>NC_050479.2:35424877-35728239 GCF_012460135.2 Molothrus ater
TCACTTTACTCTCATACCAAATAAGAGATCTGTCTGGACTAGGCAACCAAAGTGAAGCAAAATGCTTTCCCTTTCCTTACCTACTGCTATGGATGCATGAAACATGGATTGCACATGAAAACATGACGAGAGATAATGAAGCTTCTTATCTTTATTAAACTCTCAAACTTTGCCACCAAGTTTCCAAATTCAAAATACTTTTTTTTCTGCCTCATCTAACCACCAGCTAACTCATCTCTGGGTCCTGCAGTGAGCTCAGCTGGGTTGGCACAGCCTCTGGCAGCAGCTGAAGTTCAGGCAGGTTCAGATCCCACCTGCAGGGACTCTGGCAGGGTCAGGACCCTGGCAACTGATCCAGAAATCTAAATGGCTAAGAAAATGTTTACAGAAGCGTTAAAATAAAATTATATTTGTATTATTAATTATTCTTTCCCTCCAAATGTATTGTTAGTATCAACCATTTCTGAAATTACTGTTCTGGAAGCAAATGCATTTAAATTCTCACAGACTGGTGTTTTTAATTGATGATCTTTCTAAAAATCATAGAGTCACAATCTTAGAATGGTTTGAATTGGAAGGACCTTAAAGATCATCTAGTTCCAACCCTCCTGGGGGGTGGAAGTGGCCAGGGAGACCTTCCACTGTACCAGGTTGTTCGGGGCCACCATCCTATGTGGCCTTGGACACTTCCAGGGATGAGATATTCACAACTCCACTAGGCAACCTGTTTCAGTGCCTTGCTATCCTTATAGCAAAGAATTTATTCTGGATATCTAATCTAAACCAGCCCTCTTTCAGAGTAAAGCCACCCCTCCTTGTCCTATCACTACAAGCCCTTGTAGAAAGTCCCTTCCCAGCTCTTTTGTAGGCCTTCTTTAGGTATTGGAAGGTGCTATAAGGTTTCCCCAGAACTTTCTCTTCTACAGGCTGAACAACCCAAACATTCTCATCCTGTCTTCATAGAAGTACTTTTCAACACCTTAAAAAACAAAAATGAAGAAGAGCTGGAGAGGTGTTTATGATCTAATATCTTTCCTAATAAGCAAAGTAGCCTGAATCTTCTAGAGAAAATTAGCATTTATCTCTTCCCTGGTGTAAATCATTCTAGCCCACTTTCCCAATTTCCCTGATGGTGAAGTATTGCTAAGCAACACCACACTTGCAGGTCAGCTATCACTTAATAACTATGCCAATGTCAATTTTTTTAAGGCCCACACTATATTTTTTTCAAAGATTATGTTGCCATTTAAGAGCATTTAAAAGTACTTAGCTAATCTTCCTACTGTAATACTAGCTCTTGCTTAGTCTAAAGCTGCGTTGCTATGGATGAATATTGCTTGGAGTGTCTAAATATTTGGAAGTAAAACCAGCCATTTTCTTCAGTGGTATAATGAAGTGTGGTATAAGATCAAGCCTGATTTTAATTATAAGTTGTCCTTTCTCTTACTCTGCCTGCCTTCCCTGTTTTTCATGCCAACAGCAACTGTTTAATTTGACTTGAAGGAAAGCTAAACAGTTAGCCTCAAGTAGCAGATGAATCATTCTAATATCTGATAACTTTTCCAAATAAAGGCCTCTCTCTCCAGGAGCCAATGTCAGTCTCCATCACTTAACAAGCTTATCTGAGCCCATGTAGTGAGCAGGGACATGCTCACACTGGAAAGCTAATGGTGGGATTTTCAGTGTGTTGCCAAACTGCTGAGTAGTACAATGATATTGCCGACTTCCAGACAAAGTTCAGCACTCAGCCTGTGCCTGAGCAAGCCCTGAAAAGTAACAGGTATAGGACAAATTGCAAAAGTGCCTAACCACACAACCCCCAAAAGTGTAAGGTGCTCCTCAGTGAGCCTCCACTGGTGCTGGGGCATCTCCTGCTCCTGCTCTGCTCAGGTGCTCCAGAGGTGCCCTTCCTCTGGGAGGCCCTAGCATGGCCCTTACAGTTCGATCCAGACACTCAGAGACTTCAAAGTGCCAGCTAAACATGGGTTTTCACAAAAGTAAGCACTTGGATACAGCACAGAGACCTTTTTAATGCCAAGTATCTCATTAAATTGTCAACTTCCTTGCAAGCAGCACTCGGAGTAGCAAGAACAAGCATGGGAGATGAAATTCTCTGGCGACCTATGCTGGCAAACCAGGACTTCCAGACCCAAGTGCTCAGGGCTGTGAGTTCAAGCAGTGCTTGGCTTGCACCCAAGCCCCAGGAGCCCAGGGAAGCCAAGGCAGAGGCATGGAGCAGGCTCTCTCTATGCCCTGGTGGCAGGTTTGCTGGGCAGCATCTCCCTCTGGAGGCTCTCCCCAGATCCTGCTCCCATCAGCAGCCCCAGCTGGGCAGGAGAGCCCAACCCAAAGCACCACCTGAATGTGAGGCCTGGGTGAACCCGACTTCTCTTGGTGCATTTTAACAGATGTCTGGCTCAAAATAGTATCTTCAGACTAAAAGAGCATTCTGTAAAATCAGCATTTCAGGAATTGTTTTTCTAATCTGTTATTGAGTCTGGGAACCTTTCAGGATGGTAAAATGCTACTTTTTTCTCCAATCCTGATCATTAGACACACGCTTTTCCTAAAAGTATGGGGAGGCTAATGGGATCAGATGAAATTAGAAAGTCAAAGTTGATGATTCTAAGAACAGAATCTAATCAAACACAAACATGACAGTTGTCATCACTGTCATGGTATTTACCACAATTTTTCTGTTAAATTATCCATGTGTTTTCACCAACACAGAGGTTAGTCATTCAAGTCATTTTAATTATATTTTTGTATTGCTGTCTCATTTTTTACTTGTTTGGATTTCTTGTTTATTGGATCTTTGATGGGATCCATACATACTGAGGTTTCTCATACTGTTCTGAAGCTACATTTAGATTATCACAACCTTCAAAAACTCAAAGATGATCCTAGGAAAATTGAAAATATGGAACCAGAGTTTTCAGAGAGATCCAGTGACTCTAGTAAACCTCTACAGAGCCCCAGGATCTCCCTCATCAGAGGGACAGCAACATGCTGCCTGATTTTTTTTTTTTGATGGAAAAGACAGAACCCTCACATACATTCAGCATGATAAAGACTGAAAATGAAAAATTTCTATCCAGCTTCTAAAATGTCAAGCAAAATGTCAGGTAGCGCTGTAATAAAAAAGGAACATCTAACATAAAACAGGAGTGCTCTGATTAGCACATTGCTTTCTAATGAATGTCACACATTCAGCAAAACCACTGGGCTTCAGAAGTAATGAAGTAGTGATTGGATAAAAAAAAGCACAGTGGCTCACCAGTAACTCCCAGAAAAGCTCCTTTATGAAGTGAATCTTTATTTGGATACTTCTGTAATTGGACACATCTTAAGATCAAATTCTCTCATCAAAGGGTAGATATTAAGACCTCACTAAGGCAGTGGATCTTTATGGATCTAAGAAGAAAAGTTGGCGTTCATTGGTGTTCCTCTAGGGAGAAGGGAGAGTAAAAAAAAATAAGTTTTAATTCATGGTGTTCAGCTGATGGAGAATGACAGACCTTTGCAGAGATGGTGATCCAAGGTAATTAAATTAGATGATGGAGACTTCTCTTGCTGCCACTCAAGATAGAAAATCCAAGGAAGAGTGGCCATCCTAAAAATAATTATTTATGAATCCCACAAAATAGGTCCAGTGGAATAGACCCCTATACATTATAGGAAATGAACCTGAACTAAATCCTGCACAGCAAAATTTGTCTTGCAAATGGAGAAAGTGAAATTTGCAGAGCACATCCTTGATTTTTTAATCAATTATTTTTACCACCCTGCAACCCGAGGGAAGTCTATCAGGGAAACACAGGACCAAGGGTGCTTCTGGCCAAAGGAATCTGTAGTGAAGGCAGACCATTCATGAGATGTGAAATAAACTACGCCTTGCAATTTTTTTTCACATATCTCACTGCAAATGGTCCTAACTCCTAACACCTGCCACCTTTAACGCAGTCCTCCAGTAAGCTGTTTGTCAATGTTAGTACAAGTGTTTACTGTACCAAAATCAGTCTTCTCTTTTTCAACACAGTGCTTTGAGAGACACAATCTAGAATGTTTTATTGCTCTCTAGACATTTTACAGTGTCTAGTAATTTTTTTCTCTCCTCAGAGAGATGTGGCATTATCTGCTTTGATTTTATACTTTTAAATTCATGTGCGCTGCTCCTCATTTGCTCACACTTCAGAAATTCAAAGATATCCTTTTCTACCATTTGTATCAGTAATTAACCATAGCTAAACAGGCAACTTAATGAATGGCAATGGTGGGATTCCTTGCTTCAATATATTAAAGAATTGCATCCTTCGTCCCCTACACATTTATTGTCTATTTACAGATTTATTGTCTCTTTAGCTAGCTACACAGACGTTTTTCTTCAGCTGTTTCTCAACTGGTTACAAATATCCAAAATTCTTTACAGAGGATCAGACCATTATTCTGACCCAAGGATCATGTGTCGGTCTTTTTACATATATTTTTAATAATTGATAGAATTTGTATGCAGTTCTGTTGGTACACGATTATCCCACTTCTTTTTGACAGCCTCTGTAAACATCCCATTTGAATTCTCAATAATTTGGTGTATGTTGCTATCCTTTTACTGTCCATTTTATTGGAATGCCTAAAAATCCTGACATTTTTTGGAATCAGCTTCCTTTGAAGCTCAACAGGATATAAACACCTACTGTCTTTTGCATCTTTTCACAGTTGCACCCACAAAATACTGTGCATTTATAATATAATCACCTTTCTTTTTATATTATTTTATAATATAAAAATAATCACACAGCAACCCAGAGGGCCAAGCGTATAATTAATTGCGTAATGATCAGAGTTATGAACTCATAAAGAAGAGAACTGTAGAATTATCTATATCTAAAATGACACAAATTCTCAAATTATAAAACCACTAAATTTGAATGGTTTAGTATTTTCCTGATACTAGCCATAATTAAATTAGATTTTACAGCTATTGCTATACACTTCTAGAACTTAAAAATATTATCAAGTTGTTTCTAAAAAATATTATCTGGATGTTGCTAGATAAAGAAGAATCATCAAATACAAAATACCCACGATGGAGAGCTTCAGTTGCTGGTACACAAGCTGCCCAAATGTCATGAGACTGAGTTTACAGGTGCAGTTTCTGGACTCCACCACTGATTGCTTCATACAGGTGAAAATCCTACAAAACATGGGAAAAATAACTTTTGTGGATTCAGTCCTAACCAACATTGTGGAGTAAGCTCAGAGGTAGACAGAGGCTGAAGCACTTAAATTTGGAGCTTCTGGAAAGTTCTGCAGCTTTCAAAAGACATTCATATTTTTCTGGCAGCTGTGTGTGACCAGTATCACTACTAAACAACAGCTGGAGCACATCAGGAGAGCTTCTAGACTGCACTCTGTGCTGCTCAAAGACCTCTCACACTCACTGGGAGATCTGTGTGTGATATGATCCAAGGTCTGCAAAATGGCAATAACCAGCAGTCTTATTTTAAACACATGCTCTTGATCCAAATCAAAACACTAATGTAGATGCTTTCCATTAATCCCATGCACTGGTAGTTAAGTCCTTCCATGACAAGTTTGCAATGCTGTTGCTGTGTCATGGTGCTGGCTCTTGACACATTTTATCTTCAGTAAATAAAATAAAATTAAGACTTAGAAAAAATGCTGCTTCACAGTGGGTCAGGTGAGTACCTTGAAAGCACAATTTAGCTTTCTGGGCTTTTGGTTTGAAAGAAGGTTTTTCCTAAAATAAGCAAAGCAGGAACCTTTGCAACTGAACTCAAGCATTTAAAAGACCTTGAGAAAGACTGTGTCAGTAAGGAATTGCCACCTGTAGATGAACAGAGAAGGGGAAGGCAAGAGAAAGGAAGCCAAAACCAGCCAAGCCAAGCTAAGCCAAGCCAAGAAATGGAAGGCAAAGCAAGGCAAGGCAAGGCCAGAGAAAGCATATAATAGATTGTTGTGAATTCTGTGAGGTTTGTTATCTCAACATGTTTGGTATCACAAAGCTGCCAAGTGCAAGATAACTTTCACAGATCTGTCAAGCAGCTGTGTTACAAGCCCTGCCTGCTCGTGTCCAGGACTCAGCTGGGCTGCAGCCAGAGCTCCTACTTCAGTCTCCTTAGAGGAGGAAGGCAGGCATGTTGATAAAGCCATATAATCTCCTAATTCACTGGGGCCAAATGTAGATCTGATCAGGAAGAGAAAGGGGCTCAGGAGTGTCCATTTCCTTATGTCCCATTGTTGCCCCATTTCTCCTCACAGAGAAAAACAAAGCAATCTTCCCAAGAATATTTCTGGGATTCACATTCTCTGAACCTCAGAGAATGATCAAAACAATTCTTATCTCATTTGCTGTGCCTGTGTTTGTGCAAAAGTAGAATGCAATATGGAGACTGTTTACCCAAAGCGATGGTGTTTTGTTTCTTTGGCCTATCAGGGCCAGCTGTGTGTGTGTGTTGGGAGGGTCAGCTGACAGTCACGAGATGCTGTGCAGTGGAGTGCAGTTGAGTGCTTGGCAGATTCAGTTTTAGATGTATAGAATAATATAGTATAACAAAGTAATTAATTAACCTTCTGATAAGATGGAGTCCTCCTCATCATTCCTCCTTCATCAGGGGCAAAAATATCCACTGTATCCTAGCACTCCTGCATGCTCTTAAGGTGCGCTCTGAATCTCTAGATTTGCTGCTTCCTTGAAGCAGCTCTCTCTGTGCAATGTTCTTTTGCTTCCCAACAGTCTTCTCCGTTTCTTCCATGCATCTCCCCTGCTCCCAGACTTCAATACAGCAGTGAGTACCCTACTGCATCACTTTTTCACTGGTGGAAATATCAATTAAAAATATTTGAGTGGTTATTTTCAACAGCAACAAATGAGTTGTCATTGAAAAGTACAGAAATAAAGGTTAAAAATCCTCAGAATATTTATTACCTCTTCACATGAAAAGCAAACCTTGGTTAGATGCTATAAGCCAGATTTTGCAATTCAGAGTCATTAATCTCCAAAAAACTGCTGTTAGAGAATGTACACACAACATACAAGCATGAAGACTTTCTATGTCATATGCTTCTATATGTTTCCACCTATATTTCTATACAAATAATGAATGCATAAGAGGCTCATTTCCCCACAAAATACAAAAATTAAAGTGCTTGCTGTAAAAATGCAGACAAACAAGCTTATCCAGGAGATAACTCTAGTTTAGGATGGATAAATTTGTTCATTATTATTCTTTACAAGCTTTGCAGAAAGCCTGACAGATAAAAACTGGTCCAAGATCTGTATTTTCACTGTCAGCGATGCTTGTGCAAAATAAAAAAAAAAAATATGTATTGTCATTACAGCAAGGCACCAATAGCCCAAGGCTATTCCTTTTCTACACAGATTTCAGTGTGAAAATGGTAGGAAAACCAAAATAATTTTCAAGCTGCTAGAGGGTACTGTCAACTGTGAAAAACAGAAAGACAACTATAAACATAATTATTCAAGTGCACCCTCTGAACTAACAGGGAGATTTTGAAGGGCTAGCAGAGAATTTTTAAAACGTGCTAAGCAAGACAGATAGAGAATAAATGATTATGGTGGTTTCTTCCTTTGCAAAATACTTTTACAAAAGAGATATTAAGCAGATTGATTTGGTTCTCAGGAGAATGCACGTGGAGGGTAAGACCTGATGGCAGTTTTTAACTCCATTTCTTCAGCATCCCTGTTACATGTTCTGTATAGCAGTACCTTCTGAAGAAATTTGCTTGGGATCAAACTCTAAGCATCAATTAAGACTTCACTGGAAAGCCTACAGGACTGAAGAATGAATATTTGGTCCTTACGCATGGAAATGAAGAGGTCATGTTCAAAGTGTTTTTCCTTTTGTAAAAAGAAAGAGAAGATTCCCAAAAGATCACTTGTGTGCTTTCACTGGTCTGCAAGCCCTTTCAAAAGGCACATGCCCCAGAAGAAAAAGGCACCCATTGCTCCAGTAGCAGGTGGTGGCACCTGTTACTGCAGCTGCTGCTGCTCTTCCAGGTGCATGGCAAAAGAGGGCAGTGGAGCACTGTACATTTCAACACATTAAACTAATGATCCCTGCAGGTATTTTCTCTACATTTCTTTGCTGCAAAAATTATTACAATACCTAGAAAAGCAATCATGTTGTATTAATAACATCCAGACAGTTTAAACAGAGCATCTCTTTTGCTTTCACTGAAAATGGCATTTCCCTCCCAGCGAGCCTTATAATCGATTGACTGAAATTTCATTACTTCCAAATCTCCAGTCACAGGAGGTATTGCATTTTCACCCACTAACAGGATTCTCCAGGTTGGTTTCTTTTGCATTATCTCTTTCACATATTCTCCAGGGAAGTTTGCCTGTAACACATCTCTCCAAGTTTAAAACAGCCAACAGTAGTTTAAGTGTCATCTCATGAAATGGGTTTGGTTTCTATTTCCGTGTCCCTAACAAGACACCATGTTGGTTTTAGCCAATGTACCATGGACAGTCATTGCTTATGCTGGGTTCTTTCTTCATTTATTAGGCAGTTCTACCTTCTGAATCCTTCCTAAATGTTTCTAGACTTTGTGTGTACCACATCCATTTCAAAATGTGTTTGTTCATGCAACTTTAAACATTTAGCAATCCACTTCAAAATGTGATTGTTCATGCAACTTTAAACATTTAGCAACATCATTTGCTGTTGCCATATTTAACAAAAGAACTTGAAGGTCAAAGGTATCTTCAAACATTTCTAGTTTTACACTGTAATATAACCAAATCTGCAGTTTGGGGTTGCTTTGGTTCTTCTGTTGGAGTCTAGGATGATGCTTCCTTTTGTTGAAAGTGGAAGTTCCCACTTCAGTGTAAGTTGACATATACTATATGTTGTTAAAAATAATGACATATTATTTAAGGGAATGGTCAGAGTAAAGAACCCTGCCCTCTCTACCAAACAACCCTCTTTCATCTTGTCAAAAACAGCCTTTAGTCTTCCTTTAAAATGACAAAGGTTTACAGTGTCAATATACTCCTTGGGATGGCAGTGTTCTAACCAGATTTATTAGCAAAGCTCTTACCATTATAAGCCAAATTATGGTACTCAAATGTCATTCATAACAAAATCTCACTTTTTATTTAATGTCTATAACATGTCAGCACTGTCTCCAATGTTCCTTTGATGCAAAAAGGGGATATGGCAAGATAAACTTGGATGCGCCACATCCAACCTGAAGTTTGAATTATTTATAAATATTTGGAAAATTACATAAAATTATAGTGTATGATATGCAATCCATTACCACTACATTCTCAGATCAAAACACAGTAATCACCAACATCATTATCTTGTTTCAGAGCAGTTTCAAGGGCAGCTCACTGGACTGGGATTTGCTACTGGTCCAAGTAGCAAATTCAAGGAAGTGCCCCCACCCTCCTCAGCCTCAGTTTCCTCTCCTTTAGCAGGGGGACCAACACCCATCTTTTCTGTAAAGTGTTTGGACATCATGGTGTATGCAGTTTTTGTATTTACAGTATAGAGGCCATATATTATTTCTGTTATTACAGTTTTTGTTCTATTTTTACAGGGATATTGTATTATTCCTACTGCTACAGTTTTCTGCCTCCAGGGTGCTGGGTCTTGAGCAAACTCAAATGCAGGCTGGTCAAAGTCGACTGCTGTTTACATTTGAAAAATATTTCAGAAGTGTGAGACCATCCTTTCCACACCAGTGCACTTAAACGTACAGAAAAATCAATAATTTTCTCTACGACTGACTAGGCTTTTTCCAGTAGGTCTTGCACAGTTAAAAAGGCAGAAACCACCCTCAAATATAAACAGCAAAAAACTTGCAATAGTGCTAACTGTGAAAAAATAAAATATTTTTTGTGAGATGTTTACAGAAATACTTTTATGCTTTGGTTAACTCCCTGAGCAGAAAACCTTTCTTAAAGAAAGAAATATTGTTGAGTCTTTATTTTATTTATTCATTTTGTCCTTAACTAAGAAATAAAGTAATATTGTATTTCAGAGATGTACCAAACAAACAATTTAAAACTAACTCTTCTTTTCTCCTCTCCTTAATTACTCCCGATTTCCTGATATAGGTTTCTGTACACAGGTGTCCTTAGATTTCTTTTTAATATAAAAACTATAGATTAAGATTTTATCATTTGCATTTTATATCAAATTATAAAATTTATATAAAGATAGATAAATGATAGGTAGGTAGGTAGGTAGATAGATAGATAGATAGATAGATAGATTGTAGATAGATATACACATATTCAAAAAACTAAGAGCTGAACAAGTTCAAGTCAGATGAAATCAAGTGACACATGAAAGCTGAGGAATCCGTTGAAAGAGAGAATCCTTTACCCAAGGAGCTGAGTAGAAAAGGAGACAGGCCTTGGTGGACCACCATCTTGACCAGAGATAAAGCCCACCCAGAAAGTTAATTCAGAAGTGCCTTTAATTTGCAAAGGGGTTTATTTCCATTCTCACTCCTGTTGGTATAAGTGTAATGCAAGGCCAGAGAAACCTCACACTGTCAGGAGTTCCAGGAGCTGCTTTTGCAAGCCAAACCAAGTGGTTTCACCCTTCATTTCTGGGGCACTGACCCAGCTCATAAACTGCATAACAAATTGTAATAAACTGTGACCTAAAGTTAAGCAAAACGGGGAAATCAAAATGAGTTTGGTGGCAACAGGCAAATGAAGTGACCACTTGCAATTCAAGCATCACTGCTAATAAATGTGTGCACATATGTGGGTTTGTATGACATCTCTTTTAATTCCTGATAATAAATCCTCTTGGTGCAAACCTTAATGTAACAGATATTCCACAGAATGCTTTGAACACCAGAACCATTATAATTGGTAAAAAAGAAACCAGCAAAATGCAGGTAAGTAGAAGGATTTACGTGTGGGTTTAAATTTTTAAAAAATTGATTTTTTACGCATCAGAAAAAACAAAATTAAGCTTTCCTTAGCAAGGACCATTATTCAAAGGACAAATTATTCTGGTCCACAAGTACCATCTGCTCCTATTACAGCAAGGGAAAGAAAAATGTAGTCACTTTCTGCTTTGAAAGTGCTTATTCTCCTCTCTTGTGACACTCAGAGGTGATGATAATTTTGCATTTTTCAGTCTGTCCCCTATCAGGGCACAAAACCTGCTGCCTACACAGGAGCAAGGAAATCCAGCACAGGTTTCTAGCAGAACAGCTCTGGTGGGAGGAGGATGAGGCTGAAAGGTGGCAATAGGGCTGCATGTTAGGATAAAAAAGCATGAGGAAATTGTGTTGGAACTGAAATCAAGCAGTAGACACCATCCAGCCAGTTATGAAAGCAACATTACACTCTTACAACAAAAGTGCTTTGCAACTACCTACTAACTGAAATGGTAAGAGAAAAATAAATGTGTTTCACAGTCTAAGCAATTGCTCTACTCATACAAATGTAGGTCAAAAAGAAATGAAGTTACAGTTCTAGTGCAGAAATCACAGGACGATAAAAGAAAGGTTACTCACAAGCTTAATTCAAACAACAGCTATCTTAAAAATGGCAAATAAAGAAATGCATTTTACTACACAGACCAAAATGTTATTTAATTGAATATCCAATAAACAGATAGCTACATGCCCATGCTGGGTCACAACACCATGTTGTTTAATAAGGCACATCACTCTAAACGTTGTATTGTGTATCTGAGCTTGTTTTCCAGACTGCAGCAAAGAGTGACTGCCACAATACTGCCTGTCCCGAAGTCACAGCTCTGCAGCCCCACTCCTCGCCAGATGCTGGAGAGCCTCTGTCAGGGTCAACTCTTCTGTCTTCAAAGTGCCTCTCCATACAAGAAATGCACCTGGGAAATGCTACTCCCCAGAGGATTTGCCTGACATCCATCCATCCATCCATCCATCCATCCATCCATCCATCCATCCATCCATCCATCCATCCATCCATCCATCTTCCATCCATCCATTTATATTAATCTTTTTCAACTATATTAATCTTTTCTTCCAGCAAGGTATTTTGCAGAACTTTTCCCACTTGACACAGCACAGCTACCACTGGTACATCCCATCCAGGATGCTGCCTTTCAGTGAACCCTCTCCATGCTGAATTTCAGGAGGCTTTAAGTTATTTTTTACAGTTATCACAAGATAACTGTAAAAGATAACATTTAATTTCTCTAGTCATCCAGATGACCACAGTGTGTATAAGAAGTCTAGATTGCCCAGCTGACATTCATAAAATAGTAGCAGAATATCCAAAAGCTTATCCAAGAGTGACTCCATTTTGGTTCATACAGAGGTTCTCAGGAGTGCTGATTCTTTCACTTTCTTCAATGAAATCTGCTGAACCAAAGGCACACATTACATAGCTATATTTTCCAACCAATCATCACAAACATTTATATTTCATGAGATAACAGTTTGCCTTTTAATTTAGCAGCATTT
Source organism: Molothrus ater (assembly GCF_012460135.2). Lineage (NCBI taxonomy): Eukaryota > Metazoa > Chordata > Aves > Passeriformes > Icteridae > Molothrus > Molothrus ater. The sequence continues at coordinate 35,437,349 of NC_050479.2, forward strand.
TGTATAGAAGACACATTACACATTAATAGATGTTACTAGTTTTAAGTCCTGTGTATTATATCAATCATTGCCAAATCAGCTCAAAAAAGGTACCTGGCTACACAGGCTGAAGAGTGACAAAGGTGGCTGTATGTCATCCTAGCTGCATCCCTTACTTGGTTGCTACTTTCTGCAGCCTGAAGAAGGACTCCAATTGTTTATTAATGCCTATATGTATCCTCAGAACCAACGCCTGTGCTAACAGAAATTGGCACCACTCCACTGAAGTCAGCTGAATGTTTGTAACAAATGAACAGCTCCTCCACAGCAAGCAAAATTCTGCTTTCCTTTATGTATCATCCCACATGCCCATAGGATTTTGCCTTGGTGATTAAAAAAGAATGACTCACAATAGTGGCTGCAGTGTCTTCCAAGCCAGTCCCCACTTCTGTTGTGCTTTACCCTCCTTCCAGCTGACCTTGTTTGTGTGGCCAAAAGTAAGAGAAGAAACCCTTGGCTGATAATAAAGATAATACTATTCCATAATACCATTACATGTTTATCCTTGGAATTCACAGCACTTCCAACATGCAGACTCAAACTAAAGGAATTTGGTGTCAATATCTTGTTCCTGGGACAGGAACAGTCAAAACATTTAATTACTAAAGTCAGCAGCAGGTTCATAGAAGTCTGGAATAAATAGATTACATATACTATCTATTCACCTGAATACTGTATAAAATTTTAAAAAGGGAATTGTCATGTGAATTTAATATACAATACAGAACCTTACTGCTTCATACATAATTTCGTTTTAGAACTAAGAGAGCTTTCGTGAACTCAAGTAAAAAGCAAGTTTTCTCTTCCACTTTCAATTTAAAATCTCTCCAGGCTTGTAAGCCCACATGAGAGAAAAAATTAACGTCACTTCAGAATTCTCAAAAATAGCAGTTTATGCATTCAAATATGTAAGTTTTTTTCCTAGGCTCAAAATGTTTTCATCATTTTTTGATACATCTCCAAGCAAAAAAATAACAACTGAGGTATAGAAATGTGGCTTTTCATGTGTTTAATAAGGTGGGGGATAGCAGTGAGCCTGTACACTAACAGGAGAATCACTGTTTAAATCCCTGACAACAGATGCACTGCAGCTCTCATTTATCTTGGATTTGCACTGAAAAGAATTACTCTTGATAGCTCCATCTTGTAAATTTGGAGTACACTTAGGTGTATGATGAAATGTCAGAATAAAGAGGACCCACTATCACCTTGTGCAGCTTCCCTGAGTCTGTCCACCATCCAGACAGGCAGGCAGTTACTGCAGCACAGCTCCAAGCACTGAGGAAAAGGCTTTTTCTACCTGGGAAGAAAAGGTACAATGGCCTTTTGCATTAAGTGTCTTTTTCTCTAGTTAGCAATCTGCTTTCCACCTAAAGATAAGCTGTGAGTAGCCTAGGTATGAGATGACAGGTTTGGTGTTGAAGCATGCCATTCCCATGAGATTGCTTTTTTCTTCAAAGCCACAGTTTACATTTTAGCCAGGCAGTATCTGAAAATCCTACAGATACAACTACCTGTATAGCCATGACAGCTAATGTGACAGGTTTTGTACAGCTGAAGATAAATATAAAGATGAAAACTGGACCAGATTACAGAAAAAAATTACACTACACAAGGGTATGACCAGCATGATTATACTATAGTCAGAGCGATATAACTGAATTAATTTCTAGCTCCTAGAAATGTGCTGGAGTCCCCACAGAGGTGTGAGAATTAAGCAGGCTATAAGTATACTGCAATTTTTGTCTTCAACCTTCAGGCCACTGTGATATCTGAAGGCTTCATCCTCCACATATGAGCACAGTGGTGCACTGCCAGGTTCCACTTCAGCTCCACACCTCACCATATCCACGAGTATTGTACAGGATAGGAATTGTAGATGTAAAATGTAAGGATGATTAGGATTACTGGGTACAGATTCACACTCAGTTCCAGTCCCATTTCTGTGTCTCAATCCTTTTGGTTGTCCTGTCTAGCACATATTAAGAGTTAAGGAAAGAGTGCATAACAACAAGCCAGCCAGTGCTCATTCCCACAGAAGACTCTCAAGAATACATGCTTGATAGGATCATATAATCCTAGGATAGTTCAAGTTAGAAGGTACCTCAGAAGGTCTCAGAAAGTAGTGCCAGCTTTGAGGTCAGACCATGTTGCTCAAGAGGTCTTAAAAACCCCCAAGGACGAACACTACTGAACTCCAGCTCTGGAGACTTCAATGCAGAAAAGACATGGACCTGGTGGAGCAGGTCCAGAGGAGGGGACACAGGAATGACCAGGGGAATGGGGAACATAGCACCTCTGCTATAAGACTGAGAGATGGGCTTTTCAGCCTGGAGAAGAGAAGGTTCCGGGAAAAGTTTATAGCAGTTTTCCAGTACCTAAAGGGGGCTACAAGAAAGCTGGAGAGGGACTTTTTACAAGGGCATGCAGGGATAGGAAAAGGGGAGATGGCTTCAAACTGAAAGAGGTTTAGGTTTAGAAAGGTTTAGATTAGATTTTAGGAATAAATTATTTACTGTGAAGATGGTGAAAAGACTGCAACTGCTTACCCAGAGAAACTGTGGATACCCCATTCCTTGAAGTATTCAAGGCAAGACTGGATGGGGTTTTGTGTAATCTGGTCTAGTGGAAGGAGCTTCTGAACAAACTCAAAAACAAAAAGGGAGCCCCCAGAGGAAGCAAGGACATGAGCACATTGCCAACTCATGTACCTAACAAAAAGTTACAGTGTTCCTCAGTTTTCCCATGTCCTGGGAAACTCTTCTGGAGAGGAACCATACTTTCCTTAGTCTTCCTTTTATAACTCAGGTATGTAGGTATGTACCTATAGAAGGGTTTTTTGTTGCCCTTGCTGTCCCCATCCAGATTTAATTCTGGCAGGATTTTACCTTACCTAACCCTATCCCCAGCTGCTTGGGCAATCTCACTCTATTCCTCTCAAGATATCTATCCTTGCTTCCATCCTCTGTAGGCTTCCTTTTTGTGTCTGAGTTTGTCCAGGGGCTCCTTGTTCATCCACATAGGCCACGTAGCATTTTTGCCTGACTTCTTTGGGATACATTGTTCTTGGCCTTGGAAGAGGCAATCCTTGAGTATCAACCAGTTGTATTGGGCTCCTCTTCCCCCCAGGGCTTTATCCCACAGGACTCTACGCAGCAGATCCCTGAGGAGGCCAAGGTCAGGTGTCCTGACAAGTAGGGTAGAGAGCTTGCCATGCTCCCTCCTCACTGACCTAAGGATCTTAAACTTCACTGTTTCATGGTCCCTGCAGCCAAGCTGAATTATGCTGTATCAGTCACTAGAAACACACACTGATGTCCTTCTGTGTGCTCAGTGTCTCCCTTTTATCTTCACTGATACCAAGGCTTCATTAAACTCCCACTCAGTTATCGTACCTCTTAACCATGCCAGAATGGTGTTGCAGTAGAAAATAAAAACAAGTCTTTAGAATGGAGATTAGTGGCAAACTCATTTTTAAGCCCATTTATATACACATATCTCACAAGGGAGGTGATGATAGTATGTTCAGGAGTGCATTAATCATAAGACCTATATAAGAAACCTGCACTGCAGGTTACCTAACTATGTCACATATAGTGTCCATGAAGAGCACAACTTAATGAAGAGACCTTGTTGATTTTTGCTGTAGGTAGCACGATGACTTTGCTGAGTATCCATTTAATAGGGTTCAAGCAGTCACAACTCACCACTGAAATGGATACTGAATAGCAAATAAAATTTTCTCCATGAGTTCAGCTTTACCCCAATACACAATAAATACAGAAGAAGCTATTCATACAAAAAGCACTTTTTTTCCCCTAGCCCTTGGTAATACATTGCTGCATTTCATGCAAACCAAAACATTTTCTTACTCGGGTGTTACATGAAATATCATAATACCCAAAAAAGCATCATAATCCTGCATCAGGTTTCACTGTGAATAAGTTTTAACACTCATAACTTCAGGAGGATTCTTTCATTGTTTGCACTTAAATACAGAAGTTTTATTACATCAAAGAGTTGTACATTTGTACTTTTGCAAGAAGATATTGGCTATTACTGGTTTGAGCCAAAATATTAGAGTTATGCTATCTTTTCTCTGAGATGTTCTTTTCTTACATACATTTCTTGGTCATAATAGGTTAATTACCTAATAGGATTTTTCCCTGTTAAGTAGCGACTTTGTCTCTTTGAGGTCAATGGAAAACACAAAACATAAAATCTATTTGTTATTAATGTATTTCTTCCAGCCCACATAACCGTGATTTTTTTTCCAAAGTGAATAGAGCAGTAGCATTTTCTTTATAAAATGATTCATTTATAACCCCAATATTCAACATCACTCATCTTTGATCATTGAGTCCTCAAGAAAGCATCTGCAACACTATCTGGTTTTCAAGTAAATTCCAACTGGGCATTAATAGAGCCAAGTTTCAAGGAAAAAGGAAAAAAAAATTCATGTGAAGATTCTCAGCTTGCTCTAGAGTTGCAAATTTCTAAATTCATCACACAGATTGTGCAAATGTATATACATATATACAGGCATATGTATGCATGTATATTTATATGTACATACAGTTTCTGTACAGGAAAGTGGCAATTTTTGTGCTCTAAGCTTCTCATTTTCCTTTCCATTAGCACCATTTCTTAAAATTTAAACACACTGGAGTCTCTCTTCTACTGTGTTGATATAACACTCTTCTTTCTTTTCCCAAACCTTTGTCTTTCTTCATCAGTAACAAGCAATTTTTTCCACATCTTTTTTGCAACTGTAATCCTAAATTCTACAATTCTACAATTTCTACAGTGAAACACAGAATGTATGAATGTCACCTTATTGGTATCCTTTAGGTATGATTTAATGACTTGTGAAAATACCAGTAAATATCTTTATTATTCCAAAGTAATATATCAAAACATTCAAAATAAGAATGCAATTCTCAACAGCAGAGAGTGTTATGAGCCTCTCCAAGCTAAAGCTCACATTTTTTCACTTGGGTAAAATTTTAAAAGTTATCAGAATGCCTCTAAGAAGAGCAGATGCTGCTATGCAACTACATGTACCATACCAGCAATGCATATTAAAAGTAAACAGTAATATTTTTAAAAGCTATTTTAATGGATATTAGGAGATTTCAACAAAAAAACTAGCTTAATGTAGAACAACAAATAAGCAAGTGTGTGCTGCTTTCCAATACACTCATCATTTGGTCAGCCCACTTCAGGAAAATCAATCCGTGCAGTTTGTCTACAAACCGCATTACGCACAAAGTCACAGCTCTGAGGATTAATGCTTAGAAGGGAAAGGAGAAAACACTCATGCCTCAAAGAAAAACTGGGGGAAAAGTCATCCATTGAGAAACAGCAGTGGAACTTTCTCGTGTGTCTGAATGCCCAATTGCAGCCCTGACGTGCCATGCAGCAGGGAGGGAGCAGCCAGGCTCATCGTACCCAGAGCAGAGATGGATCTTTAGGTGAGGAGCAAACATGCCTGCTTTTCATGACTCCTTTAGACCACCTTTTCCATAACTCCTTACACAAAGAGTTTGTATGAACATCACCAATGCAAGACTGTTATTCTAGCCAAGCAAGAAGCAAGATATGGCCTGCTCACGCTGCAGGTTTAATACACTTGTTACAGTGACACTGTATTCCCTAATACTGCCCCTAAATTTGTCATTTAAAGGGCCCTGCCAGTTTCAAGTGTTAGAATCATGGCATCAATTGTACAATTAATCCCAACCATCCCACCTCCGAGCTGTTTATAAACAAACTGGGCCAAGTTCTTGTCACATTACCAATAATCTAAGGCTCACAGATTTTAAGACTGCGAGGAACAACTACAAAATCATCACCTTGCATAGAACAGACAGTAGAAAATCTGTCCTAGGCTGGGCCCTCCAACAAATAGGGCTGGAGCTGCATAGGGCAGATCTACATGTTCTGCCTTACAGCAGCTTGAAGGCTCTCTGCTTTACACTCACCTGGAGGGGAAAAAATACAGCTGAGCACTCGTTTGACACAAGGACATCTCGAGGATGCAGCACAGTCCATCCCTGGACCTCAGCTAACCTTTCATCTCTGCAGAGACCCTCCTGTGCTGGAATCATCTTCAATGCTCATTTTAAGCCTGTTTTAGGGAAATGGTGTAAGATGCACAGAGGGCACACCATGAAGACACTGGTTCTTATTAACCCATCTTATAGGGAAGAAAATAGAAAATAAGCAGATCTGTGATTTTTATTGCCTGGTTACTCTTCTTAAATGCCACGTACAGAAAATATTTAATAAATCTGCAGGGAATTTGCCTGACTAGGAATTGAGTAAAGAATGACTTACCCAGAAACATACTGCGTGTTTAAGTCTGATGTGACAAGACTCCTAGGACCATGACATAGCATGCTACCTTGCAGAAGGAATTAATCCATAAAATTCATTACACTTCTGCTGATGAAGCAGTGGTAGCTTCACAGTCTTTTTCCACACAAAAAAAAAAAAAGGCAAAGATTTGAAATATCATTTAACACAGTTTTTGAACAGCCTATTAAAAGGACTAAAAACATACTTTCAGACCATGAAATTACTAATTTTTGTAACAGGGTAAAAAATTTCTCTTGGCTTAAGTAGAAACACAATAACAAGTTGTCTTTGCTTTAAACAAAAGTGCTACTCATGATGTTACAACCTATCTTACTGCAAAAAACAATTAAAGGTGATCTATATCTACCTGATGCACTGCTTCTCAGTCACAGGGATTTCAGTGTTCATCTTTGGAACACTCTGATACATTAAATGAGAGCAAGATGGTGAAAATTGTTGAGTTGAGGCACGAGCACAAACCCGAAAGAGAAATAAAATCATCACCAAACTTCTGAGCAAACAAGTAAATAATTACAAAAATAAGGTCTCTACATATTCCACGGTAATCAATTCTACCCTTTTTACTGTTTTAATATCTCTCTCAACTTTAGTAACATCATGCTGTTACAAATTCACATGCTAATCTGACAATATATTTCTGACTCTGTCAAAACCAACTGCAAAATTCCACACACAGCTGAGCAAGGCCAGGATATCATTCCCTTCTATGAGGCATTGCAGCAGTAGGAAAAGGTGTGTTTCAGATCTTTAGGGTTTTACATTTGCTAGTACACAATAATGAACACACAGAGTATTGAACTAAAGCCAACACATCTGTGACTACAACTACAAATCAAATTCAATACTGCTAATCATTGCTCTGCTTATTTTTCAGTTATGTCAGGCTGAAAAATACCCATTTGATTGTATGCAAACCTTATACGCATATTTATATATAAATGCATATATATTCACCTTATTTAGAATAAAATCAGGCATTAAAAAAAATTCTACATCTTGTCTCCTAAAAACAATATGCTTAAAAGAATAATGAGCCAGCTGGGAATGCTAATGATCAGACAATAACTGAAGGGACTGTTTCATGGTTTCTACAATTATTAAGTTGATTAATGTCAGTTATGATGGGTAGTACAAAATATGTACTTCAGATATTTAATCATCCGCACACATATCTCTTGATATTTAAAGATTTCTGAAAACCACATTAATTTGCCACACTTCATCCAGTTCTATAAATAACAGTTTGGTTTACTGTGAAATAATTAACACTAAATGGCAAAGCCTTTATAACTGTCTCACCCACTAGCTCCTGCCAGCTGGGAGAGGGGCAGAAGGTGTGCACTGCTGTTAATTCGGAAGGGAACATATGACACAACCTGACATGTCAGAGTGTGAAGAGATTTTTGCCACTTTGGTAAAAAAAAAGTGTACTGACTAGAGGAAGGAAAAAAAAAAAAGATGAAGAGGACTTGGAGGTTGTTTTATTTCCACATCATTACATGGATAAGGGAAACAGAGCTATAGCCATTTTTAAATGTCTGTAAGTTTCCCCTCCTCCTCCCTCTTCCCTTGCTGTTCAGAGCTGTTGAGTAACAGACATTTCAGAGCGTGCATGGGGGAAGTAAACAAATGCATCGCTACTGTAGTTGCAGGGCAAGGAAACATTGATGTCACTGCTGTTATAATCAAATTAGTAGCGTGTGTTAATGGTAATGTCATGTTTGATCAACTAGTCAGGTCAAAAGCCCTTCAAAATATAGTCTGAACAGAAGCACAAACCAAAATGGCAAGAGAATCGCCTTCCGAACAGTTTCCCCTGTGTACAGACCCCTGTTGCAAAGGTGAGCTTTCAGTCACCAATACTCAATGTCAAATCACCCCGAATCGCACGATTACACTTTACAGTTGGCTGGTTCCTGTTCCCCCGCTTGAAACGTGAATTTGATGTTTCTCCTGTTCCCCACGGTGTACACGCACCCACACCCTGCGGCACCCGAACACATCCCGCCAGGGATAACGCACGCAGCTGGAGTTTGCTCCTATTCCTGACAGCTTGTCTGTCAAGGACAGAAGCACTTACAGCCCAAGTGTTTGGGACCATTTTTCTTTCAGCAGGTCTTTTCCACTTCAAACACAATGTGTTGCTGTCTATCTGCTTCAGCACAGGGTATTCAATACAACCAAACAGTAAGAGCAGAAATCGCCAACAACAAATTCTCTCAGGTGGGAAAACGGCTGGGCAGGATACATCCCCTCTTGTGTCCCAACAAGTCAGCATGTACATGTTCACCAATTGTGTACTTTTGATCAACATTTTCTGAAATTGCCCAGCTTGTGGTAAGCCGTTGAGTGTTAACCCTTTTACAGAGTAGCACGTAGGAAATGCAGTGTCAGTGACACCAGACACGGAGCGCTACATCCAGAACTTCCCATGCACATTTTTCTGTCATCTCCCCCACTTCTTTCCATCAACCTGGCCCTAGAAAGGAGAAACTCATCCTGCTTCACATTGCCTCCCCGAAGTCTGCCTGCTGGCACTGCCGGGTACCTGACATCTTCCCTTCATTTTCTGTAACTTCCCGATTTGTCCCTGGACTGATGAAGCATTGACTTTCCCCCATCCCCTGGGCTCACCTTTTAGGTCTGCCTGGCGGCGCAGCCACCGCCTGCATACCAATGTGGGGCCGCAAAGGCAGCGCGGCGGCCGCCCTCCGGCACCCGCACCCGCGCCCCGCCGCTCCCTTGGGCGCGCTGCCTTTGGCGCGTTGGCACCACGAAAAATTTAAAGCGGGGGGACACGGACACTGGGGCAGGCACAATTTATCCCGGCCAGCAGGACGGGTCCTGCTTGTCCCCAAGGGACACGCATGCCTGAGTGCAGCAGGCGCTCAGGCACGCACATCCACGGGTGTGTGTGTAAGCGGCGTGTGTATGGGGCGCCTGTGCCACATCCATGTGCGTGCGTGTGCCAGTGTGTCTGTGTGTGTGAGGGGAGGGGAGCAGAGCGGGAGCGGAGCGGGAGGGAGAGAGGGAGGCAGCCCCGCGGCACCCGCGCATCCCCCGCACCGCGGAGAGCGGAGACTCACCGGGTCACCCTGGTCTCTGAAGGTCAAGCTCAGGTTGGTTTCTTGATCGCAGTTGTCCTCCGGGCTCTTTCGGCTCGGTCCTTCGCTCGCTTTCTTTCTCTTTTTTTTTTTTTCTTTTTTTCTTCTTTTCTCTCCTTCCCCTTCTCTTCCCCTGCTCGGCCGCGGTGGCGGCGGCTGCCGCCCGGAGGGGCTCCCGCTGCCGCTCCCGGCCCCGCGGGGTGAATCCCGGCTCCTAAGCCCTGGCCCCGCGGCGCCGCTCAGATCCCATGGTCGCAATCCACATCGCGGCAGATGTACCACAGAATCACGTAGAGGATCAGCAGGATGGCGAAGATGAACAAAGCCACCAGGATAGCCTTGGTCACCGGAGAGATGAGGGACTGCATGTCACCCGCGGACCGCCGCCGAGGACAGACGACTCGAGAACTACACGGGGGCAGCGAGCGCGGACGGATCCCGCGGCCCCGCCGCCGCCCCCGCCGCCGCCGCCGCCAGCGACCCGGCGGGCACCGGCGGCTGGCGCCGAGCCGGTGGCGGAGTGCCGGGGGCTGCCTCGCTCAGCGCCCCCGCTGCGGCGCTCGGGCGGGCGCGGCGGCTCCCGGGCGGGCGGGACGGGGCGGCGCGCACGGACAGCTCGGCGCGGCGGGGCGCCCGGCCATGGGCACCGCGGCCCCGCCGCGGCTTCAAGCCCGCCCTGCGGCGGCGGCGGCGGAGTGCGGCCGGGCGCCGGCAAACTTAGGCGCGGGGGCGGCCCATGGGGGACAGGTGTCAAGCGCCCGGTTGCCCTGCAGGTCTCCGACGAAAGCCATCCACGGGGGAGGGAAAGTTGCGGGCGGGACGCGGCGGGCGCCGCCGCCCCCGGCCCCAGAGGGAGCGTGAGGGGGCAGAGGGAGCCGCGGGCAGCGCGGGCAGCCCGGCCGCGGCAGCCTGGGACCGCGCCGGCCGGCGTGTTCCGCCCAGCCGAGGTGTTCCCTCCCCTCCCCGCCGCTCGCCCCCTCCTCCCTCCTCCTCCTCCTTCTCCTCCTCCGCCGCCTCCTGCGGTCCCCCCGCCTCCCGCCGCTGCCGCGTCGCGGGGGAGCCCCGCCGGCCGGGTCTGTGCTGTGGTTCCAACTGTAACGGGGTGCGAGGAAACGGGATTTCCTTCCCTGTCCATCCCCTCCGCCTGCATTTGGCACCTTCATTCCCCATCAGAGACCGACCTGGAGCGGGGGCCGGCGGCGGGGAGGACGGCTGAGGCTTGTCTCCGTTTTCTAAGCAGAAAGGTCACTCCGAAAAAAATAAAGGTTGTTTTTTTTTTAATTCATGCAGGTCGGCATGGGTCACAGCCTGCCAAGCTTCCCTCTGCGGTTCTGTGGCCTTTGGCATATGCACCAAAGGTGCACCAGGACAGATAGCATGAAAATAGGACAGGAAGATGGAAATTGTACAAAAGAGCATTGCTTGCATATTCACCCCCAGCAGCAGGTCTGGTTTAGCTTTCAACTCACCCCCGAATTCTGCAGCGCCAAAAGTGCCCATGTAGTGGCACATCACGTGCACACCAACCTTGGCACTCAACACCTGAAGTGTGTCCAGACACCTGCCTGCCTGCCCAGCACAGCTGATCAGGACCAGGCTTCCCTGTGAGGAGCCAGGTGCCCCAAGACCAGCCCTGCACTGTGAGGCAACCAGAGATGCAGGCACCCTTCCCTCAGGTCACCCAAGCAGGGGGTTGCTGAGGGCACCCTGGGTGGGACACAGGCTGCTCCTGTGGTGTGAGCTGCTTCTGGTACTATGCAAGGAGTTGCCACCTTTGATCTCCAGTGGGCACTGACCAGGTGCATCTTCACAGAAGATTCTTGCTGGATTTCAGTTCTGAATGCAGTTGTATCAAAAATACCGAAATGCAGAAGAACAGCATTGAACCGTGTAAGAAAGGGCTGAAAGAAACCTTAAGACATCATCCCCAATAAGGACAAGAACAACTTTATCAACAGGGAGAAAGAAAGACTTAAACTTCAATATACAAAAAGTGGATAAATGAAGGATAATCAAATTTGAGGGGAAGAAGGTAAGATACTGCTATATAAGTATTCCAGGCAAAATACTCTGGAGGGAAAATACTCTTGTTATTAATGCCAAGCATGGGAGTTTAAGATGGAGTGGAAAGAAAAATATTAGGAAATATTAGGAAAGACAAATATTAGGCCCTTAAATAAGAAGGCCTCCAATGCAGTGAAATGTCTAAAGGGTAAGAGATAATATCTCAAGAGAATGTGTTGCAGGACACATTACACAGCTTTTCAAAAAAGCTCAGCTTTTTTTGTGCAGAAGGGATGGTTAGCAGCACACCACCCCTGTCTCTAGTGCTTTAGTTCCTCATCTGCAGTATGCAGATGGCCATTTTTCCACCTTTTTCCTTTGGTATGACCACCTTGCCCTGCAAAATTTTCACTGAACCTTTCTTGTCCTTTGAAATGATTGCATCTTGTTTAGAGCTGTCTTGCTGCCGGGGTGCAAGTACCACGTTCATACAACGCAGTTTGGACTCCAAACAGCAACTCTGCTCATTAGTTTATAATTTCTAATTCAAAGAAGTGCTAGGTTCTGGAGGCAGATGGCTGGGTGCTCATGTCCTGTTCTTTGAGACAAATGTTTTCTAATCCACTTGCTGGACATTAGTATTTCCTTTGGAGGAAGGTGTCATTCCACATAGAATAGTTGTTCAGCTCACACTCAATGGCTTGTGCATTGCCATCAGCCTTCCTTGGTTTGGCTGCTCTCGATAAAGTGGTACCAAACCTGGCAGTGCCAGGCACAGCAGTGGGAATGGCAAGGCATGGCTGATAACCACCGTATTGTCAGCAGGAGAAGCAAAATAATGCACCATCATTTCTGAGACTAAAATGTGATTGTGTAATGTACAATCTGTTCTGAACCGGTTTTGAAATCCGTTTGTTTAATTTGCATGTACTTATGCATGAGGGCATTCCTGAGTAATTAAAAATATATAGTCTGAGTTTGATGTTCTGTCACTGGTGGAGCCTGCGCCAACACAAAAATCACAAGTTAAGCAACAGATATATTGCCAAAGCTGTCCTTAGTTAAGAAAGCTGATTTAAACAAGGAAGTAAACATAAAAACCATCTTAGTTTTCAGATGTCTTATTAGTAAGCAGCAGGGAAGAAGGAAATCAATCTTTGCCAAGTGAAGAGAGATAACAGTGACAGAAAAATCATTTTAATTTCCACCTAGTAAGCTGATATTAAATTAAACAGGAATACTAATACATGTAGCTTTTAGTTTTCTCTTTCTTGATTCCCTTTGAAAATGTGCTGCATCTAATATACATTTGCAAGGAGGAGCATGCAGAAAAGACGGGTAAAAAGACCCAGAGTCACAAGATAATGCAGGCAGCTTTAAATGCCCAAATTAAATCCCATGCTAATGTGAGGGATGTTTGTGCGACATAGATGGTGCAAGGAGCCCAGGCTGTTTCTCGCTAATTTCACCAGCAATCTTAGCCAAAATGAAGTTATCCTTGCTCCAGTTGGCTTTCCAGTCCTCCTGCCAGGATGTTTATTCAGACCTGCTCAAATCTATTGGAAAGACAGGGTCAGTTTTAAATTCCCCAGGCTTGGACAGTCTATGTCATCCTGGATTCCACTAATGGGAGCAAATCCTGAGGACTCATGGTGCGTCCCTGGCTTGGGAGGAGATCCGAAACCATTGGATCCCTGGGACTTGGCTGCTGGGTTTGACAAGGAAACAGCCAGTGGTGTGTGCTGGTGGATAAGGCTTGTACAGACAGAGATTGCTGCTCAGAGAAGTTTAACTGTTCATATTCTCTCACCATAACCCCAAAATTGGCAGCAATGCAAAACCAATGTGTTTCCCTCTTTCAGTAAGGACAGCAGCAAACTGGGCAGGACACTGATCAGTTGAGGTTGAAATAAATCACATTTTTTAATTCCTTTATCAATGAAAACATCTAACCAGCCTAATACCTTTATTTTTATAGGCCAGTTGCTTTTGCATATAATTTCAGGGGTGTCAGTGAAAGGCTTGTGGTTTACACTGGTGTTAGCTAGAGGCAATTCTGGTGCAGATAGTCAAACACAGACTGATCATTTCTAAATATGTTCTCTCATTGCATGCCCAGTTTCTAATGGCTTCATGGGAGTTTTAAATCCAAGAAAAATACAAGAAGACATTTTCTGGTTTATTAGAATGATTTTCAGATTTACAGAACAACTCCTTGGAGAATGAGTGTCAGAAACATGTCTTAGATGCCCAGTGAGTGCACATGGCCACCTGTTCCTGGAATGTATCTGCATTGAAGAGGGTCACACATGTTAGAAACACTAAAGGCAATCGTGAACAAACAAGCTCGAGTGCAGCAGTTTGTCTGGGATTGCTGCACAGTAAATTAACAATGCATGTTAATTTACCCCAACTCTCAGTCTATTATCTTAAAAATTGATACAGTTAGTAGTTTTTTGCTGTAGAAGTTTTATTACTCACTGACTTCAACAAAACCAGTATTTTACTTAATTACAAGAAAGTACAGTTAATTAGTGAAAAGTTGAGTCTAATCTACTAAAATAATACTTGATGTGAGCAGAAACAATGGAAAACACATTTTTTTAAGGGACTGATGTTGCTTATCAGAGCCCTCCAACTCTCCAGCATCTTTCAAATAATTTCCAAGCCAGAAGTGATGGAATGACTGCCTGGCAGCTACCTCTGTAGTTTTAGTGATTTTTCTGAGTCTATGCATGTCTATATCACAAAAACACTGATGGGAAGTGGCAGTAATTAGATTGGACAAATCCACAGATTTGTCAGGCTTCAGGTACCGCTTTTTGGGCCAAAATGCACTGTTGCTGAGACAGTATTTGTTCTGTAAATCAGAAGAGAATTATCAACCATCTCACATTTCATGATGATGGACACAACATAAAAGCCTGGGTAGACATGAACACGCAGCATGAAGAGCAATCAAACAAACAGAACATATCTCCCTCTCAACAGAGTGAGCCAGAAAACAAGATCTGAGTTATCAGATACGCTATTTGGTGGACCTCCCTTTGGGAAGCTATTTGGATGAACCAAAGTAATGAGAAAAACCATAGGAGTTCATAATCCATATGCAATATTCAGAAGATGCAGTTTAATGTAAGAGGGTGTAAGAGTTTACATTTTGGTGAAATTCACAGCAAGAAGAGGTATAACATAATGGTCATTTAAGGGGAGAAGAAAAAGCTCCTATTGGCCAGAGCAAAGAACAGATTAACTGAGTTTTAGGCACAATGCAGCTTGGAAAAAAATGTTCTTTATAGAATACTTGAGAGTAGAAATGCAGGATGGAGACAGGAGTTACATATTGTCAGGCTGCATCACATCAGTAATACCCTCCTAGGGTACTGGAGTTCCACTTACAGGTTAGAGTGTTTGGGAAAAGAAAGGCAAGAAAAAGTAACTAAAATTACTCAAGGCTGTAAGAATTGAATCTTTATCAAATCAAAGCTTCAAATTGGGGCAGAAAATCAGGTATGTCTACTTTCCCAGACTCCCCTGATGCTACAGATATAAGCCCTCCTATGTTTTCAGGGGAGATTACAGCAGAGGATGGACAGATCTGTTTGCCTTTGGGCTTACTTAGAGGCCCTCTCAGCCTCTCTCTACTCATCTGGCTTATGGCACAGGCAATTACATTTGGGGTAGTCTTTGTGCTATTGCCTCACACACTGCTGGGCCTGTCCTTGTGCTGCTCCTGATCCAAACCTGACACTTCATCCAAGAAAAAGAGGGAAGATGGTTTGTGTAATAATGCAGGAACTGGTATGGCCTGGCCATAGGGACCATATTCACTGTATTCCCCAGGTTGAATTTCATCCTGTACCTAGCTGAGGCTGTGTTTGATGCCAGTTGGATTTATTCTTGATATCATTGTCTGCTAGAGTGACTTGGGGTTCCTAAGATACCACAAGAGCAAGTTATATGTCCCTTGGTTTTACAGTGGAGTTGAGACTTGGGAAAGCTCAGTCATACTCCTGCCTGTGGCAATGCTTCACTAACCAGGTTTGGGTGTTTTACTTAATTCTCCTGTCCAGGAGGAGTAGAAAGTGGATGTGATTGCATTGCTGTATTGCTTTGAATGTAACTGTGAAATACTGCACGTTCTTGAATATCATCCTTTTTCAGATATCAGCCAACTGTTACTGGGTCTTAGGGAGAGGAACATGTGATTTGACAGATACACTTCCCTGACAAGAAGAGTCAAGCTGTTTAGAGAATGAAGGTACTCCTAAAATTGCCACTTGCAAAAACCCCAGATGCACTTTTGTTCTTCAATTTTATCAACAGGAATTTGAAAACCTGGAATAAACTCAGCAAGCAAGTTAAGAAAAAGGAGGTTCAAAGGAGTTATCTCTGACCTAATTGTCTATGAACACTTTTGATACATGTCTTTTGGATTAGAGGGCAGAAGAGAGCTTATGTTAGGCACATGTTCATGCTAACAGATTGCTAATATGGCTCAGCTGTGTTTCCAGCAAATTTCAAAAGAGAAATCTGATGAAATTTTAATGCCTTCTCCTTCCTACCTGGTACAATGGTGGAGAAGTCTATTTTTTTTTTTGTTTTGTTTCACTCTTTAAATATGCTAATCTAGTCTTTTTTTAAGTTAGTGCAGGGAGAGGGAAGTATATAAATTAATTAGACCCTTCCCTTCCCTTCCCTTCCCTTCCCTTCCCTTCCCTTCCCTTCCCCTTAGCTCATCCTGCACACTCCTACACAAACATTTTACAAATACCTTAGGTTATAGATTTATTTGCTCTTAAATAAAATCTGTCCTTTAATATCATACATTTGGAATGAAAAATATCTACTGAAAACCAAGCCCAAGGTGAACAATTTAGAAAACATCTAGGAATTGCCTGACATCATATTGAGTTCAGTGGAAGAAGAGCTGATGGAGAAGCTTTCATTTGTTTTTGCATGCCCCTTTAGAGAATCCCTAATGAGTTAAATGAAATAAAGATTTGGATATTGGACATCAAAACAGAATCCTTTCAACTTTAAATCATTTTCTCTAGCCAGTGACCACAGAACTGTACTTTGGGACTAATAGTTCCATTCACCCAACCACTAGATACACAGTTTTGCTGTGATGGAGATTGGCTCCAACAATCAAGCTGTCATTTAAAGAGCAGAAAGATGTCCTGAAAAAAAATGATAGCCCATGTGCAGTGTGAAAGAGATCGATATAACTAACAAAAGGCTCCATCCTGGGTCTGTTTGAAAGATGAGGAACAATGTGCTCTGCAGGGAGTGAACTGGTTTTGTCTTCTATCTGTCTCTTGATAGTAGTAAAGAGAGGTTAGACATGGTCACTGTTAAATGCTGTTATCCTTTAATGGCATTTGTATTTTCTTCTATAGATTTTTCTTTTGCAGGAGTCGCATGTTATTGTTCAACTTGCTCCTCTGTTTCCGTGCCATAAGTCAAACTGGCCAGCTGAGAGAAATGAATCCCAAGCTTGCTTGAGGAGCAGGTTAATACCCCTAGCTTGATGGGTGCTGGCAATATGTTGTACTTTCTTCTCTGTGTAGCAGAGTGGGGTTGGTGTCTCCTCATCAGGGCCCACTTTGCCTTGAGCAATTTTTCTAAGGGATAGCAAAAGGCAGCCTGTTTTTGGAGTATAGTCAGTGGAAAGGCGAAATGTGTGTGCAGCAAATAAGGCATTGGGAAAAGTAGGTCAGGGCTGGTCATGACAAAACCACTTGTTTAAACAAATATGCAGGATTACCAGGTTTTGAACAGATCAGTCCTTAGTGAAACATGTAACTCAGCTGGGAAGCTTTGTTTATCACGGATCTCAGGAGCCTCTCAAAGCACCTGTGTTTACTAGCAGATGCCCAACCACTGACAGGATGAGGCTCTAATGAAGTTTAGGAGGAGGAGACTGCTACTAAATAGGAGACTGAATTTATTCAGAGCAAATAAAAACTTGGTTTAAGAAATATAATGAGTTCAGCTAATTCAACTTATTCACACTAGCAGAAATTTCTAAAATTCCAATAACCTATTGTGATACTGGGAGAAAATATTTTTGGGTGGTCCAAAGAAGCCTTTCAGATTCAAGTTTGACCCAAGTATAGCACTCAGAATGCCACATTTGTCTTTAAGAATTTTATTATTTTTCCCTTCATTGCTATAGGCTGCACTGTGCTGCAGTAAGGGTGTGTTTTCTGAAACAGATATTCAAAAAGAAACCATATTGGAATACACAGTACAAGCACTGAACACTTTTCCAAAAAGATAGGCAAAGAAGTCATGAAAAGTGGATTTATGCTCGCTTCAAAGCATCATGCCTGATTATCAGGTGAAGAAAAGAAAGAACAGTGCAGCATGATCAGTAACAGATGAGGATTTTGGCTGTGTAAATGTTATTTTCCTATCAGGATCACACTGTCTCCCTTCTGAGCCCAGAGCACGTGCACTGGCTGTCTTCTCAGACTCTCCTTTTCAAAGGGGCAGCTCAGCTTTGGGTGCATGGGTCAGATGCAAGCTGAGGAGATCCATCCACAAGGTTCGTGTGCCTGCAGCCTCCTGTGATGTAACAACCTGCTATTCCTCACCAGTGTTTTGTGAAAGAAGCATGATTTCCTGCACAGCAGAACTTATCACCCAGATTTTGACAAAGCTAGTCACAATAGCTTGGCACTTTTAATTGAGCTTTATGGAAATCCTGGCAGTTAAGTTTGCCTGTCTGTCTTTTAACCTTTTAACAGGCATGCTGTACTTTAGGGAAATACTGAATCATGGAAAAGCAAACATTCTCTCCCCTTCAAGGACATGGACACTGTAAAGCAGGAGGAGAATTAAGAGGGTATATAGTGGATTGTTGAGAATTTTCTGCTGGAAAAATTTCCAAGGAAAAATATTCATCTCCTAAAAACAGGCACTTGGCTGAAAAATTTCAGATTTGGAAAGAGCATTTTGGTTTACATGGGGAAAATGGGCATGTTGGTTCTGCCATTCCTAGCCTGATAAATCTTACCATCTATGCTCTCTGCCTACAGGACTTTATCAGAGGCTCACTGTGAGGCACCAAAACAGTTCAGTTCTGCACCATTTTGGCCCTTCTCCTGCTTACTTCTCTCTGGAATCTAGGCAAGTGGGATAAGACTGACATAACCTACATTCCCTCACTTAAAATCAGACCTACACTCACCTCTTTGTGCAACATCACCTTATCTGGCAGTGTAGTTCAATGGGCAGAGCTGGAATGCATCAGAATTGGGTTCAGTTTCCTACTCTGCCCTGGGCTCCACAGAAAATGCTAAAGAAATCAAGTAGCCTGAAGGCATAAAATAGGGATAATAATAATTCCTTCCATTAGAGGTAAGGGTCTCAGGATAAGTACGGTAGAGGCTATGAGTAGCCATATATGACCAAAAATGGAGCATATCAAAGCACAGATATGTATTGTCATCAGAAAGGGGAACAGATTCAGACAGAAGAGCTTGAAAACTGCCTACCCATGCTGTAGTCATTAAAGCCATCCTGAAGGCAGGCAAGGGCAAAATTAGATGTGCTCCTGATGCTTTGGCTTTTTGTGCCTCCTGCATTTGAAACAAGTTGTGGAAGCTACAAGGCACCAGAAGCAGTGTTCTTTGCCCAGTATGACCAGAACAATCCTGCTCCATGTCGTCTGTGCCAAGAGGGAAAGGTCAGATCTGACCTGTGACCCCTTTCTAATGTCAGTGGCAGGTGCCCATGGGAAAAATTAACAGCTTAAAACAGCTTAAAAGATACTCCTTGTTAAAAAACATTCCTCTGAGGAATTGTGCAGAGCAGAATATGGAAGTGAGGGATAAAGCTTCAGTGCTGGGGAAAGACACCCTTCCTATATTGCAGCAGACAGTAATACTAAAAGATTTCTTTTTATGTGAGTGAAAAAAATCTAGAGTAATGTGCAAAAGTAAAGCCTGCCAAATATTGAGGCCAACTGATTTCAACACAGAAACGAAATTGCAAATTCTCATGTCTCATGGGCATTGTATATTTTTTATTTTAGCACAATGTGCTAAAAGGTGGTTTTGGTACAATAGAGTACAGGTTTTAAAAAGTCTGAAAATGAACTAGACTTGCAGACTGTTCAAGTGTCCAAAATATTTTGCTGCAAAATCTGGAACCAGACATGATATTCAAACACAAAATACAAACCACCTTCCAGCATCATACCTCAGAAGTCAATAAAAGATTGTATTTTTGTAACAAGGATTAATTTAGGAGATAGGCTAAGCTTTACTGAAATTGTTGGTTACAAATGTGTCCTGTTTGCCTCCATAAAAGATAAAACTAGCAAGATTAGATTACAGCTAAATTGATTAAATTAAGTTAATCATTTCTCTTAACTAAGGTGTAGAATCTAATAGGAAACAGTTTCCTTCCGTATATCTCTGGACAATCTCTGCTAATTTCTGTTAATTCAGATAATATTCTTTATAATAATGTTTACTTTTTTCTAATTTTGTCAAAAGCAGGAATTTATTTGGCAAAAGTATTGACATTTCTAACTTACCTCACATAACAAGCAAGTAGTATAAGAGACAGTGGTATTGAAAATATGCATCCAGCATTCTGTCCTTGCTCATGCAGTGCTTTAAACAGGATTATTTTCATTCTTCCCCTTGTGTAGGAATTAGTAGAACTTTTCCAAAACTTTTCAAAAATGTATATGTTAAGTATGAGATCAAAACAAAAGTAGAGACTAGAATGGGAAAGTAGCAGAAAATAATGTAGCAAACACTTTGCCATTTTTAGTTGATTTATGCCCTTGCATTTGCATGGCAACATTTTCAGCTGAATCCTGCACCATTAATGTCAGTGAACTTGTATTAATGGTCAATAACTTGCTAGAATGTTCTGATTTTTATAAATTGCTCTTAATTTATGTATCTTCTCTTTTTCCCTGTTCCATAGATATTTCTTTGTCAGTCTGTTTATTTGAGACCTGCAGCTACAGATCAAAGTTTGCAACTTGATCTCAGTAATATCTTGAGCTAATTAAAACCTAGTTGTAGAGGCAGGTTGCTAAATAATAGCAGTTTTGAAAGGATGTAATAAGAGTTCTAGTTGGATAAAAATTAATTCTATCAAGAAAAGAGAGCTCTCAGCCGGGAAAAATACCCGCATAGTACAAGTACTAATAATTCCTAAGGGTGCCTCTGCTGTGTTGTTTTTTTTCGTTCATTTCTTCTTGTCTGAGAGCTCCACCTAATGGATTCAAAAGGAAGGTATCAACCTTTCAGATTTTCCGCTAAAATCCTTCTCTTTAACTCATGCTGGTGTTTGCGTGTCGCCAGGGTGGAGTGTGGGAGGAGGTGCATCTTTTGACTTCTGGAGTAAAGGACAATTAGAGAACAGGAATTTTGTATTATGAAATCTCCTTTTTTAGTAGCGCAGGATTTGAACTTACTGCAGTTTCTGTAAAGGCAAATTTGATATAGATAAACTAAATGTCTGAATTTTTGCACTCATTTTTCTTAGCTGCAAGATCTCTCATCTTGCACAGTCAGGGCCTCTTACCTGTGCACACCACTACTGCATATCACTGCAGCACTTTCCAGGGGTAGCTTTCAAGATCAAGGTCCCAATCTGCAGAGAGAATAAATGAGACCATAGGACTACTCTTATTTACACAAACTCAGGAGACAATGCTATTGTTACTGCTCTAAAGTCTTTGGTGGCAAAGATGAAATTTCCACTATCAGTATTACCCCTGCAAGCATTCAGAAATAATGAATGACTGTCCCTTCCCTCTGCCCTCACCACAGTCATGTATAAAAATCATGAACCTACCTTTTATATTGCATTTATTCCAGATTTTTAATTTTTTTATCATTGCAGCAATAAAGTTTTCAAGGTTTTCTTTGCAATAGGGAGGGGTAGATATTTCCCCTTTCTGCAGTGAAATTTGAGATCCTCATAGTAAGCAAGATCCTTTAGTATCCAAGACATGAGGGACATGATGTAGAACATCATTAAACCTGCAGCCTATAAAAACCAAGACAATTGTGTGTAATATTTTAATAGCTTAACCTTATTACTGACAAGGTGTTATTTTGCTTCAGCACAGAGTGTTAAACCCAACAGAAGATGTAACCAGGCCAGCAAGAAAAGCAAAGCAATATGAATCCTTGAAAATGCAATAAGGATGCTGTTTGTTTCCTGGTACCTGTCAGACTAAAACCATTTTACTCTTCAAAGTCTAATTATAAACCAATGGATGCTACATTAGGAAGAGGGCTGTAGGTGCTGACAGGTGTCTAAGGAAATAGAGAGAAAAGGCCATCAGCAGACAGGCAGTTTCTACTGGGGTAGAAAGAGAGCAGCTGAGTCAGATGCTCTGTATTCAAGGTTGCAATGAATGGCTGGAGGTCAGGTAAAGGGAAATATATCCAGACAATTGTGATGCTTTAAGTACCATATCAGTATGCCAGGACTCATACAGTAGTGTTATTATTGTGTTGATATTGTTACAAATATTGTATTATAAGCCATGGTAAACTGCCTCAATTCAAAAAGGAAAGAACTCAAATAAAATCCCTGCGTGAGTTGGTGGAAAAGGTAAGGAGGTCACACTATTGCAAATTTCAACTTATGAATGAAATTACTGGATTCTGAGGATGTACAGAGGGAATAGAGTGTGGGAAATGGTAAACTCACTGTAGGAAGAGGACTGGGCTGAAATTAGAGAAAACTGGGAAGTTGTATTTGAATTCTAATGAAGGTTGTAACAGTCCTGAAGTTATAGGGTGAAATGCAATTGCTGCTTCCTGGATGGAATGTGGTTTGGCATGCATGAAACCTATTCCACAGTGACTCCCCACATATTCAACCTGCAACCTTAAGCACACGTTGAGAGGGATGAAATGGAGGGTAGAGCATGGTGGAGACATCTCAGCCAGGCTCTGTTGAAATCCTTGCAGGGAGGGGAACTCGATGGTATCATGTAGCCAATGAAGTGCACAGCCTGCCAGCCAGGGGAGATGGGAGCAGATGTGCTGCTGCTGAACCAGCCACTGTGGCAAAATCCCTCCCCTTGGGTGAACTTGGTTCATTATAACCTAATTGTAATATTAACACACACCTCCCAGGTGTGCCTGCCTCCAAGGTACAGCCACCCCTCATGGGCACGTGCTGAATATTTTCCTGACCATAGAGCATAGTGCTAATAACACCAAGGCTGTGGGTTTGAGCTCTGTGTGTGTAAGAGCTGGCCTTGATGATTTGTCTGGGTAACTTCCAACTCAGAATATTCTGTAGTTCTGGGATTTAAGAGCAAAGCATGAGAATTTTACAGCTATCAGTAACAAAAGTATGAATGACTGGAGTCACTTAAGGTCCACCCAAAATTTAAAGAAATAGTGTGAGAGTTAAGAATGGGAAGAAGTTATGGAAGACTCCATCATAACTTTTGAGATCAGCTGACAAGGCTGAGCCTGTCTTCTCCTCCACAGGAATGCCTATTGGATGAGAAGAAACTTACTCTATGTGTGCTGGACCATTATCTCAAAATAGATTTCATTGGTGATTAGCTTGTCTGTTTATTGCTTTAAATTTGTTTTTTGCTATCTACTGGAATCTTCTAAACTTAGCTTTCCACAATTTTCTATTATCAGACTGCTTATTGATAGTGTGTTATTCCATAAACTATTTAGTGTGTATCCTTCAAGGGTGCTAGCAGTCATACTTGATAACAGTGGGGAGATCCAGGAGGAGGTTCCTATTCCTAAACTTTTGTTAAGTATTCAGCTCTGACAGATTGTCAGCACAAGTCCCTGAGCAAGTCAGCCAAACTGCCCTCCAAGACAGCACACTGATCAGTGGAGTCCCTGTAAGAGGACATTGGCACACTGGGTAGGCACGAGGGTCTCAGATTTCCTGGGGCACCCACAGACCAAACAAATATAAATGGTTCAAGGGAACCCCCCTTTTGTGTGCAAGTATTCAGATACTTGCCCCACAGAATATATCATGCTGCCACTGCTGAAGTCAGAATAATGGTTCCAGAGACCACTGGGGTGATCCAGATGGGTATTTCTACATCCCTCTCAAATCTTGTGGTTTGTACCTGTGGATAAGTGCAGAAATAAGGCTTTGTTCTGAAGGCCTTCCTTACATGTCACTGTAAATTTGTTCTGCTCTGGGAAACTCAGAAGTTACACATATGGCCATGCTTACACTTTTAACATGGTGAAGAAAAAACATGATGGTGTGAGTCTCCCAGAACACCACTGCTCATGACTGCTTCTCGCCTCAGGCTGGAGCTAGGAAAGGCTGCTCCCAAAAAGCTGTGAGGAAGCAAAAGGCTACAGGTACTATAAGCTTTCTTCTTGGCAAGGAGGAGTAGCTGATTCCTAGAAACGAGCAACCTACTTCTAGCAACAGACAAATTTGAAGTAATCCTGTGCCTAAAGTCTCCATAACGTCTTATGTTCTGGTTGTGGTACATCCTGATTTGTCGAGTGGACACTCAAGAGCAATACTACAAATAATAATATTTCATTCAACAGTGTTTTCTATATTAAATAGAAACTGAAACATGCTGTGAAAAATGGAATTTTTTTTAAATGAAACTTTGATTTTATTAATTCAGCTACAAGGCATCTTGGACTGTGATAGTCTAATTTCTGGATTATTTTATTCTTTGTACATAGCAAAAAAAACCCCTGAGCTTCACCTTATTAACTTTATGTGTCTACAGTCTTGTGACCATCTGAAGCACATCTGAACTCCCTTTGCTATCAATGGAGGGAAGCAAGCACTTTCTAGTGTACCATTCACTTCAGAAAGCAAGTTTAGCACAAGGCGTGTCACTTTGTAGAAACAGAAATATTATATGATAAATAGAGTCTAGATAGCTAATTCAGATATATGTGTCCAGCCTTGGTCTGATGAATCATGCTCCTGATGCCTACAATAGACTGCCATATACATTTGGAAGAACAGCATGCCTGTTCCAGGTGCCTGACTTTCAGCTGGGTATTACTGAGAAGCCATGGGTTAAAGCAGCCTCTGCTTAGGAGGAAAAAAACAGTGACAAGTCTGGAAAGAAGGGATGGTGAATAAAATTTGCTGAGATTTACTTCTCAGTTGTTCCACCCCCCAATCCCATGACTTCTACTGTCAACAACAGCTGCTCCATGAGGCACCAGAGTCAGGCTGCTCCTTTTGCTCTGGCCTACAAGTTCCCCAAGATGCTGTGAAGCTTTTATCCTGTCATCTCTCTGGGGTTTCCCCTCAAGTGAAATGTGGAGGGAAGTCTTTGTGGGAAAGAGTTTTACTGCAGTATGAATGATGCTGATTCAGTGCTCCAGCTGAAGTCCCATAGGACATATGTTAAAATTGGCAGATGATGCAGAACTCATTTAATGTGATTCCTGTCATAGCTAATACTTCAAAGTAGCTGATTTCTGCTATGTTGTGTGCCATGCTTTTCATGCATTTCCTGCTTCCTTCCTTTTCCCTGCCCCAACTCCTCCTTGCTTCATCTGCTTTTCTTCACTGTACTGTATCACTACCTGGCCTATGCATCATTTATGGGGTGGCTGTGTCTTTTGGGGTAGTGCTGCAATAGAGAGACTGTATCTGAAAAATGAGAATCAGCAGCAGGGCAAAGATACAGTTTTATGGATCTCAAACAAAAAAATTGTAGAAGATGTACTGATCTTTTTACCTGCTTTTATTCTGCTAAGGATCTAAAATCAGTAAATGCTGCAACCATTACTTAAGAAAGAGGAAATTAATACAAGTGTAAAGTCAGCTGAGTTGTAAAGATCAGGCTCATTCTTTCATCTTTGTGAAAATTGTTCCTCCACTGTTGATGGACATGAAAATTAGTTGAGCTGCCTCTAAAGCTTCAGCTATGCTAGTAAGTTAAATATGCAGAGGATTGTTCTCTGGCAGGGGCCAGCTGACCCCAGAAACCTGCACCTTTTGAGCTTGCAGACACGGACAGCAGCATGGTTACTTGCACACAGTGTGTTTGGAACTGTCAATGGCCCATGCTGACCCCTGAGCCATGCCTGAAAATTCCCTGGGCATCTGGTCAGGCTAAAACCATGACCTGAAACATTTTTTAAGTTTAACAACACATTTCCAAGGTGTGTTTGGTGTGAACAGCCTGCACATGGCCTCAATGTCCAACCTAGTGTG
The DNA here is from genome assembly GCF_012460135.2 of Molothrus ater. Classification (NCBI taxonomy): domain Eukaryota; kingdom Metazoa; phylum Chordata; class Aves; order Passeriformes; family Icteridae; genus Molothrus; species Molothrus ater. Next base: position 35,463,067 of record NC_050479.2, read on the forward strand.
ACTGTCACCCGAGTGCTGTACTGCAGGGTCAGGTGGTAAAGGGGTGCTGGTCCACCCCTTTAATAAGCAGTCACAGGGAAAATAAAACTGTGTATAAATTATGCTGAATCCTGAAAGTGACTGTTATTACTACTATTTTAATCTAGGTATTCAGCTCATTAGTTATCATGAATTCAAAATTTATGAAGGTTGAAACTTTATAAACAAGTGACACCTCGAACTGAAGAACAAATTGTGAACATTTATTTTGTAGTGATCAATTTTATAAAATCTTTAATCTTAAAAATCTATTAAAGTAATAAAATTTATAAAGATATGGGAATATCTGCAACAAACTATGAACAATTGGTAGATTGTTCTGCTAATTATTTATGGAAATATGTATTCCATAAATATGGAACTATATTTGGTATTATAAATCTGCCCTGATGAGTATTTTTTGCATAAACTTAGAACTGGAAAAATTTTGTGATTAAACTCATTAAAAGTAACACTACTGCAAAACACTTTGTTAAGATAATTTCTTTTTTCTAAGTCAATAGCTCATAGGCTGATCTTTTTATTTCTTTAGGGAGTATCAACTGTGCCAAAGACAAAAATTGTCTGCTGTGAGAAGTTAAATTATTTCCCTGGCTAAAATCCAGAGACAATATTGTTCTGTTTGAAATATGCAGGCAAATTGGCAAGATCTATGCACCACCCCTCTTTAACTGCACACTGTGAACATCTCTATGGAGAGGTCCAAAGGTTTTTTCATGTGAAAACAGGGAGAGGATAGTGCTACATACTGTCCCATGAGGACTGAATAAGTGATTTTGGAGCTATATGCTGTCTCTAACTCTCAAATTGGACTTACAATGCATTTCAGAAGGTCATCTGTGAAAGAGCTCAAAGAAGGAAAATGTAAACAAACCACAGTCAAAACCAAATAAATATGGATAAAACTGAGGATTCTCCTGCTTCCTGCCAAATTAAAAGTTGAAAAAAAATACTTTTGTCTGGTCAAATGAAACATCTTTCATTTAGAAGAAAATGTTTCATTTGTTTCTGTGACATTTCTGGGAGAAACAAAGGGGTTTTGATTAAAACCAGAAGTAAACTTCAAAATCATCAATTTAAGGTGCTATATTGCATGCAACTTGACATTACCTGGAGCACAAAAGTCATTGAATGAATGAGTTAATTTTTCATTGTGGGGATTATTAAAATTCATAAGGCCTAACATTCTTTCTATGCTGCATTGCAGGTTGCTTTGAAGTTTCTTAAATTTCAGACCCACTCCCATGTAGCTCTTAACCAGAAGCAAATCTGTTCTTCGAGATAAACCTCTATGATTCCATGAAATCAATGTTTCTTTTCCTGCCAGTGTAGCACATTAGGAAGCACCACTGAAGATCCCACTTTACTGCCATCACCTTCAGAAGCATGTCTTCCACTGACTTTACTGATAGCAAGTGGGCTGTTGCTACAGAATACAAAATTTTCCTCTGAAACCAAGATCTGTGCTGACTTCAATGGAAAATTTCCTGCTAATGGAGCATAGGATTAAGTAAAATGATTGCATTTTTCACCTCAATGAAAACAGAAATGATGCAGTTGCTTTCCTTAGCTCATCTTTTGTAAATAATTAGCTATACTGCAATGATATTTACTTTGGAAGTATAATTTAGTAGGCCAGAAATTGTGAAATGTAAATATTAGAGCCTAACAGTGATTTAGTTTGGATATATTACAGCAATTGGCTAAGTTCTTCCAACCCCCTGGACACACCAGCAGTGCTTTTACTTAAACTTAGTCTTTAAATTAAAAAAAAACAAGTCTGTCTAGATTTGTAGGGATACTATTTGAGTAGCAAGACAATTATTAGATACTATTCATACCATCATTTGAATCATTCTTAGCTTGAGGATAAGATTATGAGTTCATATTCTGTATTTGTGCTTGAAAGTTATTTGTTACTATTTTCTGTTTATTAATAGACCAATAAGAAATTCTGTACTATGCACTTGTGGTGTGGTGTTCTTAGAAGAGGCTTCAGATTAGACATGGTACAAATAATTTACTGTTCCTGCCTGAACATTAAAGTGAACAGCAGAATTTGGGGAAAAAAAACCCAACAAAACACTGATAATGGATCAACCCTGCATGGTATGTGGTCCTCTACTGTGAAAGCCTTCAATAAGAGAATTTCATAGAGAAACTTGTGAGATTTCTGTAGTGGCTTTAATAGCTTTAGAGAAAAGCCACCAGCAAACCCTGGTGAAAGACACAGAGAGGGGAGCCCAGGCAGCTCCATCTGAGTCTGCCATCATGTGTCCCCCTGCTCCCATCACCTGCTGGAGGTAGAACTTTTGAGGTGCTGGTCAATCATGAAGAGCATCTCAAGTCAGACAGAGAAGGTGGAGCTCCAGAGTGCAGCTCCCCACTGTGATGCTGACCTGGGTGGCACATTTCCCAGCAGAAACAGGGCCCCTTTCTGTCCCAGGGGACACTTTGGTCAGAGCAGCCCCTGCAGTAGAGCCCCTCTGGCTGCCCCAGCATCACTGCATAGAGCAGCTGCTGCATCTGTTGGTGGTAATCCAGTTCTGCAGAAGACTCTGGTCTTAACCAAACTATTTTTGCAATCTATGCACTGGGTCTAAATGGAAGATGGCTGTGGCTTTGCTGCTGTGGATGGCAATTGCCAACACAGAGGAGGGTTTCTGTGTTCCTGGGACTGTGTTTCAGGGTCACAGATTTTCAGCTTCAGCCCAGCTGGGCATTCTAGTTTTAATGCAAAAGCACTTAGATTCAATTAGGCCAAACTATAGGAAATCATTAAGAGCTCAAAGATTTCTAAATTAGATCTAGCTGAAGGGTGAAATGTACATTTTCACATAGCAGGCACAGTGTCTGCCAGGGGAGGTCTGTCAGGGCCGTTCCAGCTCCCTGCTAGTAACTCCCTCCTGACAGAAGGAAAAGAACTTTAGCCTGCTTGAGGCATTATATAAAATCAGAAATAGGGTTAGAATGAAATTACAATTACAAAGTGCTAATTGAATCATGGGCACAGTGACTGCTGGAGCTAATTAGAAAGGGACAGGGATGTCTGTGTACCAGTCCCTCACTCAGGAAGGGATTTGCCCCAGTTCAGGTTCTTCATATCACTTGATTTCCACTCAAAGCAGCTACTGGCAGACAGAGAGGTGTTTGGCTAATACAATTCCCATCTTGGCATTTTAACATAGAACACTTCAAAGGGACAAGGGCTTAACCACATGTCGTATTCTCCTGTGACAGATTATTCCATTTAAAACTCTGATTTACTGCAATTTAGTGCCAGGTGAATGAGAATTGTCCTGCAATTGTATATAGGCATGTCAAAGCTTGAATACTTCTAAGAAAAGCAAAACACAAAGCAAAAACTTGTTGGTCAACAAAATTAAACAATGTTATCAGTTATATCCAGTATGGAGAATTAAGCTTCCCTTCTTTATTTTATACATTTATTAGGTATTAATTCCATTCCATATAGTGTAGTATACCTTGAACAACAAAATAAAAAGCACTGCAAAACTCATTTTTACCTTTCTGAAGCTTATTGTGCTTTTATGCTTCTTGTAATGTAGATACTGTAAAAGATAATCATATGCTCTTATGGATGATTTATTCATACATTGTCCTCTAAAAAGGAAAAAATGACTGTGTTATCATTGCAATTTTTTTGCTTTTTTCACTATTCTTCTACATTTGTCATTTTATCATGAAGTAGAGCAGACAAAGCCACGTGCTAAATAACAGCACCTCTCTCATAAAAGCAGGAAATGGGAGGAAGGAGAGCTTGCATTTGAGGGCTGACTTCTAAGGGGGAAAAAAAATCACAGCACAACTTCACCCACTGTTACTCAGTGTGAAATAAAAGTAAGATCCTTCATCATCCCCTGGCTTCAGAAATATGCATACCTACTTAAGTATTAGGTGCACTCAGGTATGTGTTATGTCCCACTGAGACCTACAGAAATCAATGCATACTGACACTGACTTGGAAGTGGATGAAAGTGGGAGGAATTTTGCCCACTGGTACCATCAACTCTTTGAGTTTTCCAGGTTAGTAATGTAAAAAATGTTAGAGCAGGAACAGATTACATACCTATTAACCATTTATACAATTTCTACCATTAATTTGCTTCCTACTATGACAGCTCAAGTAGATTTTTTTAGTGTGTTAGCCATAATTATAATTTATTTTCATCACCCCTTCTGTAAATCATGCTCACAAAAAATAAAGTAACTTAACTGTTATCTTCATTTTGAAGTTATGTGAGTGGAGATTGCTGCTAAAATGGGTGCTAGGAATTCGTGAAAGGGACAACGATATGACAGAATGACATTGATATGTTTGCAAACTCAGTTTTTACTTCCATTGGTACTTGTAAATAGCAAATATGTATAAATTGTTAAGTTAATATTGTAGAGAAAAACCACTGCTGCTCAAGGAAAAATGAGAGCAACTTCTATCATTGTCTAATTTAACATAGAACCAGTCTATGGCAGCTCTTCCCAGGAAGAGAATGTCATATCATGATGCATAAGAGATGTAAACAGAATGAAGTCTTCCAGGTATGTATCTTTAACAGCACTGAGGAGCCAGGCCATAGACTGAACTGTGACTTAGGAGCTGAATAGAGTTTGAAGATTGTTCCTAACCCAAAGAGTTTAGGAAATGTATATGGCAGAGGAGATACAGCAAGGCTGTTGGACTCAAATAGACTTTTTAAGCAATGCCTTGTGAGACTGGTATGTGTAAAATACAGTTTTTTGACCATGTGAGGCCAAAAAGAGATGACAAAGGAACATGCAAGTCTGAGAAGATAGGGATGGTGTAAGGAACAGATGCTGAGAAAGGAACCTAGTCTGCATATGGCACCATGCCTGAAGACTGAAGAGCTGTTCTGAAATGCACAGGCCATTCTGAGTGCTTCTTAAAAGAATTTTAGGAGTCTTTCTAAAAGAATAAAAATAAAGCACATTTTCTTTAGCAAGTTTATCTTGGGAAATTAAATAATGGTAGAAATTCAAGCGTCATCAAAGCAGCTCAGCATAATTAGCTGCCTTGAGACCTTCAGGATTTATTTGATGCCTATCACAATTTCCAGAAAGATAGGAGAAAAAACAGACTTCTCTAGGCTGACTCAAGCAATCCTAAGTAAAGGAAATGTTAGGCAGAAGTGCAATTATGGACCTGATCATATTACTCCAAATATATATTGATTAAAAATATATAAAGTTAGAACAGGAAATCAAACCAGGTCAACAAAATTAAACAAAAATTTGCTAATTTCCTTACATGTTTGTAACAGTTAAAGATTTCTTTTCTGTCCTATCAGAGAAAAAAAGAAAATTAATTTTCTTCATTGATTTAATCACTGCATTTACATGTTAGGATTTTAAAGCTCATAATTTTTCTCACAAGATGAACAAGCAATTGTTGATTTTATGGACCTAGTTAGTTTGAATCCTGCCATAATCTCTTGCCAATTTATTTTCCTATAATTTTAGTGTCACCCAATGTACTTTAAGCAGTGTGCTCAGTAGCTGTAGCATGGAGCATTATCCTACAGATGAAGAATTTTCCAGTTCGATTTTTAAGGACATATGAGGTTATCAATCTTGGATGAGGTTTTACTGAGCTCCCCTAGATGGCACTCTGTATGGATACAACTAAAACTGCTGCAGTAAATCTTTCTCCACCTCAGCTTTATGTATTTTGTTAACCAATTACTCCAAAGTCATTGTAAAGTGAGGGTGAAAATTCAATTTCCATCTTCAGAAGCAATAAGAGATAAAGCCAACGGGGGAAAAGTAATATTCACAGTGCTTTGCACAGCAAATGGGGTTGGAAAGTTCTGCTTCTAAGATCATAATCACATAATCACTCATTATTCTTTTATGGTTTTTTTTATCTTTGTTTATTTACAGGTGATCCCTTCTATATAATATCTTGCCAGTGGCGTACCTACAACGTGTATGACTCTGGTTTTTTGCAGCTCACAAGCTGGAAAAAAAACAACTCACTAACAGAAATTTCATGCCACTTGAAGCCACTTTCATGTGTCTTCGTGTGGAATGATAATATTAACAGAGAAGGATGCTTGATTTCTTGTTTCTGACACTTCACCAGCTCCAGGAGGGATTTTTTCATCATGGTGAAGGTGCTAGATTTCTAAAAATCCCCTCTTCTTCATTTTTCTACCATCCTCTGAGTGCCTAGCTTGCAAGTGGCATGCCAGAGCAGCATACTTCCAGCCGAAGGGATTAAAAGAGAAAGTGGATTTTTGTCTTCAGCCTGAATTTTGAGCATAACCTGTTGTGGTGTTGATGTGAGGGTCCCCAGGACAAGGTGAGAGATAGAATTGACTCCAAGTTCTCAGAAGGCTGATTTATTATATTATAATATTATATTGTATTAAAAGAAAATTATATACTAAAACTAAAACTAAAGAAAGAGAAAGGTTATAGACAGAAGGCTAGAAAGGAATGGTAATAAAAACCCATGAGAGATAATAAAAACTGAGCAGAGAGTCTGACACAGCTGGACTCGGACTGGTCATTAAGTAAAAACAATTTCCATGGAACCAATCAAAGATGCACCTGTTGGTAAACAATCTCTAGACCACATTCCAAGCAATCAGATAATCTTTGTTTACATGTCTTTTCTGAGGCTCCTCAGCTTCTCAGGAGAAAAATCCTGGCAAAGGGATTTTTCATAAAATATCATGGTGACACATAACCTAGAGGAATATGTGTGGGACTACAGATGCATCCTCTTGGATGTCCACTTGGCTGTACCTCTTGGTGCCTGAGTATGTGCCCTGAATATGCTGGCTATTGGGTGACAGGTGGGCTGCAGGATGAAGTGCTGCCCTCAAAACCCTTGCTCATAAAGTGTAGTCTTCAAAATCCTTTAATAGCTTATAAAATACAGCTTGCTTATGATTAAAGGTTTGTAGCCACACAGCACATAAATTTCTAGGTTTACTTTCATTAGCATGTTCTGTGAAAACAGAATTGAATGGTTATGCCCTGTGGCTGCTTTGTCTTTTATTCAAAATACAACACACCAATCGATGAGATAAGGAAGGAAACAGAGCTACCATTTCTGGGAAAAATCTAAACAAATCCTAATTTGCAAATAACTTTCACCCAATGACATGCTGTGTACTAGAAAGAAACACAACAGAAGAGAAAGAAACAATATACAGTCACAAAATCATCAGTGCTGGAAGAGACCTTTAGGATCATCAAGCCTAACTATCAACCTGGCCCTAGCACTGCAGCCCCTAAACCACTAAACCAGCCCCAGGCACCTCTTAAACACGTCCAGGCATGGTGACTGCACCACGTGCCTGGGCAGCCCATTGCCTGTCTCAGGCCAGTGCCATTTCCCCTGCTCCTCTCACTGCAGGCTCAGTAGAGCAGACACATTCTCTCGTCCTGTCGTGAGCCTTGTTGCTCTTTGCTAGACACGCTCCGTCACCTCAACGTCCTTTTTTACAGTGAGGGGCCCAGAACTGAATGCTGTATTTCAGGTGTGGCTTCACCAGTGCTAGAATAGGGAGATGATCCCTTTCTTAGTCCTGCTGGCTGCACTCTTGGTAAAAATGTGAGTTTGTATCAGCAACAATTATTTTCTATAATCTTGAAAATAAAGGTGCTAGAAGGAGAATCCCATTATGAAAGAATGAATGGTGTAATACAGTTTGAATTTTTAAGTCACTGTCAACAATTTCACCAAAACAAGAAAAAAAATTGCTGCCTCAAGGCCTGAGCAGAATCTCTAGGAGTCCAGAAGCTGACACATGTCTGAGACTGGGTTCATGATGGCTGACTCCTGGTCCTCTGACCAGAACTTTTCATTGTCCAGGGGACTGTTAGCTATCCTGGGCTATTCTGGAATGGATTTTTCATAGTTGTTTGTATACAAAAAGGGCAAGTCTTTCTAATTTCTCAAGGAATTACTGAATATCTTTTAAAAACTTTTCCACTTGCAGCTCCTGACACTTAGAATCACTAGGAATCATCAAAAGCTTTTGCCAAAATGAGGAAGGAATACAACAAAAGACAATAGGGTTTGAGGGACACATAGTTACACAAGCAAGGCCCTTGAAGTCAAAGAAATGAAAAAAAAAACCAACCCAACATGGATAATGCTGTCATTCTATAATCCCTCCCAGATAGAAAGGTTTGCCCTCAGCTGTTTGAGTCAGTAAACAGGCTCTCAGCATCAAGCCACTGAAAACAAAGCCTAGTGCAGTGATGTGTTTAAAAGCAGCTTGTGCGTTGCACTTGATCAGCACATTTTTCCTCTTTATCACTTGCAGAAAGCCTGACTGCTGTCTCTTGAGAGGCAAATCATTTAGACTGTGTCTAGAAGAGCTGTGATCTAAGATAAATAGCTATCATCAGAGTGATAGAGTGGCATGTAGGAGTCATGAGCCTCATGATGGCAGTCTGATTGCTAGTTTGGAATCTTGTTTTATCTGTGCTAGCATAAGAACAAATTTCTATAAATATGTGGTAGAAAGGGTGCAATTTGTTCTTCATATAATACCTGTTTTATGCTCTAGTGGAGCCAACTGAGTCACTGAAGTATCAGCACACTGTTACAGTGCTTTTTTAAAGAAATATTCTCACAGAATCTTAAATTGTGTATGTCACTAATTATGTTATCATCAAAATTTGTAAGTGAGTATTAGCACCCTTCTTCTTGCAAACTGCAGCTTAAAACCATGTGCTAATACAAGGTGCTCTCAAAAAAACAGGCTGCAGAGAATTGAGGCGGGACTTTCCAAAACAGTGGGAAGATTTTCAAGATTTTCCCTGGGTTGCCCTGCATCTCAGTTGCTTCTTGCTTAAATGTGAAGGGTACAATCTCCCTCTCCCACGGGAACAATGTGATGGTGAATTCATTCAGTTTCTTGAAGCACCGATATCGTGGAACATAGAAAGAGTCATGGAAAACAGATGCACCACACAAGCTGGGCTGAAATAATGACCAGTGAACAAGGCAAGAGACTTCCCACAGAACAGCATGCTGACAAAGGAAATAGCTGCTCAGGAAATGATTCCCTCCCCCCTGGGCACAGAGCGATATACCAGGACCAGTGGGAAAAACCCCAATCTTTTTAAGACTTACATCACACTAAAGATTCCCAAATGGTGCAATACAGCATTTAGCAGCTGCAAAATGTGTTACCCCCCGGTATATCTTAACTTTGGAGACTGACTTTGTAATTTTGCCAAAGTACCATTAAAAATTTGATTAATGTCTCTGAACACCTCTGTTCACACAGCCTTGAAAGAGTAAAAGCTGGAGTCTTCTACAAAGATCACCCTGACTAAAATGAACTTCTCAGCTGTGCTTACCCTGCAAGTCCAAAACTGTGCATTTTCCCCTGTTGGAAAGATGCTCACTGCTTTGCGCTGGAAAAGCTGAGCACTATGAGCTGCTCTATCAGTATTAATATAAGGTTATGAAGACTTGGACTACTTCTGTAGGAAAATTTGACAAACACTTTGAAAATTTATTTAACCAGCTCCCGACCTTTATCATGTGCTTCCCACAGTGAGTAACTAAGGGTCCCTTTTCTGTCTTGTAGCAAGGACCAATGGGAATTACATTTCACAAAGGATAAAACAACCTAAACTCTGGGTGTCACTGCAACAGGAGATGTGTGTTATATACAGCTCTGTCCTGGTAATTCTGACATTAGAGATCCTGAACACCTTCATCACATTTTCATTGACAAAGGACTCAGAAGCACATAATTTCCTTATTGCTTTTGCTGACTAATAGTATGCAAAGAAGTATTCTGCTTTGATATTCTTACAAATGGCTCTATTGAACAGTAGGGAGGGAAACATTCCCATGGAGAACTTAGCATAATGCTCAGTGCTGCCTGTGCTGCTCTCCCAACAAGTCCCAACAAGCTTCAGAGAGAATAAGGCACTTTGTGGTGCCACAGATGCCAGTGTTCCAAGTACAAACACAAAATGAGCTTTGTCTACAGGGAGATGCAGGCAACTTCCTAAGTCTGTGTGGAATCTTCAGATATTTTTTTGCTTTAGCTAGAAAGGCCTTAGTCGTTTTTCAAAGAAGGGTGACTATAAGGTGACCCCTCTTCTTCATGTCTTCTGTATCAATCACTTGATATAGAGACAGCCCAAGTCCAAATGTTCTCCTCACAGCACTCATGTCCCAGGAGTACCTCATGGCCTGTGAGATATGCTCCTGTAAGGTTCTCTAAAGCTCTTTTGCTAAAGTTTATTTAAAATTTCACTGGATAAAGTGAAGAATCAGAGGTAGAGTAATGCAGAAGGCTGCACACTGCACCTGTAGGAGGCATGCTCTCTTTTCTGAAGACAAGGAACTTTAATCATTTCATATGAGGTAAAAACCACACCAACATTTAAAATATGGCAATGAGAGGGTTACTATGGAAGGATAGCCTCCTGCATACTGATGAGAGTTTTGCAATGCAGGTTTTAAATGTTGGTTCAGCTTCCTTTGGTCTTCTTTAGACTCACTCATATGTAAAGTTAGAGAAGGAACTAATAGCTAGTGGGGTTTTTTGTGTTTTTTAGGTTTTCAGCATATGACAAATGCTCTATTTCTGGTAGAAAGCGTTGTTTTTTTTTTTCCTTTTCCTTTTTGTTTGGCCCATACTTTCTCTGCTTTCCTGGCATAGGCTGAAAGGACAGAACAGCTCTTCTACTTCAGTTGCTGGATCTGTGTCTGATTTCATCAAACATCTGCAGATTTATCATGCCTCAGCTTCTCCATGTAAACACTGTCTTGAGATATCATTAGCTGAAAAGTGAGGATACAGGAAGTGTGGAGAGCTGGCAGGGTTGTATTTCTGGAAAATTTATTTTAAATCATTATTAAAAAAAACTTGTCAGTTTGTACAACTTATTGGTAGCCCAAAGGCATACTCAGGAAAAGGGAGATTTTATTTACATGCAATATAAACTGTGAGGCCAGGGAGAGAGGCATCATAGTGTATTCTTAACAATGACAAAGAAGGGATGGAGAAAGAAAGCACTGCTGATATGACACTTAGAGTATTAAGTTATATTGTTTGCACTGGCTTAGGTATAGTTTCTTCTTTCTGCTGTAACTAAAATAATTCTTCAAAATTCACCAGTATTCCTATTGGAAGCAGGTGGAGTTTATGACACTGGAAAAATTAATTCTGGAAGAAACAGCTCTGACTCTTTGTAACAGAAGCCAGTTACAGTTTGGAAAGCAGAGGCTGAATTATGGAAGAAGTGGTTTTTCTGCTGGTTTTGGCTGGTGTTTGGGGCTTTTTTTGTTTGTTTTTATTTGTTTGTTTTTAATTTAATCTCCAATGCATAGAGCTGGATCAGAGCAGCTACCAGTCAAAAATCTTCCTTAAAAGATAAACAGAACTGTATATACTCCTTTGGATGTTGACATCAGCTTCCCCTGCTAAGTTTCTACTTTGCAACCTCATCATAAAATTTCACACTGGGTTAAATTCTGGCATGATTTGGAAGAAGATGAGCCAGGAATTAATGAAGAGGAAGATTCAACAGCATGATAACTAGAAGCTAATGCTACTACTGCTTGAAAAACTGGGGTAGGGGAAAAAGGAGAAAGGGAAATGTTATGAGCAGAAGATATTTGCTATTCTTCATTCTTTATAATCTATTCCTTTTAACTTCACTTCTCCAAAGATATATTTTTATCAGTCCTTCCTGTTAGCAACATCAGTTGCTTCTGTGATTTTCTTACAGTCTAGTTATCAAAAAAAATTAGTGAAGTTGTTGACTATCAACTGCTACCTAGAGCCAAGTTTTGCTTATAAAGCCAATTAGATGAAAATGCCAGATTCAAAGGCTGAATACAGAAGAATTTGTATAATTGTAAGTTGAGCTCATCCAAAACAAATGTTACTAGAGTAGATCTTATGTTTCTTCAACCAACATAGGCATTCACCTCTCCTAAGCTCAGTCTTGCTACATCTCTTCTACCACTGCATAATAAAAAAAAAAAAAAAAAAAAAAGAAGATCCTATAAAAAATCCAGCAATTATTTCCTTGGGAATATGCATTCATTACAGTGGTTGCATAGTACTCTGACTGTGTGCCCTTTTGCTCTTTACTTGCTCTCCAAGGAGCTGGGATTAGTGTTAACATGACATCCCAGCTAGCTCAGCAGCTAGTTCTTTATTACAGGTTCTGCTCTGCATCTGAGATGAGACTGCATGTCTTATTAAGCACTGGCCTTGCGATGCATGCTAGTAAAGTCATAATTTTTCTATTTATAAAAGAAAGAACAAATTATCTTGTCCTGGAGTTCTCTCGTAATAAGATTTTGCTGTTAAAAATCTGACTAGTTTCCTCCCTCCATCACTCTTCTTAAGTCTCACCTAAAAGGCCATTAAAGTGATTTGTTAAAGGCTTGTTAACAGCTGTTCCCTTCCTGTGACTTTCCCCTCGTGGCTGTTGTGTGAAATAACTTTCTGTAAGAGAAAAGGAAATTAATCATGATTATTTTTCAATGCATCCTCACTCATCATATGAGCCATCAGTGTTTATCATGTAGGCCCTACAATCACCAGTGATGACAAATGCAAAGACAACAAAGTCATCACCTAATTTTGAGGCCCATTTACCTCTTTATCTCTAGGAAAAATTACCTGGCTGGAAATAGAGGGATTTTTCATTTTATACATAAGACAGGCAATTGTAGCTGAAGTACAACAGAGCCTTGGGAAGCATATAAACATAGGTTATTTGCTCCCCCTCATGATGTTCTAACACTTATACATAAGTAATACAAAGTAACAAGTGAACATTTCTGCATACCCAGTGCTGAAGCAAAAGTGTGTGCAGAACTAGTGGTTTTCATCAGGATTCTAAATACTCAGTCTCTGCCTGTCCAGGTTGTTACAAACTGCTCTGTGAATGGTTGGGCTATGTGACCTCTGTACCATGGCTGCTTGCTTTTTTCCCGGACAGATTGTTATCTTCAACATTCTTAAGAGTGTTTTCTGATTAGATATCTAACATTGCCAGCTGTATCTTCCTGATAACCTCAGCATGCTCTGGGGTCACTGAACAGGTCACATGCACGTTTTACATGTCCACAGCTTACTAATAAAATTCATGTCTGTACTTCTTTTGGCAGCACCTTTTATTAATATATATACACATATGTATTAATATAAATTAATATACTATTTTTTAAAATATGCTAGTAGTGATCTCTTCTAGTTATAGTTCTGAGGTAGCCATAGTTCAGATAGTGTGACCACAAAGGTAGGGGCTCTTCAAGACATCCCTTGAGGAGATGTAGAAGAGAAAGAGTGAGAAGCAGTCTCCTACTCTGCCCCTCCACTGCCTGCTGTCTGAGAAATGGTGTGCTGGGAAGGAAACTGAAGCCATCCCTCCTGCCAGTGGCTTGCCATGTCCCACCACCATGTCAAAAATCACCATCTGCATCTACACCTCTAGCTCAGACACATCTCATGGCTGCACAACTGCCAGCCTCTACAGTGACCAGAGGCCCCTTCCTTCCTCCCCTGAGGCCCAGGAGGTGTGTATTCATTTAAAAGGGAGATCAGTGAGTGGTTTGTATGCAGCTGGCTCTCACGTGAAGGTTACTTTGCTTGGGACAGGGTGTTGTGCCATAGCCAAGTGATTCCCATTGCTACAGCAGAGACCTGGAGTGCTGGTGGGTCAGCTCCTGAACAGCTGCAATTTGCAAGCATGGATTTTTCTGTTTTCAAATATCAAAGATCTGTCACAGTTTTCAGGTTTGGAAAGGACAAGATGGGTTCAATCCACCAACTATATCCAACTGCAAGCTGTCTGATGAGAGAAAAGGACACAAGCGGCTCACTAATCCTTCTCTCAGGCTTCTAACATCCATTATATTCCTTCCAGTCAGATGGAAACAAGATGAAATTTTGGAAGACTCAAGTGGTATTGAAAAGAGAAGCAGTGCAGGAGCACTGCCCAGAGGAAAAAAGATGGAAGCACCCCTAAAACAGGGAGATGAAGTAAAGGAACTTTGCTTAGCTTTCTTTTTCTTTTCTGAGAGGTTTAAAGAACCTTCCTCAAGATTCACATCTATTGGACAAGCTATTCTTAACAGGAAAATTGAAGGACCTACTCCAGGAATTAGGTCATACATTCCAGCTTCCTGGCAATAAATAATGGAAAAGGATCTGAGTGAAACTATCAGTCAACACATAGATGTGTTTTCTTCCTTAAAGCCAGGAAGCCCAGTCTGTATTTTCTACTGCACTGCAGTCATGGTGTAACCACAGTCACTAACAAAGTACCACACAGCCACTGGCTCTGTCTCCACCCCCAGTGGGATGGGGAGAAGGATCAGAAAAAGATGAAACCCATCAGTTTAAATAAGAACAGTTTAATAATTTCATTAAAATATAATTAATAATAATCATCACCGTAGTTGTAATGCAGAGAAGAGAGAGAGAGAGAGAGAGAGGGAGGAATAAAACCAAAGAAAGACAAATTATACACAATACAATTGTCAGCACTTTCTGACTGATGCCCAGCCCATCCCCAAGAAGTGATCAGCCCCTCTTGACCAACTCCCCCAGTTTATATATTGATATTCTATGGTATGGAATGTCCCTTTGGCCAGTTTGGATCAGTTGTTCTTGTCATGCTCCCTTTTTGCTGCTTCTGTACCTGCACACTGGCAGAGAGGATGGGAGCCTGAAAAGTCCTTCACTTAGTCTAAGCACTACTGAGCAACAAAAATCCAAAACACAGCACTGTAATTTAAATTAATTGTGTCCCAGCCAAACCCAGGATGTCCACTCTTGTGATTTGAAGTATCATGACTCCTTCAGAAATACTGAGAGGTTGTCTTTTAATTTCAGTTGGCAGATCACAAAATTTATTATAAAATTTGTCTATTAAAATTGATGATTTCTTTATTTTTTTAGTAAGTGTTTATTGATTATAATTTCTAATTTTCTCCTGTTCATTCAACTCTGACACAGCTGTGTGTTTTGGTCAATATCCACTTTCTGGTAGCTAATCAACTTCTACTTGCAAAGTTCAGATTTTATCGATTGGCTTCTAAATGGCTATTTTCAAGGGAAAAAAAAAAGAATGCAAACATTTCAACAAATATTTTTAATACAAAACTAAACACTCCAAAACAAAATCCAAATTAACCTCAGCAATCCTGATCACCATTAATTACTTGGTGGCCATTATTCTTATTTTCATCTGGACTCTGCCCCCCTGCCCCTTGTGCTTTTGCTCAGCCTAGAAGCCTCTTGAAGTTAAGTAGCTCTACAGTTCAGTTATGGATGGGAGGGTTGCAGTACCACTGCAAAGACAACACTCAGCAGTGCAGTAGTTCTGTAACAGAGCTATAGAGAAAATAAGAATATTAGCAGATCACTCACAACTCTTTCCTTTCAGTACCGGGGAGTTATGCATTAGAGCAGTGTTCATCTGCAGGGGTTCCATTCGAAAAAACTGAAATCAGAAGAAAAAACACAGAAAATCAGATTTTAAAAGAAGCAGCTTTTAGAAGATACATTTCCCTAAACAAAGCCCGAGATAAGATGCCCCATATCTGAAATAAAGGAATAGAAAATAACCTACCAGAAGTAGACCCATTTTTGGTAAAAAAACTCCTCTTGGTCATCTTGTAAAGTCAGATCAGGTTTACTTCAATAAGACATAAAAAGCCATTTTCAAGGTCAATGGCATCTTGTTGAATAGAACCCTTGATTGATGCCTACTGGTAGCTGGCAATATGATGTGAGATGAAGGAATTCATAGTACCCATGGGAAGTTTTAAAACAGTGTCAGCTTTCTCAGAAATGACATAGTATGCTTGTAGAAAAGTTAGAGGAGCAAAAAAAATAAATTACCCCTACTGACCCCTGCAGCCAAACCAAGACCATCAGAGGATCTTTGAAAAAAACCAACCACCAACCAGCCAAAGAATCTTCTGGCTCTACCTGTTCATTAATTTTAATAAACCAACCTGTTTGGATCCTTTGAAAATCCTTGATACATCATGCTTGTGACATTACTCACATGAGTAGGAAAAAATCTCCTGTCTCCAGGACCTTTATGGAGTACTTAAATGAGTAAAAACACATGTTATTTTAAAAACAAACTAACAACCTCAGTGTGGGGTAGATGTAAACAAAGAGGGTGAGAGTTATGACAAACAGGAGATGGGGATGAATCACTGAAAGTCATGTGATGGAAATGCAAATGACATAAGAAAGAATTTGAAGCTTCCAGAAGAAGAAAGCAAAGAATGCTTATAACTATTTGCAGATTTCAAAGTAATTTGTCAACATTTCCCTCTCCTCTTCTGTTTTTGAAGCAATCAGTCCTTGCCAGAACAAGTGGAGTGGCCCATTTCGTTAAAAAGTCATGATGGAAGCTGAGATCAGCTGTGGTTTGCTGAAAAAGTTTCTAGTTTTCACCCCTGAGATGAGCAAAGCCTGAGGAAGTTCTTGATTATAAAATACATTATTTTCACAGTACAGGGACTTAATTCATATCCACTGCTCTGCTCAAGGGCTGGATGTTAGATCTAGATTCTATACAGCTTTGTGTAAAGTCTAGAATAGTGGTGACATGCTGTCTGCATAATTAAAAAATCTCTGTTATTTTTATTGTCCTAAAATTTCAGCTCTTGGAATAATGTGATTAAGAACAGACCTTTTTGTTTTCTCAATTACAACTCTTCACTGTCATGATTTCAGAGGAATAGTTACAAACAGGAACCATGAATGCTAAGTACAGAATCTGGTAAGACAAAGTACATGATTTTAATAAACTACTGTAGTTTTTTAACAATCCATCATCATTTGATGATCAGTATGAGGTTTGTCCTGAGCAGCTTGCTCTGGCTGACCTTGCTTCAGATGGGGTGTTGACTAGATGATTTCAAGAGATGCCTTCTGACTTCAATGATTCTGTGATTCTGTGTTTGCAATGTCAGACTCTTCATTATGATTGTAAAAGGGTTCATCTTATAAATAGCAAAAAAGTCCTATTGTTTTCTATTGCTTTGTGCCAGTCATTTCCCAAATGTTTCTCCCTGTAATAGTGAGTGTATGAATACAATACCCTCACATACAAACACAAAAACTGACAGTCCTTGCTCTTATCTACTCTGTATGAATAATGACTAGGGTATGATAAAAAGTAGAATGGAATTTCTTTTAAATACCTGTGTCAGAATGATAATTTGATCCAATATGAAGATGATATTTCATTAATTGTTTTAAGTCAGGGACAAAGGTGAAAAGTATGAAGGTACCCATCTCATAATTCTCTCTAAAGAGTGCACATCTGATATGTCACATCTCCACCAAGGAGGTAGGGAGATCTGAGAAATAAGCCTTCATATGCAGCCCACCATCTCCCACTGTGACCATGCCAGTGTGTGGATGTGTGAGAGTCGTGGTATTTCAGAGGACTCTTAGGATGCTGGAACCATTCCTAAGCAGCCATGTGTCAACATGCCTTATCACCTACAGAGCCTGAGCATTGTAAACCTGAAACACAGTAAGAGATCAGTAGAATCAATTGCACTTTCATTCTATGGAAAAGAAAAATCATAGACTATTACTTGCATTGAGACAAGCAATCACACTTTGCCATTTTTTTCAAAAGATATCTTTCAAGGTCTCTTAAGTTGCTGAAGCCAGTGGCTTCCAGAGCTATAGTGAAACTGTAAACAATAGTCCAACATGTACCACTAATTTTAGAGCAGCTCTTTCCAGCATTTACTTTCTGCTCTGAGCACGCAGGATTGTGGTGGTTTGACAGGAAATGTGTTTTCTGGGATGCTGTGGTCAGGCCAATGGATGTTCAGACTTTAATATTGGCATCTAACCTGGCCATTAGGACATGGACCCGCCTCTGAGAACATGGGGCTAAAAGCAGAGCTCTCCCCTGGGAGGCTCTCTGGGGTTCCGGTGAGGAGAGAGTTCGGGTCTCTCCCCTGTCCAGCAGCTGCTGCTGGGCGGGGCAGGGGAGCCATGCGGCCGGGTGAGGTAGGCCAAGGCCTGGACCGAGAGGGGAGGTGAAGAGGCCCCCGAGGATGGAAGGGTGGGAGAAGCACCAGGAGGCATCGGGCAGCCCCCCCCCCCCCCAGGAGAGAGAGAGAGTACAGCCTGTGCCTGGGACTGTGCTACCTTGGAACTTGATAACACGGGCCGGCAGCACGGCTGAGAAGGAGAAGCGAAGGGGGGTGGGGGTGGGGGGGGAGGGAGGATGCAGCGAGAAGGTGTCCGGCTGCTGTGGGAGTTCCTGCGAAGGCAGAGTCTGAGTTTTTAACCCTTTTTGGACAATGAAAACTTTACAGAACATCGACCTTTCCTAGAAGAGAGATAGAGTGGAAGATGAGGAAGGAAATGGGCAAGTGTGAGAGAGGTCTGGGCAAGTGAGAAATAGTGGAAGAACAGAGAAGAATCCTAGTGGGAAGAGATGATGGAGTGGCTTTTGCTGGACTCTTTTTGTACAGCCATGGACAGAACCCTGTTCCTTGTGACACAGAGACTGCATCCAGGGGGAGGCAATGCCTCAGGACCAAGAGGGTTCAGTGTTGGTGCCCCTCGGCCCCAGGGGGTGAAAAAATATGGGGGGGACAGGTGTCCCAAAGGAGAGATTGTGGGGACAGGTGTCCCAAAGGAGAGACTGTGCCCTTTTTGGATCGGGACAGAGCATCCTTAAAAGACAACCCTAGAAGCAGTTCTGGTCCGTGTTCAGTGGTGGGAGCACTGGACATGAAAAGGAAGAGGTCACGACGGCAGATGTACTCCGGGCAGTGCCACGAGTGACACGGAAACACACGAGGCTTCAGCTGTGTTTCCAGGGGAAGCCCATGGTACAAGAAGGACTCCTCTCCTCTTGATGAACTGGGGATTGATTGTCTGAAGGGTGGTGCTGGACCGAGAGTTGGTGATTTGGGGAATAGATGTATTGTATTGGAAATTTGGTGCGGGGAGGAGGAAATGTATTTGTAAGGTTTTCATTTTCTCTGTGTGTGTTCCTTTTTATCTATAGTTGTAGTGTAGTTAATAAAGTTTTGTTTTCTTTTCTTTCTAAGAGGGAGCCTGCTTTGCTTATTCCTGGTCACACCTCACAGCAGAAACCAGGGAGAGGGTATCTTCATGGGGGCACTGGCATTGTGCCAGTGTCAAACCATGACAAGGACTAAGGAGAGTAGTCTACTCGCCTTTTATTAGTCAGATTTCATGTATTTAACCAAGAAGACTCAAAATATTTTTTTTAAGATAAAAGCACGGAGAATTGTTTTGAATGCAAACCCCTCTACGAAGGACACTTGAGACTATAATGTACTTTTGGAGGACAGTGGAAAGAAATATTATTAATAGACTTTTGTTTTTTTTATGTTTTTCTTCATTAAAAGCTGTTACAATGTGTTCAATATACTGACTGCACAGCAAAGAAATCCTGCAGGAGAGAGAACAATAAATCCAATTCCCAAAGACTTGGAGTTCAGGATCCATAGGTATCATACCAAAACTCAAGTTTCTACACAATACTGTGAGAGAATAGAATACATTAATTGAAGTTGCTTCCACCCTCTTTTTTATGGAAATCCTAGGCTATTACAAAACTAGTCCTATTTGTAAAACAACTGAGTGTCAAGGGCACACCAATGAATCATCACTCTGCCAGAACTGATGCCAAGAGAGGCTGATCTGGAACAGAGACTAGACACAGTTAAAGGAATAAAGTAGGTATTTATTAAAAGCATCAGAACCACAAACCTCAGGAATGGATGGCTTGCAGGGAGGGGGAAGCAGTATTCACAAAGCTGTGACGATTATTTTGCACTTGCTGATCATCTTTAATGGATGTATTTTACCCCTTCTCTCATTCAAAATGAAGGATGTTATAATTCTCAAGCTCAACTAAATAACATCACAGAAGGAAAGGTCACAAGCTGAGAACAAATGTCAGTATCTATCAGCATTCTCACTAGCAGTTCTCTTTATCTGAAAAGCTGCCCAAACTGTTTCACACAACTGCTTACACTAATAATTACTTATGTCCTTGCTGTGTTAGTTTAAATGCTTATTGAAGTGGGCCACAAAAACCTTGTATCTATGGCTAAACAAAACTGCCCTTAGCTTATGGACTGTTTGCAAATGAATGTAGATCTGGGACATCAAGACTAACATTTCCTTCATGTATTACCCTGTGCATTGCTGAGCTTCAACATGGAGAGTATACAAAACTGACTTAGCTGTACCTCAGTAGCAAGTCTGTGGCTGGAAATGCTACTTCTCTGAGCCTTCCAATAAAATTTTCATATTCGGCATGTGGAACAGCATCAACTTCATCTGGCTCTTTCAATACAAATCCAGCAAGGTGAATGCAATGATCTCTTTGAAAACCATTGTCTATCAAACAGTAGGTTGTTTTTCTTGACACATTCAATCTATCTGTATGGAAAGTTTTGCACAATGACATCTTCCTTATTTTCCACTCATCTAGTGGGAATGTTCATGCATTATCATTTTACTGAAAAACAGCGCAGTTATTCTAGCTGCAAGGATAACCTTGTTCTCTAAAGTGCTTAAACTCTTTTTGTGTGTCCTTTTGCCTTCAGAAAACAAAGGCAAACAAGGACCAAAACATTAAACAGAACGTTTGTCTCTTGTTCTGTCATATTAATCAAGTGCTAACAATGCACTTGTAGTAAATATTTACAAAATGCTTTCTTTTGTATTTTGGGAACACATTTTAATTGCTGATAGAAGCCAGAAAGGATGTCACTGGTCTTCTTAGTCATCTAGGCACACTGCTGGCTCATGTCCAGCCAGTGGTCAACACAAACACACAGCTCCTTTTCTGCTGGACAGCTTTCCAGCCACTCTGCCCCCAGCCTGTAGCTCTGCCTGTGCTGGTTGTGACCCAGGTGAAGCACCCAGTGCTGCCTTGTTGAACTTCACACCACCCATCAACCCAGATGCCTCTGCAGAGCCTTCATACACTCCTGCAGATTCAACACTCCAGCCCAGCTTGGTGTCATCTGCAAACTGGCTGAGGGCACACTCGATCCCCTCATTCAGATCACTGATAAAGACATGAAACAAGACTGGCCCCAACACTGAGCCCTGGGGAGCACCACTGGTGACCATCTGCCTGCTGGATGTAACTCCAGTCACCACCACTGTCTGGGCCCAGCCTTCCAGCCAGTTTTTATGGAGTGAACAATGCACATGTCCAAGCCATGGACTACTAGTTTCTCCAGGAGAATCATGTGGGAAATTATGTGAAAAGTTTTGCTAAATTCCAGACAGACAACATCTACAGCGTTTCCTTCATCCACTAAAGGAGTCACTCTGTCATAGAAGGGGATCAGGTTGGTCAAACAGGACATGCCTTTCCTAAAGCCATTCTGGCTGGGCCTGATCCCTGGTTGTCCTGTGTGCTCACAATGGCACTCAAAATGATCTGCTCCATGATCTTTCCCAGCATCAAGGTCTGGCTGATAGGTCTGTAGCTTCCTGAATTATCCTTCTGACCCTTCTTATGTAGATGGGGGCCACACTGGCTAAGGTCCAGTCAACTGGGACCTCCCTAGTGTGTCAGCACTGCTGGTAAATGATGGAAAGTGGCTCCGTGAGCTCTTTCACCAGCTCCCTCACCTGTATCCTGGTGGTGACCACACAGACAATGAGGAACAGCAGATATATCATGTCTTACTACTCCAGAATGATTTTGAAAGCATCACAGAGGCGACGTACAGAAAAAGATAAAAGATAAGAAAGTAAGTATACTTTTTGACTTTGCTTCCTTCTTTAGCTAGTTAGCAAATTACATCCATTTTATTTTCTCTAGAATAAATTTTCTGCACAGAAATCAAAATTAACTCTAAAAGAAGGTAGTTACACTCTAATTGTAAAAACTTCTTTTTCAGGGCAGGCAGGAAGCGGGATGATTTCCAGTCATCTGTGAGGCATAGCATGCAAACAGAAGACAGATGGGCATGCTTACTCAGCAGAACTTTTTTATAATTCAGTGTAACTATTCTTTTAGCTTTTTCCTTAATTACATTTACATGAGGTGAAAAGAATAACAGGTTCTAGGATGTTTGACTTGGCTTTGCCTGATTTGTACAACTATAACAGACAAATATTTCAGGATTCCAGAGGCTAGGACCAGATAAAGCCAGAGATTTAAATAGGCCCATGTTTAGTACTCCATTTCTATGATTTACATTTACAAAACATTACATTAAAAAGAGGACTAGAAAAGCTTGGACTCAGTGCTGTTTGTACTAAAAATCTGCTAAAACCCCTGTCTGTCACTGTAGCTTTAAGATATATTTTTAGTAATGTGTTTCACTAGCCTCAACAGTATCAACACACCAGAAAGCCATGCATGCATAGAAGAGCTGGAGGCCCAGGAATAAGATTTAAATGTTATGATTTTCCATGAGCTGAAAGGATCTGACCAGTTCAACTGCAGTGGAAATGGGTTGCTACTGCATAGCCCAGCCCCAAGCACCAAGTTTTTGGCTTGCAAATGCTTCCAAGAACCTAGGCTGTTACCTAATATCCTATTATCTAAGAGCAGTATTTTTGTATTTTGCTCAGGGTGCTGCATGCTCCTCCCAGAAACACAAAACTAGCTTAGCTCCAGTTTAAGGGAACAAAGGCTGGAACATGCAATAAAAAGTCCACTGGGCAACAGATCCCCTTCCTCTTTTTTGCAAGTCCACACCTAGACCCATACATTTTAATTTTCTTCTAAACCCAATACCTAAGATGAAAAAAAACCCAAACAAACAACAAAGCCAAACTACCTATGATTTTTCCATGCTATCTGGTGGTAATAAATTCATTTTGTTATCTGGATGATGTTTGGGAACAATGAAAATAGGAAGCCTCTGGACTGCAGCTGTGCTGATCTTCAGCTCTCTTCAGAGACCATCTATGGCAGCAGGGCTAGAGATTTAAATAGTAAAGATTCTTCACAAACCACATGTGCTGTAGCAGTTAGAGCAGTTCTACATAAATACTGCAGAAGAGAAAGAAACAGTACCTGCACCTTGGCAAACTTTCTGGTGTAGGCTTATTTATTTGGAGTTTGTTGAGTATGCAGTCTTAAATGGACAGCCCATGAATTCCTGTTATCTCTTTTTTTAGCCTCTATGAATAAATAAACCACAAACTATGAAAAGATTAGCAGTGTTTTCTCACTGTTGATAAGTCAGAATCCAGTCAACCAGCGTAGTACTCCAGGTCTCTGCTGATTAAAAGGCTCTCAAAGACTTAACTGATAGAAATTTAAAGTCTCTTTGTTTCACAATGGAGCAAATCTCCTTCTGAGGGGATGATAAGATAAACTGTTATGCTTGGTATAGTGCCATTCAGCAGACATTTAGTCAGTACCAGCTAGGACTCAGAAAACAGTCAGTCTTGACTGAGGTTTTGAGGGTTTGCTCTGTATTTTACCAAATCCAGAGTATGCGGAACTCCTGTGAGAAGTCAGATCCTCCACCTTGTCAGCAGAACATATACTCCACAGTTGCTCTACTGCTGAGTGAAGCTCTCTGGAGGAAGGGAAGAAAGTTCAATCTTTGTTCAGGCAGAAAGTTTAGACCCCTCCACAGATGCAGCTGGGGCTGTACCCTGCCCTGCACAGCTGTATCTGGCCTAAGCAGGCAGCTGGGATCTGCCAGTGTAGGAGCTCAGAAAATACCGATGACTAATACTTGCCACTCACACCCTTGCATTACTTCCAGCTTGACTTAGACAAGACTGCCCTTTTCTGATATTTTGTCTTGCCATATTCTCAGTCACTTCCAGAGGGTAACGTATCTGACATTAATTTTTGTTATTTAGCATTTGATCTTTTGACAAAAGTCAGCATTTGGTCCCCAGCAGGCAGTTTTTGGACAGCTGAACTGCTGTCTAAGCAGTCACAGAGGAGCTGGTTATATCACATAAAAGCCTTTTTGTGTCATGACTAATTTCAGATCCTCCCTGTTTCTTATGCAGATTCCAGCCTTGTTCCCTCACGCACAGAAAATTAAATTCTATGCCTACATCTCCTTCTGGCTTCTCCGCTGGGACACAAACTTATTCAGACAAGCTCATGAGGCAATAGAAAGACATCACCAACAGCACTGGCTACCCACCCTGCAGGACTCCTTTGCATTTCAGTGCATGACTGTCCCTGGCACTGTGGGACTACAGGAGCCAACCTTCTTCCTATAACTGCACTCTAGGTCAATGCCTTTTTTTTCTTACCCTTTCCCAAGAAAAGTGTCCTGCTAGATCAAACTCTAGGTTGCACTCTCCTGCTCACATTGAGATTTTAACTTTCTGTGTTTCCTGACTTTGGTAGGAGAAGCGACACCTATGTCAGGTGTGTGAGTGTCTCTGCAGTTCTGTCAACTACAGCACTCCTGACTAACATCTGCTGAAGAATATTCCTCTTCACAAGTGTAGCAGGAGTTGTTACATAATTTTATCTGGCCTTTGCACCTCTGTAGCCTCATACATGCAAATGCCTAATACTGGTAAGAAAAATCTAAGATGAGGTAAAGGGAAAGTATGATTGCCTGCCCTATTTTAGGTTTATTTATTCTCTAAATGAAATTAATGCACACACAGGTGTTCTATTCCCAGAAACCATACTCATTATGAAACAAAATTCAAATATGAATAATTAACTTACTTTATTGTGTCCAATTTGGGGCAAAACAAGGCTACAAAGAGGAAACAAAAGACAAACAAGCACATAGACCTTACTGAAAAAAGACTTCACTTCTATTTTAATTCTGATGAGACAGCTGTCTTGCAGCTTCTGTTGCTCTGAGTAAATCTGGCAGATTTCTTCACTCACAGACTACTGCTTTCAGAAGTAAAACTTATTTTGGTTACAGCTCATTACTCACATGTTTCTGTAAATATTTTATGAAAGTGACATCAGGTGTGTCAAAAGGCACTCCTTATGACTGCTTCTGCAATTACAAAGCAAGTCTCCTAGATACTATTTTCTCTTTATTTGGGTAGATGAACTCCTTATGTAATAAACATGCCTGTTTATTTCTGAGCATCTGTACTATATTTACCTCAAAGGACAGACATACTCCACAGCAGGACCATAACATATTGTGCTTCCCAGTCACCCTGATTATGGGATCTCCTGAAAAATCCTGCAACTATATCCCATGCTTAACTTTTCAGGAGATATGTATATCCAGGTCTTCACCTTACTCAATACAGAAAGGGTGCAGAGAGGTACATCTGAAGCCAAAGGGTGGGAATCACTCCCAGGTTCCCCTGGTAGAAATGCAGCTTGTGCAACTGTTGATGGAATTTTCCCATCCATTTGAAAAGAAAGTGCATGTTTCCAAGACAATTTAGCTATCTTTCTGTTGTGCATATCTCTCTATCTGCCTGCTTTCCCAAAGACAGACAGCAAGAATAACAACATATAGCCTTGTAGTTTGAAGAAATTAGTACTGCTTTTTTAGGAACACTGGAATAAAACCTTTTGGACTCCATCCATTACATATTTAATAGTAAGGGAAAAAAAATGCTGAAGAACCCTAATTTTCTCTGCCAGTGTCTTCCCTGGACTATTTTCCTTTTCATCCTGTTGTCTTTGCTCTAAGTTTTCTCAGATTGCAGCTCCATAACACAGCACCACTGCCAGTGATCTCTTCAGGTTCCCCATTTCTGAAGAAGAACAAAAGGTCTTGGCTTTGCAGGTGACATGACAGCTTTTCTTCTCAATACAACACAAGGTTCTGTTTCCTTTCCCAGAACCTTGAGGACCAAGCACCAAGCCCAAATCTCTCTGAGCCTTCTTGTAGAGGTCTGAAATCCAAGTAAAAGCGGAGGTTGAATTCTTCATCCTGATTTTCCCCTAGACAGCAGAGGCTACCTTCATTCAGCCAAGAGCAGAAACACTCACTCAGCCCTATCCTCATCTGAAATGTATTCGAGCAACCAGTCAGCTGCTTTGAGCAACACAATGTTAAAAGCAAAGAAAATATTTTAAATTATATGCAAAGCTTATAGAAATAATTAGTAAAGGATAACAAATATAAAAAATCACAATGAATATGACTGTTTGAGTATGCACCAGAGAAAACAAAATCAAAATTATAGATATTCTAGCGCAGAATTTATAAGAGAGATACAGAAATAATCTAGCCAAGCACTGTGGGAGTTGCCTTTGAGCTAAAGATCTGAAAATATTTGGTCTTTAAACTAAATATTTTGTGACCAACTGTTATTTGGGACCAGCTTTGCTAGTAAGATTCACAACAATTTAAGAAAAAAGGTGCAATACCCTGAGGCTCAAATTCAGTAATTTTCCCCTGCAGTTCCTTTTTCATACTGCATTTAGTCAAAATATTACAAGTCCAGTGCAGGAAAAAAAAAAAAAAAAAAAGAAGCACAGAGATTTTCAGCTTCAGTTGCTCACAGCACAAACTATGCTGACCTTTTCCAGACAATTACATAAACCAGCAATGATAAGCAGTAGGGATCCCTATTAAAATACAACCCACAGCTTTTGTGTGTGTGCATGCCTTCTTTTTGACCCACTGTTACTGACTACACAAAAGAAGATTTTATGAAGAAAAACAACAGATATGACAAATTCCAACAGAAATCAACTTCCAAATATGAGCAGCAAGCATAATCACAGCTGAATCCAGTATTTGCTTAATTCATCAGGGATGGTCTGAGGCATTTTTTTATCCTTCATATTCAACTCAAACTAGGCATGCCAGTAAAACCCCATTCATCTGTTTCATGAGTCATAAGCATCTTTGTTCTGTATGCTTTGCTGACTGCTTCCTCTATCTGAGGGTGGAGAATGTGCTTTGTATAAAATTTCAAATTGCGTGTAAGTTCTCTCTGGCAGAGTGCATGTGCCCTACCCAAACCACCACCTTCCTTTACCACATACTTCTGCAGCTGAAATTAGCCGAAAACTCTCAGGCAGGAAATCCCTTAATGTGAACTATGGAGTTGTGCTTCCTATAGCTCCTATTGCTCATCCATTGTGCCTGCTGGAACTCCCAGTTCCTCTTTGCCCACACTTGGTAAGAAATGGAAATAACTGAGAAGGTCATTGGTTGCTTTGGTTTGGTTATTTTAACAAAAGGTGTAGGCAATTGCATCTAACAAAGAAAGTAACTCAATCTAGCATCGAACATCAATGTTGCCTTGTTGGATCACCAATACAGTGATTGTGTTTGGGAAATAAGTTATGGTGGGTTTTTGTTTGGAGAAAGCACCTTTCCATGGAAAAAGAACAGCAACCTTTCCCGCACAGTTTGGAGGAGATCAGATATCAGTTCATGGCTACTCCTCTTAACTTTTCCAGCAAGAGTGGGCATTTCTCAAACATTCCCCAAACAGTGTTTGAGGATGGCAGCATAAATGAATGATATTTTCTTCTTGAAAACAAGCTCAAAAACACAATCAGTAAAGCACTCATGGCAACATAAAACTGCATCCTCATCTCAGCAAAAAGAAAAAAGTCCAACTTAAGCTTCTGAAAGAGCATACTTCTGAGGATGTATAGTTAATTATTTTCTTCCACTCTTCCATTCTCTACTAAGGAATGTTTCTGAGCTCTAAAATAGCTCCACACAAAATTAATATTGTTGAAATAATGAAGGGTCTGCAAGCCAGATGCCTGAGAACTTGATCAAGTGATCAAGTGTTGATTTTCACCTTCCCATATGGTAGACTAGAACACTTGAAAGAGGATGTAAAAACTTAAGCGATGTAAACTTAATCTAGTTAAACAATATTATATTTTGTTTATATAGCAAATTAGTTGCATGTATCAACCTCATCTTTTATGCTTTAAAATCCTTTATATCACTGTACAAATGCTTCACTGAAGACATACTGAGCACAGAGCAGAAGACAATATATATTATACTGTAAATTACACTGGTAATTAAACATACTTGTAAATTCACAGAAAACTTAAAGAGTAGTATAAAAATTTAAAGTTGTATAAATTATTATTTGTAAATAAAGGCTAACAGGCATGTGCAAGAACAGCATAAACTTGACATTCAACTGTTGCCAAAACCGATGTGCTGAGCTGATGTTTTTCTGAAATCCCATTGTGTTGAGTTTAAAAAGTTCACTGCAAAAGGGCTGGGTGAGAACAGAATTTGTAGGGTCAGATGCATGTTTGTCCATTGCTTCACCCTCTTAATGCATCCTCTCCTGCCCAGCATTACTTTTGAAGCAGAAAATTCACTACTCTAAGACAAACAAGCAAATCCTGATTTTCCTTCTCATTAGCCAGTCTTAAGATGTGAACACTAAGGCCAATGAGTAGAGGTAATGCAGCAGAGAAAAATGCTGTGAAACCTGAAGGTGTTTCAAAATATTCTCAGCTGTGCATAAGACAGTAAAGAAGAGATTCTTCTACCTCTGTCTCAGTGCTGTCTTCAGAAAGTGGGCTGGGAAGGTAATGTAGAAAATGGCTGGCAGAGCAGGGAGGAGACCTTTGTACTAAGTTAAGCCTCTGGAAATCAATGGGTTGTTGCTGCTATATCAAAGACTGTAAACATCTGCTTTTTCTGGCGGTATCGGTTTTGTGATGCCAAGTCCTCCCAGAACCAGAACGTAACACAGCTGAGGCTCAGTGTGCTGCATGCTCCTTCTCACACAGCCTCTGCAAAAATGTTGCAATAAAGCTTTGGTCAGTTTTTCAGTTGTGCTAATTTCAGCTGTGCAGCCTGAAACATATCCTTCCTGGTTCTGTATCTAGGAAGACATAAACTATGTTTACGCTACCTGTGGTTTGTTCAAGTCATCCAATGAATCTGCATTAGCTGTATCCAAGGACAGCACCAGGCACATTTTATCTTGTTAAAAAAATCTGAGCTAAATTTTGGAAGTTTTAAGGGTATCAGTCCACATGTAGAGATATGAAAAGAAATTAGAAGCGGAGATTCTGGTGTTTCAAGATCACAAATCAGGAATAGAAATCTCAGTTTGTAACCTCCCTATTTGCATCATTAAACAATTACTGCCTTTGCTCAAAATATGGAAAGTCCTCTTTGAACCTTTATACAAACCAAAAATAACTTTGTACATTCTGTACCCTAATATATCAGTGGAAGTCTGTAGGATTGGGCTACTTTAATTATAAAAAGAAAATTAATTCCCCATAATCACATTGCATCACAGAATATTCACAGAAAGAGGCTAAGGGCACCTTTCTGCAATGTTCATCTAAACCACAGGCTACAGCTGTCCCCAGTGTGCCATTACATGGTAGTCTCCTATAGGAACCCATGCTAACAGGATGCATATGGAGGGAAGGGTAATATATATATATATCTGGCACACAAAGCACAGATGTGAACACACAATTAGTTCTTACTAATAAGCAGGAAGAAAGTAATTACAGACTTCTGTAGTATTTTTTACCTTTAAAAAGATTCTCCCTAGTACAGATATCAGCAAATGCTAACTAGAACTGGGGACCACCTTTAATAAAATATAGAATTAAGGTAGAAATGCCCTTTGCAGATCTATAAACATTACTGCCCTTCTGAGATATAAGATATAATCAACTGATGTGTTCCACTTTCTTATCTGGTTTTGAAGTACTGAAGTCTGTCACTGCACTTAACAGAGAGCAGGCTGAAGCATAACAAAGCATCCCAGTCATTAGGGTTTGGCAACAAATGAGATGCAACGTAGTCAGTAGCAATGCAAGAACTCATCAATACACATTTGTGCTTTTGATCCCTACTCAACATCTGATATCACTATGTAGTTTTAGCTTCTTTTAAATCTTGGCAAGCAGATTTTACATTAGAAGGCTGCAGGGGAAGGGTCTGCAGTTAATCTCTCTCTCTCAACATGTTCTCCTTTCTGACTTCATAGCACCAGACATGGCTGGGGATGCTTAACATTAAAGCTGTGGTGAATTCCTTTGCTGGCTCCTGTCTAGTGCTTTCTGCTGACAGTAAGGGCAAGTTTAATTGACTTTTCCTATTACCCAGATGCAGAAGAAGGAGACAAGGCAACAAAATGAAACAGCATCTGGGGAAAATAAGGCAAAGCAATGATAAGAATAGCAAAGAATAATAACTGAGATTTTTAAACCTGGCAATAACAAGCCCCATAAGTGAAAATCCCGCTCTATAAGGACAAATAAGACGTCACTCCAATTCCCCACTCCACTCCTGAAAAAAAAAGGCAAGATGATTTGCTGTCATTTGTTTAAGCTTTCTGATAGCACTCCAGGCACTTAGGAAAACAGCAGCATTAAAATAAATGAGTCACAAAAATGGATGTGGGAATGACAAATGCATGAGCTATTTTTCTCAAGTGACGCTTGCTTTCCACATTTCCTACATTCTGTGGAGAAGTTATTCACAGCTAGTGTTCCCAAGGCAGGAAGAGTTATGCTAGCTTGTTTTATGAACTCAAATTTTATGAGTTCAAATGGAAAATGCTGTATTGTTTGACTGAATGGCTTTTCTTAAATTACACAGGCAGGAAAAGGGGGCGTTCTAGCTGTGTGGTTTGTATTTCACTTACATACCGGTTTGCCATTTTGCCTTGTATTTATTGTTTGGTTTTGGTTGTTTTTTTTTTTTATTTTGCAATGTAGTAAAATTTAGACAATCAAGAACATTATCATTTTACTTTAGAAAGCTGCACTTTCTTTTTTACTTTTGATAATAAGAGGAAAATATTATAAAAATACAGTTGTGAATGTTCTTGATAAGATTTAAAGTGCAAATCTGCCTCCCCAGATCCCAGCATTAGCAACAAAACCACATATAAATATGTATATTTTTATTCATAAGATATCCTTTAAGGGAAAAAATAAAAGAGAACTTGAATTATTTAGTCATACTAAGTGCCTTTCTGTTATATATGCTTTTATTTTGCATGCAAAGGGAGAAAGGCAGAAGTGAAAAGGAAGCAAATAATTAGTAGAGAATAGGAGGAAAAACTATTTTCATCTGTAGTATGGAGAAAACTCCCAACCTGCAGTTTTACTCTTGACCTTCAACAAAATTTAAATCACTAGTTTAAAAAATTTTTAGAAAGAAAGTCCAAATATGAATCAACTGATTAATCTGTGAAACAAATTATCACTCCTTGCAAGTTGAATCATGCAATAATTTTAACTGTTTTTGTTTTCTTTTCAGCTGGACCACAATATCAAAATCAGCAACTCCTCAACTCTCTGTTTTCTCCACCCAGAGAAATATCTAGACTTCCCTATCATTACACTGTTCTTTCCACCACTGTAGTACACACTGCAAGGGAAATGATAATAACAGCCCACCTCTGGGAGCCAAACTCAGGAAACCAACTTCTTTTCACCAATGAAATGCACAAGAACAGCCATGTATTTCTGTGTCATGATCTCAAAAAAAGCTTTCTGGGCTGGGGAGGGAACCTCGTGAGCTGGCTCATCAGTATCATGGAGCACAAAGATATAGAGTGTCTTGCGCTCCTAAAGAGATGAAGTGATAAACCACAAGAAAGATCCTAAAGCAGGAAATACAGTGCAATGCTGAAAACTATTTTTTAAAGAAGAATGTTAAAGTTTTCAAAGGGAAATAAGAACTATGGTTTCCTAGACATCTTTTCAAACACCAACCCCACTGAGGGGAGATTTGGCTGTTTGGATTCATTTGTTCCTCAGACCATCCATGACTAGCAATGTGTTTAGTTCTCTTGTGCGTGACAACAGATATATTCTGGGTATTCCCATATTTAAAGCACTGCAAGTTTCTCACAGCCATGATTTTGCATTCATGTTTACAACTATGTTTTTTCTAGATCAGTGTCTTCCTGTCTTCATGAACAGGCACCAAATTGAGCATCTTTCCCAACACATACATGGCTTGAGTTTCTTTTGGTCTCTTAGTCCATGCCAGGCTACGCTCTGACAAAGACCATTTTCTTTCAAGCTGTACTAGGGCTTGCAGCATAAATTTAAAAGCTTTAATCACAAAATGGTTTAGATGGGATGGAATCTTAAAGATCATCCAGTTTTAACCTCTTGCCATGGTCAGGGACACCTTCTGCTACATCGGGTTCTCCCAGACTACCCCTTGTCCTCTCACTACACTCCCTGACAAAGAGTTCCTCCCCTTCTTTCCCGTAGCCCCTTTAAGGCTAAGGGCAACAACAGTACACTTCATAACATACTGGAGCAGCTGCAACACAGGACTAAAATAGTTTATTCCTGTCAGACTGTAGATGGCTGAAGTTGCCAACAGCATTTGCCACAGCATCTTAATGAAGGAGATCTAAGCAAGGAATACAGAGATGGTTTTGTTTTATCAGTGGAGCTCAAAAGATTTTGCCCTGATGTGATGCATCTTGCGTGCATATACAAAAGTCATTATGAATAAAATGCCTTCACAGATGGCTGCTAAATTCTTGCCATGTTTGTCAGATCTGCTGGCCTCTTTCAAGAATCCAGCTACACCCTCACCGTGTTTACGAAACTGAGCAGTCACATAACTCATCCTATATAACAGAGGTGGAGATTGGACATACAGACGACAACAAACCATAGAAGAATAATTAGCATTCATTAAACTTTAGTTTATTTCCTTGTTCTAAATCAGGTTTTCTTTTAACCCGAGCCATCAGCACAGCACATAACCTGGGATTATCACATTGGAAATTCCTAAACCCTGGTCATCTTAGAGTTCATGCAGTTGGTATCAAACTAAAAGCCCCTCAAAGGCCACTGATGCAGCTCATGTCCCTGGAACAGGTGGCCTTGTGGCCCACTGCAGGAGGCTTTTGCTGCATGGATCAGAGGCCATGCAGGAAAGAAAGCCCTAACAAGCCCTGGTTGCACAGAGCTGCATCCCATGCAGTGACATGTATGACTGCTTCCTTCCATTCTTGCTGGAAAGATGTTTTAGGCAACTTGATTCTGAAACAATGAGACACGCAGACTTGAGCTTGAAAGGAAGATTTCCAAGAATAAGGGAACTTTTTTTACTGTCTAGACAATGTCAGTACTGGGAATACCATAAACATTGCTCTGTTACTGAATATGAAGGCATTCCAACCCTGTTTTACTTCTTGTGAATATAACAGTTTATGACAATGAGCTATTTTTCCTTTGAGGAGAAAATGCAAATGGGAACAAAAAGCCTTAAAAAGGAAATGTTTAGACAATTTGGCAAATAGCAGCAGTACTTGAACAACTAAAACATATACTCACATGCTCCTGTTTTATCAAATAAAAGACCTATAATATATGTCAGGAGTGCCAAAATCACATTCACTTAGACTTGGAAGGATGCTCAATTAAACAGTATAAACTGAATGTGACATTTACCTGTTTAAGAACACCTTCAGTCAGTTTTCTCTTTCCTTCCTCTCTGAAGAGCAGAGACAAACAGAACTTAGTATCAGGAGAGACAACATACAAAACCTGCATTAAGTTATAATCTTAAAATTTAATTATTTTCTTCTTGAAACAAAGTGAAAGAAAAAACTAGACATCAGATGTTTTTCAAAAGGAACAAACATTTCATTACTAAAAATCTCATTTTGCCAAAAAGACAGGAAAGGTATTCCAGATTTTTGTTCAATAAGTCAAACATTTATATTAAATAAAAATGACTTAAAATACTTAAAACAAAATTTTCATGATAAAATGAAGAGATAGAGGAAACAGGTTTGAAAAAATATGTAGTGAACCACGATACCTGAATGTCAGCAGTTAAATACAAAGACAAGTTTATACAATTAGCATAAATTTGAAACATTATTAGGAGAATCAAGAGCTATCAGCAAAAGGAAAAATTTTTCCTTGGAAAAATTTATACCATAGCCTGCTTTAAAAGGCTTTATCTTAAAAAAAAAAAAAACAAAAACAAAACCCAAAACAATCTTTTCACTATCATTTATAGGCCTGTGTAGAGGTCTATACCATCTACTGCTACAACCAGACTACTTACAGCATTTATACTAGACTAGATATTTCTAGCTCACATTTTATGAAGAAAAACTGCCATAAATGTCTCTCTAGACACCAAAAAGCTTAACTTTCTAGAATTCAGTGAAGATACTGCAGTCTAATAAAACAAGAGTTAAAGAGAAAAAAGGTTAAGGTTGTTTTTGAAAGGAGTGCATAAAAAACAGTATCTGTTTTAGATAAAATACAATATTACTAAGAAAATTCTTTCAAGAGATACAAATTATTTCATTAGTCAATAAATTGCATTTTCTCTTATGGAACTAATCTTTGATGGCATCTATGTCATAAAATAGCAGTTACTTTATAAACAACTTTTTGCCTGATGTCTCTTCCAATGCAGATCAGTATGCAGAAAACTGATCTAAAAATCATATTTCCTTTTATAAACTGTTATGAAAAAAAAGGTGTAATAGATTTTGGACATAGAAAGGTATTTGGATAATTACTGAAAGATAAAAACCAACAAAACAAAGTACAAAAATACATGTGGAAAAATCTGAAAAGGAAATAATACCCAGCTGGTATTTATAGTGGGAGAAGTGGGCTGAGCTTTAAAGGAGATGGGCTTTCAGTTGCCATAGATCTTGGTACCAAAGCACGAAAGCCAGTGCTGAAAGCCATAAGTACACTGCAATTATTGCTGCTACTGGAGGGAACAAGAGGTACCAACAGAAAGAGGACATTTACTGCAGGAAAAGCTCAGGGTGGCAAAGATCAGGTAATTTGCAGTTGTTCAGAATCACCTGCAGAAACTCCTTTCTGAAGGACTATATGTTATCAACCAGCTCGTTTTAGAGGAATATAGTTTGCTTCCTTGGCATGAAACACTTAGGCTACAACGCCCTGAAAGGTGGCTGTAGTCAGCTGGGGGTTGGTCTCTTTCACCAGGCAGCAGCTGACAGAACTAGAGGACACAGTCTTAAGCTGCACCAAGGGAAATACAGGTTGGGTATTAGGAAAAAAATAAAGTACTGAATGGTAGTGCAGTCACCATCCCTGGATGTGTTTAAAAAAAGACTGGATATGGCACTTGGGTGACATGGTTTAGTTGAGGTGTTTAGGGCATTGGTTGGACTTGATGATCTTGAAGGTCTCTTCCAACCTAGTCATTCTGTATCTTAATGTCTGTATCTTAATGAGCATCAGAAAATAGCATCCAAGGGGGAGTCAGCAGAGATTCTGGAGCCTCTTTGGACTCTTGCTTATTCTGAATATATCTTTTAGAATTGGGAATACTACTGTCACTTAAAAAAAAAAAAAACCAAAAAAAAAACCCCAAAAACCAACCAAAACCTAACCAAACAAAACCCAAAAACTGAACTGATAAAGTTTTTATAATTTCTGACCAAAGATTAAATAGGGCTTAACAACTTCTTTCTATTTAATCCTTTAAAAAAACATTATTGTATTGAATGACTACCCAACTGTTTATGGCCCTAAAACTTCCCTTACTGATAAAATATTACAGGAAACTTTGCTGGTGGAACTACCCCCTTGTCACAGCTCAAGATGAAAACACTGGGAGAAAATAAGGTGCTACATGTTTGATTTTAAGTTAAAAATACATACAAATGTAAACATTTATATCCTCATAGTGAGAAGAAACCTAAAGATCGGAGCACATACTTCAGTAGATGCCATGACAGAAACCAGAGGTGAAATCCTGCCCTTCAGTTTGATCTCCAAATGAGTAAAAAACATGAGATATTTATGGCAAATATTCTTCTAATACATGCTGTTAGATGGAGCCACAGCATCAACACACCCAAAATCCACTCCTTAAATGTGTGTTCTTAGCCTCAGAAGAATTGTACCTGAAATATCGTTAGTAGAGAGTATTGCCAGATTCTGGTGAATTGTAAAAGCAAAAAAGACAACATAATTTCTAGGGTTATTTTCATGCTCATACCAATTTTATAGCATGTAACAGAACACAAGGGTGAATCAAAGCTTAGTTTGCCAATCCTGCCCATCTCCTTTATTTTTTCCTTAGTGCTGTATTTGTCCATCTGCTTCACCATCCACAGACAGTGGCCCTCTGATTGCAAAGGTTACCCCTGGGGGACAGAGCAGTAAGGTTTTAACTGCACCATGAAGATCTGGTTTTTAGCAAATAAAAATCTATTTGTCTTTCCTTTGCTTCTTTGGACACCTGGAGAGCTATGATGTTTCTGGCAAGGTTGAAAACTCCAAGTATAAGGGGAAAAAATTAGGGTGAGACAGTAAAAGAGCTACAAGGATCTGATTTCAGAAGAGGAATTGGGGGAATCTGAGAAGAAAGAACATTTACCTTCATAGCTCAGAGACAGCTCTTCAGTTGTGCACACCCAGATTTTATTCAAGCTTGAACTGTTTCACATAGGCTTACAACTTCCAGCCTTCATTGTGATGCTCTATAAGTCACATTTTTATTCAGGTCAAACCACAGACCACGAATGCCTTTTAAAGTTCCTGTTCTTTAGAAATAAGCCATAAGGCAACCTTTTCTCCTACTACAGCATCTTCAGATCAGAAAAATGCCCACGCTTTCTGCAGAGACTTCCTGGCAGAGGCTATGGACAGTACAGAGAGAGTAAAAGACCTCCTAGGACAACCATTGCAGGCTGGGCAAGACAGAGATAGGTGCTATTGGAAGAAGTGGGTCTCCGATTATGATTACTCACACAATAGGAAAAACAGCCTTATTACTAAATGATTTTGATTTTTTACAGATAAGTTTGCTTTATGTGTGAAACAACAAAGCCTGGATTTTTTTAAAATCAAGTCCACACATAGAAGAGCTGGTAACAACAAATCAGGAACCTCGTTTTCACAAAATACCAGTGAAAATTTCAGATCATGACATTAGTAAGATTGAAAAAAATTACCAGATATCTGTAAATTTGGAAAATTTATTAGCCATAAAGTGGCTAGTGCCAGCTAGCTGTGCTCCTGCCTCAAGGACTGAACCAAGTGGAAAACACAAGCTGTAGTACAAAGTGCAGTTATCTCATGTCTGTTCAACAGGAAGTTGCTTTTACTTTATCTAAAGCAGGTAGCTTTGATGAAGAGTAATTTTGGCAACAGGAAGCTACAGGGCCCTGTTCTGACATGGTAATATCCAAGAGATAACTAGGTTTTCTCTGTCAGCTCTGCAGTTCTTAGGCAGGAGGCATGTTTTGGTATGATGTGATTAAATGTGCAGTAGTCTAAGGAGTACCAATTCAGGTTCTTTTTGGCAAGGCACCAACTTCTTGGGCAATTCTTAACAACCACCATAAACACTCTGTTAAAGGATATCCTTTAAGCAACATTAATAATTCCTGTATAAAAGCACAAAGCATTTATGGCAATTCACATATTCAATCTTACCTTCTAGGCTTGGGGTCTGGCAAAAATGGGAACTGCTAACCACTACATAATGTTGACTTCAATACTACTCCTGCAAAACTCAGATATTTTAATGAAAAAGCTTATCCTTAAATTAAAACACAGCATAATTTTAAGTGTTTTTATTAGTACAGTTAAACTCTTTTCTGCTTTAGAGTAAGTCTAAAAATAACCTGATTAGGCACTGTGAAAAAAGAAAAAAAGTAAACACTCCTCAATTTATGAACTGGTGACAATGATTTGACATTTCACCTTTCCAGCTGGCAAGGTCCTACAAATGTTAAATAACAGATATGGACCTCTCTGAGGAAAGTATAGGTCTATGACTACTGAATCCAAGTCAGCTACCTTCTAAATCACACTATGTGTGTCACTGTACTGTTTATTATCCAGTCAATGACCAGTGCATACCTGGCAATTGAAGAACCAGGATTTGGGGGCAGTGTATTTTTCATACACGCCCCTCAACACAGCTCAGCACAAGTACAAATACAAAACTCGAAACTATTTTCTTCTGACTAAAGAAAAAGCAAGCCTGCCATGGGCAGCATTATTAGGTGTCCTGCACTGTTTTGCGTTGGGTGACTTTTCCTGAGGAAAAGCAATGAACGGGAGTGCCTAATTCAAGAGAGGGCAGCGGTACTTGAGCACCTGAGCACTCATCTCTGCTATTAAAACCTGGGGCCAGAGTTGAAGCCCCGTGGCCTCCTTTCGGAGCTCCCTTCAGTTCGCAGGCAGGCTGCAGGGCAGCGGTCAGGGCTGAGCAGCACGACAGACCTTCCACTCCTTCTTTATCTCTGCCGGCAGCGAAAACCAGCCGCCGGCTCCCGGAGCTATCCCTCCTCCCTGCTGGAAGGAGGGCCCTGGGGCGCGGCGGCCCGAGCGCGCTGGGGCGGTGGCCCCGGCCCCGGGGCGGTGCCGCCCTTGCCTCCCGTGGAGCAGCTGCGGTGGTGCGGGGAGCGTCTGTCGGCAGCGTGTGGTGTGTGTCTGTCTGTCTGTCTGTGAGCTTGTGGGGCGGGCAGCCATGCGGCGCTGGAGGCTCCTTTTCTTGCCGGTGCTCCTCGCCGTCCTGGTCTCCGTCAGAGGTGAGGAGGGGTGGGAGCTGCGGAGCGGCCCTGCCGCGGCTCGGGGAGGTAGCCCTGCCCGGGCCCCTGGGGCGGGGGCCGAGCGCTGCCGCTCGCAGCAGTGCGGCTCGGCCAGGCAGTCCCGGGAGGGAGCCGGGCGGGTCCCTGGCTGACCGTGTCTCATAGACCGGGGAAACAGCGCTCTCCCCCTCTTGGCTTTTATTTTTACTTCTTTCTTCTCATTTTACTGGCTGGAAAAGTGTTCTGAGCTTTCTGCCCGCCTTCCGCACTGGAAGCTGACTGGTTTATCATCCGCGGTGAATCCGTGGTCCTCGCCCCAGTAGGGCCCTTGGGTGCAGGGTGGCGCTTGAAGGGGGTTTCGGTTCCTGGGGAGCTCGGCTGGAGCGCAGCTTCCATTTTAGGAAAGAAAGCGGAGTCACGGCAGTCCCAGGGCATCGGATAGTTACTCACCAGAAAGTCTGCCGTCACACGAGAGCCTTTAAAAAATAATTATGGCAAAACTGCACGGTGAAACACACTGATATGTTTTCTGAGAAACTTCTCGTTGCTTCAGTATGTATCAGGGACAATTTTCCTGAATCAAAAAAGTCTGTATGTAATAGCACGTTTGTATTTGGTAAAAAGAAACATTTGGGGGTGGGGAAAGTAGTAAAGTCTCCACTAGGAAGGTGTTTTTTCCAGGCGGAGGACTACTGAACTGGAATATGCAGTCCAAACTGACATTTCCCATTCATATGACTTGTTTTTAAGATATTTCTTTCTTCTTTTTACAATGTCAATAAGCCTACTTGTTGCTGTGCCTAGGTTGGTTTTTTTTTTTCAGGTACTTCATAAAAGCAACACCTCAAATCTTAAATATCTACCTCTGTGAAAGAGAAGGAAAAATGCATGCTCTTAACGTTGATTGGAAGCTGTATGTAGTGCACGTGTGATGCCAGATAAGCAGTTTGACAGCAAGGCTGCTTGAATTCAGTTCTGCTGTGGCCCTATTGTGGTCTTGATTTGCAGGTTGGAAGAGCTGAGCTCTTGGAAAAAATAGTACAATTTTATAGAAGCCACCTTTAAAACTGACAGATGACTCGGCGGCTTACATTTGTCATCTTACTACTTGTGTGGAAAATTTCCTCCTCTACTTCTGCAAGCATTCCTCATGGTTGTAAACAGCAAGATCTTTGCTGTGATGCTCTTAACACGTGGAAGTATTTGGGGCCACTGAGAAACAGGTTCTTCTTATACTTTTTGCCAAGAAGCGTGGAGATGAAAAGAGATGTCAGGATTGTGCTTTACTGGAGGGAAGGTGCACAACAACTGCCTCTAAGGGTTTTGTTTTAAATTCTGAGGAAAATTATGCTACTACTAAAAGCAATCTAAAAGATTGCTTTAGAAAGGTAGTTAATTTATATGAGTGCTGGTTAATGTCAATAATGCAAACTGAGTAGATAGGTTATAATTAGTTTGGACACTTTTTCCTTAAACAGAATGTGTAAGAATTTGAGAACTGCAGAGAATGTTAGCCTGGAGAGGGTGGGGCCCTCCAGGGGAATTTCAGATTTGTGCTCATGACATCTTAAATGACAAAAGCAAAACCTGAATTACATGCTTTTGAAAAACTTAATTTCACTGTTGGTGGGATGTCTGTAGTCTGAATTTACAGAACTGCTATAGAAAGTTAAGGGTCTTGCTTTGTCAGCAGTTCAGCTGTTACGAAACTGTGTGGAGTTGACTGTTTTCACTGGGGGACTGCCTGCTTTCATGATTCAAGCAGAAGAATCTGTGCTCTGGACTGATAACTTCTTACAGGATCATTCATTTTAGGCATAGGAAAGTTGTTAGTGTTAAATCAATGTTCAACATATCTACAAGGATTTGGATGTATTATTAAGCAAGGGTGTACTGTGTTATTTGAGCTTGCTTAGAGAAAGATCTTGCAGTTTTAACCTCAAAGCTGCTATTTAAGTGTTGTCTCATGTGCTAAGTATGAGCTCTGCCAGTCTGGCAGAGCTGCAATTTAGATACCGTTGGGGCTGCATCCATAGGAAGGTTAAATGTGAGTTTTTATATCACCAGTTTCTATAGGCAGTCTGACAACTTGCCCCTCCTGAGAAGCGGGATCTCTGTTTCTCTTCCTTTTTTCTTTTTTTTGGTCTGGTGCCCATCGAGGCGTGCACTGAGATGATTCAGTTTGATAAATCAGCAGATGACTAATCTGCACTGAGTTTGCTCTGCGGAGTGTTTGATGGGTGTTCCTGCCAGCACAAGGGAGTGGCAGGGCCTAGCACGGGAGAGTGGATATGAGATGGGGACACAGAAAAAAGGGCAAGAGGCTTCCTGCTGTGGCTGGCTGTGAGGTGTGAGACCAACTCAGCCGTCTTGTACCTGGAAAATCATCAGGTTAGCCCTGTGTCTAATTTGAGGCATGTGGTTTTCAAAATACAATGCCAAAAAAAAGCATTAGGCAGCATGACTTCTGTACAATGTGTAAGAAGACCACAGCAGATGAAGAATCAAACAGAAAAAAGCCTTGCATGATACTCTACACATGAACTTGATGATCTTAGAGGTCCAAACCAAGCTCAATGATTCTCTGTGATTCTGTGCATGTTGAGCTGCAAGAAACTGCTGTATTTAGACACAAGGCTCAAAAGTCTCCCTTATCTACTGCAGAAAGATCAAAGCATGAAAAGCTGTCTGCTTACTGTGGGCCTGGAGTTTGGACTGGGGTATATGATTTAAGTATCTTTGCAAGAATTGGGGGGAGCTTGTTGAGTGAAAAAAAGCTGCCAAAAGGAGGTGAGCAAAATACAGCTGGAAAATGAGGTACCCATGTTGTAAGATCAGTAGCCTGGGGTGAAGTGTAGGTGGAGATCCCTTCTAAGACCTCTGTAATTAGAGGGCCCTGAGGAAGGGAAGGAAACATTTGAGCTCCTGACTTCTTGCTGAGGCAATTCAGTGTTGAGAGAGATGACTAGTTGGATGGTAGAAGGTGAAATGATCCTGTCTGTAATCCAGTAATCCAGTAGATGGAGCTTTCAGCTGGGACAGGGAGGTACTGTAGGGACTCCTGGAAGCTGAGCTTTGCTTTGTAGGCTCTGGAGCTGTTTGCCTTTTAAATCTGATTTCAGAAACCTCAACAAAACCAATAATAAGCCAACAAGCCACCCCATAGTTTTCATTGGAAAAATTTCAGTAGCAGTGCTAGAATGCATACATGGCAGCATGAACTTTAAAAATGCAGCACTTGTTTCTCCATCTTTCTATTTTCTCTAACGTGAACAGCTAATAATTTTTTCATGTGGTGTTGTATAAAATGGCCACTTCACTGTTATATCAAAATGATGTCACTGCAACAATCCATAAGCTTTCCTTAAGCCATAACTGTTAGTTACAGTGATTTAACTTGGCAAGAGCTAAGTGTGACTCAGCCTACTGCCATCTAGCCAAGACCAATTTCATTATTTTTCCTGACGTTACTCTGGTTCATATGATTGGTTCGTCTGTGTTTGAGACTCTTGCCTACTTTAACTCTTGCTGTCTTGAATTTCCCACTGAAATGACTTTGTATTTCATCAGGTGTCAGCTGTGTTGGAAAATGCAATGATAGTAGTAGTCATTGGTTAAGATCATTTTGACAGGAGCATTTCACTTACTTCTAGCCTTCTGCAAACTGCTTTTGGCACAGGAACCTGCTCTCTGGAGTATAGTAAAAATGTTTTGAGAGAACGTTATGAGCAAAACAGTCTCAACTCATAGGACTTTTACTTAACTTACTGTCAGTTAATGCAAACTTCTAATCATGGGTTTGAGAATTGAGAGAAAAAAGTTGATCCATCAAACCCTAAAGGTTTTAATTTTAAGCCCAAACAGCCCTATCTACTCTATATCAGCTTCCCTGGTTTTCAATGCAGATTGTGCTCAGCCCATCTTCTGCTCCTTTGCTGGGATAACATGCAGAGCAAGGAGGTTGTAATGAGCTTAATGGTGTCTTTCTGCTTCTCCTTCATGCTTCATGCTGCTCTTCCTTTGCTCTTCTTTGCTTTTTAGTGTCCCAGCCTCTATGAGGGTCACTTATGGTCCCTCAGGGCTGTCACTGTTCTGTTGTGGGGGGCCCTGGTGTCAGTGGCCACACTCCTTCAGGGGTGTCTTTGCCATAGTACCTCCAGGAGTCTCCTGTTGGCATGGAACCTCTACTATCCAGAGCACATTTACAGCCACACGTTCCCTCTCCAGTCTCCCTCTGTGAGTCTCTCAAACCATGTCTTCCTGTGTCTCCTGTCCCTGCTGGCTGACTCTGTGTGCTCCAGCAGGAATACTCTGTGCTTCTGAGACCAGTAGAGGGTTTGGTGTTGGAGTTTAGGATCTTTCCTATTGCTTCTTTCTCTCATGGAATTTTGTCCTATCTGTCACTAATGACTGATATCACCATGACTGATACTTAGGAGATAGGAAAAAAGTTTCCACAGGAAGGGTGTAGCTGGCCACTCTCTTAGCTGGGGGATTTCTCTTGGAGGGGCAGAGATACCACAAAATTGGGCTGGGGAAAAATGGGGCTAGGTCAGCTCCTTGCTCTCTTGACTTTGGAGGAGGATGGTTGAGCTGCTTCTTGGTGGGGGAATTTGCTGCCAGAGCCCAGCCCTGCTCTATTTTCTCCTGCCATTGCTCATGAGAGCAGCCATTGAACTGGGACCTTATTGGCACCCTGCCTCACTGGAATGGACCCTTGCCATCTGCTTGGGTGCCTCAGGGAAAAAACCGATACCCTCGCCGTGTCCCCTTTCCTGGAGGGTGTGTCTGCGTGGCTGCATGCAGCAGCTGCTGTGGAGGAACCCAGCTGCCGCTGCCCAGCCCTGCTGCTTTCTGCTGCTGCCTCGGGCTTTTTCACTGAACTCTAACCCACACCCCTGCCTGCTGGGACACCCCATGGCCCCTGCAGCAGCTGTGGAGTTTCTGCTACCTCTCCTGCTCCCCGGGCTGAGCTGTCCCTGCCATTCCAGCCGCCTCTCCGACGTTCCTGCTGCAGCCCGTTTTTGCCATCCCGACCATCCACCATTACTGCGTGAGGGCGGCGCGGCTGAGCTGTCCCACAGTGCCCCCTGCAGGCCGGGGGGATCACGGCATGGCCCTGCCCGGCCGGCAGCCAGCAGCGCCCCCGCTGGAAAGTGCCTGTGGCCAAGATGGCCGGGTGTTGTGGTGTGTTTTATGTTTGTTCAGTTTCCCCCCCATTGTTCTCTCAAAAGGTCCTGCCCTGTTACCAGTTTGTGTCAATCCCCAAACCCCTCCCCAGTTGTCTTGGTTACTAAAAGTATCTTTCTTGTTCCCCACCCCTGGCTGCCTGCCTGTCACTCGACACCCCTGCCTCTTTTTCTAGAAAGTTCGGGCCAGGGTGTCGGGTGATTGGGTTAGGGGCCAGGGTCCCTCCCACAACTGTGTTTGATTGGTTCTCCGATTATGCCAATCCTTAATGTATCCTTCTCTGATTTGCTAGCTTTCCCCCCCCCCCCACCACCCTCTTTAAAACTCGGGGTTTTCTTGCCTCGGGGCTCTCATCCTTCTCCA
This sequence comes from Molothrus ater, assembly GCF_012460135.2. NCBI lineage: Eukaryota > Metazoa > Chordata > Aves > Passeriformes > Icteridae > Molothrus > Molothrus ater. The sequence continues at coordinate 35,507,130 of NC_050479.2, forward strand.
CGTTTTTCCCTACCAATAAAACCACCCTCCCTGAAGAAACTGAGAGTCGCCTCTTCATTTCATCCTGCGACTTCGGAGCTCACTACTGCGGCCACTCGTCCGTAAGCCTGTCATCGCTAGGCACCGGGCCCTGACTTCGTGTTGGGGAAGTGCCTTACTGGCTGGAGGTTGGCTGGACACTTATCTAGCCTGGGCGTTTTACTTTCCACCGGCCACCGCACCAGCCGGGATTGGATTCCTCCTGTTCTGTCTGCTGTGGCTGCCGCCGTGGTTGTGTCCTTGTCTTCTTATCCATACACATATAGTAAAGAACTGTTAGTCCTTTTCCCATATCTTTGTCTGAAATCCCTGCAATTTCAAAGTTGTAATAATTCAGAGGGAAGGGGGTCATGGTCTCTTTTCCAAGGGAGGTTTCCTCCTTTTCAAAGCAAGACAGGTGTGCGCTAGCAGTGTCAGTGCCACTGTGACGTAACTGTAAGTGACACTGGGCAGCTCGTGGCCTCCTCCCATACAGGGCAGCCTGCTGCTGAAACCCTGCCAGGTTCATGTCCTGTACCTTCACTGACCAATGGAATTGAATTGTAGGATGGTTTGGGTTGGAAGAGACCTTAAAGATGATCTGGTTCAAATCACCTGGGCACTTTCCATCAGACCAGGTTGCTCAAAGCCCCATGCAACCTGAACACTTCCAGGAATGGATCATCCATGCAGCACATTCTTGAGCAGCCTGTACCCAGGAATTGTTTGGACATAAATCTTCAGATACTTGCATCTTCTGTCTCCAAAACACGCGGTATGCTTTTGAAGTAAATTAGGACTATTTATGGTATGTAACAGCACATATCTAAATTCTTTATCATTTTTCCAAAGGCCTCCTAATAGGTAATTCCTGGTCCTCAAGTGATAAGGACTTCTTCCTTAGGGATTCCAATTGCTGCAGGAGGATAAATTGTGCTCTAATTCGGGCATCCCAGGGACTGGCTGGTACTTTGTCACCCAGTTGAAATTGGGATAAATGGCTGTCTGTGAGACTGCTATGATGAGTTCTACATTTGTGTTGACTAGCTCCCCCCCAGCTTCATAGAGCTGAGGTTTGCTCTTCCTGGATACAGTTTGGAGTGAGACATTGTAGAGTTCTACCTTTTTAAGTGCCAGGGGATTAGAAGGAATATGATATACCATCTCTGCTCCACAATCTTTCCCTCATTCTTCGATAGCTGTGGTTTTGCTTACTGCTAAGCCTAGCCAAGGCTGCATTCCATCATGCCAACACACTATGTGTTTGTTGCATCTAGGGTGCCACCTACATTATCTTTCCAAGTAGAAAATCTTCTGGCAACTCCTGTCTGACTTTGCTGCTGCATGGACTGGTGGTGTGAACAGAAAGGGGGCTGCTCCACTTGCCAGGCTTCTTCAAACTTCCCTTTCTCCCATCACATTACTGTTTCAACAACTTTTCATGCATGTCCTATTATTCCACTGATTTCACACTGCCTGATGCTTGCACTGTGGCTTCTGAGATGAGTCTAAGCTGTGTTTTCTCCCTCAGTACATGAGCAGAAGTTTCATAGACCTACCTGTCTAAAAATAGCTTTCTTTTGTGTCCACACCATAAGCCTGTACTGGCAAGTCTGGTTAACTGATCAACCTGGTTACTATGTTTCTTAAATTGCCTCTGAATTTCAGATATTCTTATTTACATCATATGTTCAAGGTATTTCTCTGAGTAGCTGTTGTATTACTTTCCATTCTTCTGATGTTGGAAATGGTTTCCCTCATTGCTGCTGATTAACATGACTCCAGTCTTTGACCCATTTCTGGACTGCATTAGTGATCACTCAGGAGGCTGTGTATATGAATTCTCAGGGCCACTGAGGCTCCCAAGCATGTTCTAAGGCTAACAGAGGCCATTAATTCTGCAAATTCATGGCAGCCTCTTCAGCAAATAACTTGTCATATTTTACAGCCTTCATGTTGATTTGCTGGCGTCAGATTAATCAGTTCAGGCTGGGGAAAGAAAAAGACTACATGGTGCCCATTCCTTATTACTGTTTTGAAGGTTTTTCCTTCAATCAATATAGCATCAATACCATGGAAAAATTCTCAAGAGATGTTGCCTTGAACCTTTGTGGATGGTGCCATGGAAGATGGTAGGGTTGCATTTCTGTCCCTTGTAACAGCCAGTTCCAGATATATTGCACACCATTCCAGGTGAAGGCAGACCCAAAGCTAGTGTTTGGAAGGTTGCTTGGTCTCATACAAGGTAGTTTTAGTTTATTTTTCATTTAAAAAGAATAATTTCTCTATATGTTTGTAAATTCTAGTCTGGGAAAGATTTCCCAGCTTGCTGCCGAAAATTGGTTGCTCCTTCCACAGGTACAGTTTTCACCTGTTGAAAATAAATGCAGTGATAGTCATCACAACTTCCTTTTAAACTGGTTTAGCCTCTGCATTTGATGTGACTGTGAAGCCTAGAATAATAAGATCCAGAAGATTTTTTTACAAAGAATTCCAGAAAGTCATAAGGCAAATTCCTCTGAAAGTATAAGAACTTATATCTTTGTGGTGTAAGGCCTGTTTACAGTAGTGTTTCTAAATCCTGAATGGGTTTTTTAAATGTAGAACAGTGTCTTTAAAATATATAGTTGACATGTCAAATGCAGGAGTAATTCAAACATGTTTTGGGAAAAAGATTATTTTGACAGGAAGTATTTACATTTTAAGTCAGGTCTGATCACACAGCATTGTTGGTTGTATAAAAAATGCATTTGTTTTACTCCATGCACATTTCAGTCACTTGTGAAGTGTCTACATGCTATAAACATCTAAAATTGGCATCCTTAACAGTACTTGTAAAAGGAAAGGAAGGTCTCTTGGCTGGAGCAATGGTTAGTTAAATGCAGATGTTAATTCTGCTCTACTTTTCTCATAGCTTGCATCCTGTAAAACTCCCATTGGATTTCTTCTTGCTCCCAAATTTTTCACAAGAAATGGTATCCGTTTCTTGATGTGAGTAAAGTATCCACAAAGCTCATTTCACTCTGAGCCCAAGAGTTTTAATCATGGTAAAATCAAACTCTTTTTTTTTAGGATAACAGTCGTTCTTTCATTGGTTAAAAGTTAAACTCAGTGTACAAGTTAATCTTTCCATGACATAGAAATTCTTTTTAATTAAGCACCCATCAATTTAATTGGTAAAAATCTGATTTTAATTATCAAACTGTCTTTGTATGCTTTTTTGCTTAACCACAGAAAAATATTGCTTGTATATTTTCTGTTTGTGAAGAAATCTAACATTCTGAGGATAACATGAAGTGAAAATTTTTGAAACTCTGATATTTCCAGGAAAGCAAATTCAAGCAATATTGGTAGGATTACTGTTTTTATGACTGACCCAAAAATATTACACTCTAAATCTTCTGTTTCTGGAAAAAGTGCAGTTAGAGTGTTTAGACATATATTTTACCACTGAATTTTTTGTTCGCTGTGACTTGGAGGAGAAGAGTAAACTATGTGAAGATAAAAGGAACTAGTAGTGATAGTAGCAGTAGTAGAAGTGAGATGTGAATAAAAAGTGAGGCTGTTGTGTTGGGTAGTGTTTATTATACTTTTATTATATAAACAGTGTTTATTAGAGCTGATGCTATTGTTGGACAAACCAGACAGCTCTAGAGTCACACAAGTCCTTGTTAAATTTAGAAATGAGATTTTGGGATACGCTTTGGGGGAGGGGCTTGGGGAATTCTGTGCTGAAAGCGTTTAGATAAGTCTGTCTTTTTCTGCATTTTATAGCATTATCTTTCAATCTAGTGATTTTTCCCTCACCTCCAGCTACCCATACCTATCTGTGTCTTTTCAACACCAGAAATGCCTTCCTGCCTCCTATGTGGCTCTCATTCCATCCTGGATGTCAGGCCTCTTGCGGTTTGATCCCAAATTCAGTGGTTAGTTCACCATCTATTCCCTGCTCTCTCCCTCCCCAAATGTTGCACATGGTTATGGAGACATCTCTTCTTCACCTCAGAGCTGTCCCTGCTTGTCTTAGCCAGCAAGTTTGCAATTTGATTTACAATATTCTTCTCCACTGTTCTCACAAACTTTCAGCTTTCCTTTTTTCTAATTTGGCCTTCTATGAAGGTCTTTGTATACTAAGCAGAGATGTGGAGCTTTTTTCCCCAAACTTCAGGCAAGACTTGTGATTCTGAAGCTTGTGGCTGTAGTGAGCTGACAGCTTCTCTGATTCAGATTTCTCGTCTCTCTCCCTTCCTTGTCACTGTTGCTTCTACTCCTATCCCTTGGACGTAGCCATTGTATCTTTGTCACTGGCTTCATTGCAGTTCTATATCCTGGCACAGCTCCTTCAGCTTGCAATTCTTACCTGTCCTGCATCCATTCTTATTGCTTTCCTTTGATGTTCTATTAAATGATTAAATTTTAAAAAGATAAGTAAATTTATAGTGCAAACTGAAGTCTGGCATGTGAAATGGCAGGCTGCAAGTGATTAACACTGGAACATAAAATCTAATTTGATTTTAGGAAGTGATACAGAATCAAAGTGAAGATGATGCAAATAATTCTTAGAGTGGACATGGAGAATTCTTGTTAAAGGTTTTGTCTAAATATAGCAGTAGTACTTTGACAAGATGGAGTTGAACTGGAAATGCTTACAGTTCGACTGTGAACGCATTCCAGCTGTTTTTCTGGGCTCATAAACACACTGAAACTACTAAGAACATAGCCTTGGTACAAAAGGGAAAACTTGCCTTTTTCCTCAAGTATTAAAGGATAGGAAATGGAAAGGAAAACCTCTCAACCTTATTTTAAATGAGAAACAAAACTTATACCATGTTTCTGGCTTTCCATGTATTTGTGCCAACTCCTGTGATTCAAATCATTGCAAACACTGTACTGAGTCTGGTTTCCTCAACCCACACCTTCCCCACAGGAAGCCCTCATCATAAAACCCAAAGTCTTTCTCTTTCTATTAGCACAGGAGGTTGTAGCTCATTTCAAGTACACAGATTGAAAAGCCTGAAGAGTCTTTTTAGCCATAACTGAACAAGCCACAATTAAAATAAAGAGCCTGGAAAACCAGAGTCAGTTTTACTGTTCAGTTAATGTTTCTGGTTAGATTAGAGATTTTGTTTGGACTTTACTATTAGCATGCAAACTGTATTGAATTGTTAAGAATTGTAGTGAGGAAGGTAAAAGAAACAATCTGTGAAATTGTCATCTTACAAGTATCAGCAGACATAGGAGTTCTGCTTTCTGTGAATCTTCATTTCAGTGTGCTCCTATAAAAATAACAGTGTTGATCTGGCTCTGTAAGCATTGCAAGTGTATATTTCAAATACATTTTATTTTAAAGAAGGAATTTGTAAATGAAGATCCAAGTTCCATTAATTTGTTCAACATAAATTATAATTTAACTCTTTTTCCTTGATCAGAATGAGGATTATTTACCAGTCCAACAGTTGAGGTTTTGGGACCAGTGCCTATGCCAATTATTACCCAATGCCAGATCACAAATTTTGGGTTCTTAGTATTTCCTCATTTCTTGTGCTAAAACTTCACCGTATTTCATCTAATGCAGATTGCCCTAATCTTTTGGTCCCTGGACCTTGCTGCTAGACTTTCTTTTTTTCCTCTGAGCCCCCTACCACACTGGGATTCCTCATTCTTCCATTCCTTCCTGCCTCAATCCAAGAGCCTACCAGAGATGCAGACCAAACAAAATGCTGATTGATTGCAAATGAATTTCTGGCTGTGAAACCATGTTATGGAGTGAAACCTTTAATCTATAATTTTACACATTTTATTCCATATGAAGTGTTTTACTGATTTGGGATGAGCAGAAAAAGCACCCACCCCTTGAAGTCATGCCCCAGACATCACACAGTTGCCCTGCAAACATTTCTCCCTTTCTCTGCACTAGACTGGGCAGGGTACTGAGCTCTAGAAATGCATGAAGAGGTTTGGCTGCTTGTGATGTGGCCACTGTTTTGAGGTACACACTTCAGGCCAAGAGGCTGCCTGGATGTCAGTCAGAAAGGTTTTTCTCAAGAACTGCTGAAGCTATTGCTAGATAAAAGTGCAGAAAACCTTGAGGAGTAACAAGAGTCTTCAACACTGGAAGATGGAGAGGTGCTGACATACTGGCTTTGGCCTTTGGAGGATGTTATGACAATTTGCAACAGACCCTTGAGGACTGAGGAGGAGGGCTGGGATGCAAAATGCAGAATTACGAGAGTAAAATTTGTGTGCATGAGGTATCCTAGTCATCCTGAATGTGATTTTACACAGGGCTCTTGTAGCTTTCAAATGTTGACTATAACAGAAGTTGACTAATGACTGACCACTAATAATGGTAAAACTTTGGAAAGCACCTGTATTTCTTACTGCTTTTCAACTAATCCAGACATTCTTGGAATCAGATTAACTTTAATTATCTGTGATGCCAGCTGATACTGGGAGGGTTTCTTAGAGGTGTCAGAGGGGTTAGGATGCTGACATTACGTTGGTTGCCCAGGCATATATTTTATTATCTCTAAGCTTCTAAGAAATAAAGTCAGTATTTACAGGGCCAAGCTGTCCTTTGGTTTCTTTTACTTTAGCATGATCAATACCAAACTGTCCAGTAAAATTCCACTACCACATGGCATTGTTAATGTAAAATGTGAACTAATGTACATTAACAAAGTTAATATATTTTTATGCTACAAAAACCGATTGATATAATAGTTGGGAAGGAATCTTACATAACAAGAGTAAATGTGAGCCTTGTGGTCAGAATGCACCTGGTTATGGAAATTCAAGGTATGTGAGTAGTAGCTGCCAGGCTTGTCCGCTTTGTGAAAGCTTAAAATCCTGTCTGTTGAACAGCTTAAACTTTGAAGCTGTAGACTGTGAGCAACACGTAATTAAGGAATTTTGGTGTCTTAGGCTTATAAAAAATTAACTACTGACATTTCTTATGCGAAGACAGAACTTCAAAAGTGTCTGAATGCAAAGCAGGTGCACAGTCCTTATTGATCTTGGTGAGATTTGGGAACAGGTTTTCTTAAGACTGCTTCAGAGCTCCTGATCCAGCCCCATGACCACAGAGGCAGTGGTGGAGATCAGAGAGGTTCTTGGCCCATTGTGAGCCTCCCTGGAGGAACAGTGATTGCCCTGGGACCTGGGAAGAGGGGCAGGGATACTCCTTGCCTGCTCCAGGGGGAGAGGGCTGGCTTTGCTCTGTTGGTGCAAGAGAAGGCAGTGGCAGGAGTGGCTCTGGGGCTGGCCTTGATGACATCAAGTAACTTCATGTTTAATGCACAGAGTGACCTCGGCGTGTTTGGGGTTGCTGTGAGGAAGGTGCCATGAACTGCTGCACTCGGATGCAGACTAGCCTATGTTTCTCTCTGCCAGTTGTGTGTTGCTTTAGTCCCTGAATTGACACAAAAGGTAACTTAGTAATAATTAAAATGCTCACTAAGTTTAGTAATGCATTTATGTTTGGTAAGGGCAAGTACATAGGTGAAATAGCATTAAGCATAGCCTATGATACTTGCAGTCTTCAATTGTGGTCAGGCCCTCCTGAAATTACAGGTAAGAAAAATGGAACAAAAAAAATCAAATAAATACATCCAATGACTTTTGATTGCTTGCCATGTGGATTCAGTACCTTTGTTACATTTTGCAAAACCCTTTTCCATTCCTTCTACTTCCCATCCCAGTGCCCCCAAAACTTTTAATTTCTTGGTGGAAGTGTCATGCTTCCATCACCCAAATGTTCTTCTAGCAGCTCTTGTTAGTGTAGCTTAGGTTTCTGCTTACAAACTTCAGGAGACAAAGCAATGTATTTCAGTTCTCATTTATAAAAAGAATTGCAGACAGAGTGACTTACTTTATTTTTAATTCTATGACTTTGCAGCACAAGGAGTATAGTCCAGTGGCTAGGATTGGCCCATATCACAGAACCATAGGCTGCTGAAGCTGGTGCCCTTTCAGTCCCACCCCCTGCTTCAGAAGGATCAGCCACTGCAGGTTGCCCAGGACTGTGGTCAGCTGGGTTTTGCTTATTTTGAGTGTGTGGAGGTGGTACTTCTCTGCCTTCTGCAGTGGAATGTGAATATGACCAGTCTAATACTGTAGCAGAAGTATCTAAGAGCAGTGACAGGTCTTTGCAAAGATCTTGGCACTCTTATTTGCTTACTTGGATCTCTTGGATACCCTCTGTTCATCAGCTATTCAAAGCCTGTGTTTGCACTTTTTCTTTTACCTACTGTTTTCCTCCCAGCTAACACAAACTGTGTTGGTTACTAGCGGTGGCCTGGTGAAGATCTGTGGGGAAAATTCAGGACTCCTGGACAACTAATCAATATGATTAAGCAGAAGATGTGTATTGTTTACTTTATGCATTTATTTATACATTCTAACTCTACTGCCCATGCTGATCATGCATTTCTTATTGGTGCCTTTGCTTGTCCGTGCATTTTGCATGCACTTCTCAGAATATGTGATTGGTTACAGTCCAGGTGGCTCACAGCTCTCTAGTATCTCCTTCTTGTGGTCTTGGAATTCTGTTTCTTAGCTGCTTCTTTCTTATTTTAGCACAGTTTATGTCTTAGTAACCTTGATGAATTCCAGAGAGCCCTGAGAAAATTCTGATAAGAACAGTTACAAATGAAATGGCTGGTGCACACTGTAGTCTGAGTGGTTCAGATAGATTGCTCTTGAGATCCAGGTATTTGAGATACAGAGGTGAAAAGAAAATAGTGTAGACGCTTCTAAAGTACTCTGGAATCTGCTCATGCTCCTAGGAGCTAGAAATACCTGCTGTATTGTTCTTCATATGCAATACAATATCTGCTTTATTTGTAAGTATCCTTGTTTAGACTAAGAAAATGCTCATAAGCCCAATTGCTGTGGGTGTTCCTTAAATCTGTAGGGAGTGCAGCATATTCTTGCTGACTTTTCCTTCTCGGACCCTGATAGTACCTTTGTTCTTTAGCTTTATCTCTTGTTTTCTAATTGCTTTTTTTCCTGGAACCAGCTGAATCATACTTAGCTTTTCTCCTTTTAGACTAAGTCTCTGAACTTCTACTTTAGTTGGACCCACCCATACCAAAAGTGCTGTGAGTACATTTTTAAAAGCAGCTGCTTTAAAGACATAGGAAGGTTTGTCATGAACAGTGGAGAAATACCTTTCTTTGCTGGGAAAGCTCACTTCCAGCTCCTTAGAGGGCAGATTTTTATTGTAATGAGTTCCATAACCTAAGTCTTGACATTTTTTGCTACCTTATCTAAAATAGTAATGTATATGGAAAGCCTGATGTGCTTGCTGCATGCTTGGAAAGCAGAATTTTGGTTTCAGAATAGTAATTCTAATCAATAAAGCATAGTTATATTTTTCTTTTATTGACTCTCAATTTTATTTATTCCTCTGTCAGAGCATTTTTTATGTGGGCTTGGCAGTGAGCAATCTCATCCTAAATTATTTCTCTGTGAAGTTCATTTGCAAAATCCCTTAAAATAGCAATGTCACTGAAAGCCTGAAAGCACACCCGTTTTACAAAGGTTTCCTCTTCTTGAGGGAAACCACTGCAGCTGAAGCCATTCTGAGTTTTATGCTGGCAGTGGGAAACTCTTCATATAGCCTCTTTTCTGCTCCAGGTAAAATTTCAGCTGCACCAGCTTTCTGTAAAGTTGAGTGTATGTGCTTATTTTTCCATCTGCCTGGAAAGAAACAGGGTTCTTGAAATATACACAGACCAGCGTAATGTTCATTGTGTTAGTGCTATACCTTTGACTTTGAGACAGATGGTGTTACCAGGTCCTGATGGTCTCTCCTCTGGGTGCTGCTCTGGTGGAGTGTTTTGAGGAGTGTATGTTTTCAACAAATTCCTCTGCCTGCCTGTCAGGATCTCTAGCTGGTCAGAGTGACCCTGAGAAAAGTTGGAAAGTCTCTTTTCCCAGCCCGGCGCTTGAAGAAAGAGTCAGGGCTCTTCATTTCTCGGTCTCAAGGTTGTTTATTGTTCCTTATCTATACAATTCTTTCTCCTGACCTGCTGAGGTCTGCTCAGCAGGACAGTCAGATGCACACTGCCTGCCCTCAGGCCAGTGTTGTCTTTATATTAAAAACTACCTATACAATGTTTACAATTACTTCCCAATATCTATCACCTATGTTAGACAGTGAGCTTCTACTCTAAACCAATCTAAAAGTGCCAACATCACAGCAGAAGATGGAGACCAAGAAGAAGAAGAAAGGCTGGACACGCCCAGATCCCTCCATCTTGCCCCCCCTGAATCCCCATTCTAAAAACCCCAAAATCTACTTTTTCACCTCGTGATAAATTCACTATCATTCTGCTTAATTTGTCATGGCTTGCAGATCTTCATCTGAGGTTGGGAACTTGCTCCATGGGTCATAATCAAAACCACAGGCATTTTGGGCTCTGTGCCAGGGTCTCTGAGCCCCCTGACAGGGGTCTTGGCTGCTCAGGACAGCCAGAGTGATGTCCTGGGTTCTGACACCTGCTCTCTTGGAGTTACACTGCCAAATTCTGATCAGGTCCTGTCTTAGGCATACCTCCCAGAGGACTGTAGCCTGAGAGGTGTATGTACTTGAGAGCACAAGCAAACTAGAACCCGGGTTTGAGGAGCAGCTATGCAAATGCCTGTTAAAATTTCTTATGAGTGCTTTGACCTTTTTTTTGCCTGTTGATACAGAGGTTTCTTGGTGTAGTCTAACCAAAGGAGAGCCTTCAGAAGTAACTGGCATTTGTGTCTTAGCACCTCCTAACTTCACAGAGGTTTGTAAAATTGTATTGCAAGTTGATATAGACTTCAGATAAATGACCTGCTAATATACGGCATTCTTGTGATCTAACAGAGCTTGTGGTCTCCATCTGAAATAAGAGATACCAAGTAAAATATCTTCTTGCTTTCTATTCAAGATCTATACCTACTTATTTTATCCAGGAGATTTTAAGTGTGCTTTGCTTGTGCACCACAATAAAGCCATCAATCACCTCTGTTTCTGTGAAAGGGCTTTTCAGAGACCAGGTAGGCCTGTCTCCTTACTTGGCTGTGAGCAAGGTGGTTTTAGTTCAAATGTTACACTATGGGAATCGCTTCTTAGACTTCAGATTTCAGTTTCTGCTGTAGCAGTTTAGTTGGCCAGAATGCACATTTTTTTTATTCCATTTCAGTTGCTTCCCTGTTCCAAAGGAAAAAAGAAAGTATCTTACTCTCCTTTCTTTTCTTTTTAAAAAAGGCATTATTGATGTGTAGTTACCTGAGAAGGAAAAGGCATTTCAATTTTGACCTTAGTTACGTCAAAAGATGTCACCAGGTATATAAGCATCCATCATTCCTGGTATTAGACTCATGACTTAACTTGGTCTGTCGTGTAAGTGAAAGGTGCATTCTGCTTCTAGTTTGATTTTGATGTTTGTTTTTATTCCTCTCTTCAGACTTTGCAGTAGCTGCTTCTGATGCCTCTTTGGTGGTTACATTCTTAGAGGGAAAGCCAGACACATAATGCTTTATGCAGGTATCTTCTGAACTAAGGTAGTTTCTGTTTGGACATAACTTTTGCTCTGGCTGGCTTGATCCTCAGTAGGTAGAAGTCTTCAAGCTTCTATGGAAGCAGTATATTTAGATGTCTTTTTCTTGAATGGCTGATGGCTACTTTCAGGCCCTTTTCTTTTTCCACGCTTCAGTGAAAGTAGGGATGGTGAAAAATCAGAAACACCCCAAACAGTTGCTTTAGCTATCCACTTATCTTACAAGGCTCTGCTGTTGATCACACCCCACCACATTTGTGCTGTGAGATCAGTTTGTGTCATCTATGTCTTGAGTTGGTGTGTTTGCAGTTGGCTGGGTAAGCAGCAGTAGCTCTAGCACCTGATTTAATACGAGGGACAGTGTTCTTTTCCTAAGGACTGAAAATAGAATCTAATCTCCCTGTATGGAGACCCCCATGGTGGTGCCAGCTGCATTTAGCTGTGTTTTAGGAAGTTGAAAAAGTGCTCAAGATCATACATGCTAATATCTTAACCACCTCCATACTGCTAATCCTAGTTAGGGGCAAAGGTAAGTCTTACAAACCCCTGAAAATTATTTTTTAATGCCAAGATATTAACTCCATTACATAACTTTCATAATGGCCTTTGTGCTCCAAAGCTTTGCTTCACACTTGAATCTTGTATGTTCTCATGCATTGGAGCTGTCCCCCAGCTTATTTTGTGGTTCAGTGGAAAGAAGGGTGGGAAAGAATATGCTGTGGGTGGCACTAAGGAAACATGCAGTAGCAGTGGCAAGAATAAAGTGCATTATTGGCTGCAGGAATGTATATTCCAACCCTTCAGGTCATTTCTATAGAGCTAATTTTTAGTGTGGTTCCTTTTTTTTTCTGAAAAGACATATGGAAGATGACCTGGAGAAATAGAGAAGAATGTCTGTCTTCAACCCTGACTCAAAATATTGTTCTAGATGGACTCAGGAAGCAGAAAGCATACTTCAAGATTGATCACAGACATGTTTATGACTTTATTAAGTGTTGGATTTGAGTAAGAAAAAGTAGTGTCCTTACTGTTTCTTTTATCGTCTACAGGCCAAGATGAATTTTCCTTAGAAGATGCACTTTTCGGAGGTAAAAAAGTTTCTTTCACCTGTTGATTTCTTAGCATTACTGCATGACCAAGCATAACAACTTTGCTACATTTGTTTAAACCTTTGTTTAAACCTCAGTGGAACAATTCAGCCATGTGTTTGTCAAGGTGTTGACCACACAGAACTCAAATTTGTCTTTTGAAGACTTAAAGATTTCTCTTTGAGGTGAAATTTTCTTGCTGTATAGATTTGATCTTGTGCGTTTTGATGTATAGGCATGTACTTAGATTTGTCCTTTGTCCTTCATGTAGCTTCTGAACAGTGTGTTAAATAGAATTTAATTATTTTTTTCCCTAACCATACCTGACAGAAAGTACAAAGAAGCCTCTTGTAACTCAGAAGACACCATCATCAAATAAAGGTGAGATCTAATTGGCTTGTAATGCCTTTTACTGTAAAATCAAGTGTAGTATACGTTCCAATTTGAGATCCTGAATTTTTCAATTTAGTGGCACACAGGGTTGTGATATTTCTATAAAAGAAAGCAGTCCCCTAACAACAAAAGGATTTCTTCATTTTAGAATCTACTCTCAAAAATATGTTTTGTGATTTCACAAAAAGCCCTGTGAAAATTACTTCTGTTGGCTTTCAGTCTACATGTTTGGAGCTTGCTCACCTTGAGCTGGCCCTTGACAGGTCCTCTCATCTCCAAAAGCAGCAAGTTGCTTGGCAGGTAATGCTGGTAACTTTGTAGGACCTTTCTGTGAGTCACTGATGAGTGAGCACATCTTTCATTTGTGGATAAAACGTTGTGAGGTCCATTTTGTTTAAAAAGTAGTCTAAGAGTACATGTTTTGCATTACAATTAAAACTTTCCTTCTTTCTTTGTAGATGATTTCGACTTGTCTGATGCTTTTGATTTTGGTAAGTATTCTATTTTCCTGGATACTGTTCAAATGTACCTGGTGCAATGTTTTCCATCCTTTATGACCGAAGTATAATAAGGCACTGAGTTTATTAGAGTAGCAGGCTGCTGATAAAAATAACTGCAGCCTAGTTTTGTTTGTTAATCTTAAGGTTCTGGATCACCAAAACTGTAAGAATTTCAATAATTTCTTAGCCAGCTTCTACTTGTTTCATTGCTGTTTTTTCACTAGATGGCACTGACTCCATAAACTATTACTTTTGGAAGTAAATGTTAATTCCATAGTAATCTCTCCCATTTCAAGAAGTATTTTTAGTAGCCCAAGAAATATCAATCTGTTATAAATAATTTGAAGGAAAGTACTTTTTTAATGTGAAGGTTGTGACAGAACTGTACAGAGATAATTTCTAAGATCTCTTATTTTCCTATTTTGTGGCAAGCCAAATGAAATGTCATTGTGGGGACCTAGTCTAGTTATATTCCCTGTACTTTGTCTATTTTACAAGTGAGGTACCAGGCTTTATATTTCATTAAAACCTGGTAATTTTATAAAAAGAAAACAGCCAAGTATTATGTACCTGGTAGAAAAATTGAAAGAAACTCAGCCTTTGAAATCAGATGTGCAAACTAAAATGCTGCATAAGACTTAATGAATTTTTCTGTGTATGTTCCATCCTAGCAAGGATCTGACATGCTGGTTAATGTAGCAGGAAAACCTTTTCTGGCATTAAAATACACTATGTAGCTAAAATAACCAAAGAAATACAGGATTACCTAATGAAAGGAAAATGGGGAAGTTTTGATACAATATTTTAGGTCAGATAATTTTTCAAGGTCACTCCCATGCTCTGCTTTTGGTTTCTTCACACTAGTAATTTTGCTCAATTTATTCTAACTCTTATTTGTCTACAGGTGATCCCAAGCCACATCCTCCTGCAAATCCTAGAGACACTGGTAAGACTGATCTAACAGGAATTTCTGAACAGTAAAAGAGTATTTGTTAATCTTTCCTAGTCCCTTTGAACATTACTGTATTATAGTCTGGTTTTATTATCTTAACATTTCCTTTTTTTTTTCTCCTAAATCTCTCTTCTTTTATTAGATAACCCCAAGAAAGTTCAACCTAAAGACTCTGGTAAGGCTTCTAGCACAAACTCCTGGTTTTACTGTCTCAGTTACACTTCCTGTAATTGATCCTTGTTAATTGCCTGCTATGGATGTCAGGTGTGACATACATCAAACACTGAAGCTTGAGCAAAAGTTGTCTTGCAAATAAGCTTTGCACCAGTCTGGAAATTCCTTAACAAACCTGTTGAGTCACTTTCACTTAAAAACAGGATGATATGGGGAAGAGGCAGGATAGGACAGTGTGTGTGTGTGCTTGGGGCAGTGCTGTTCTTGGCTCCCTGTGGTTAAGCACCCATGTATTGCATTGAGTTCTTTCTTCTTTACAAACTGAATCCCTTCTAGTCATGCTCAAAATTAAGTAGCAGCTGCCTATGATCTTTATTCTTAAAGGATCTAAATTAAAGGGAAAGCTCTAAGTTTAAGGGTTGCCTTTTTTTTTGTTTGTTTTGTTTTATTTAAGGACCCCATTAAGAAAAACAATTCTTTGTGTTTGAAAGATAGGTTTTAAATACACGTCCTTTCCTGCATGTTCTGCTTTAGAGGTCCTCCCTCTCTTTGCCTAATCCAGAAAAAAAAAACAAAAACAGATTCAGAAGGATGCAGCTGTGATGATGCCATTATTCACATGGTGGTAAAGAGTACTGGAATGCAAGCCTCAGATCTTGTTCTTTCACCTGATTTGCAGTAGATAACTTGAATTTGATTCTTGCATGCCTCAGTACAGTGCTTTTGACACCCAACTAAAACATCCTCTGATGCAATACTTTTAGTTTTTCTGCCTGAAAAACTGATTTGCATTGTGTAAACTAAATATTCATTTGGCAGCAGAGAGAAGGAGGAGAAGGTGCCATGAGGGAGACAGGAAGGCTCCATGAGGTAGGGTTCATAGGGAAATGGAGAGGGACTACTTCAATGTCCTGCAATAAATCAGAGAAGGGAATTACATTTGGATTGTTTGAGACTTAGACACCCAACTCTGAAGCATCATTCACAGTTGCAACCTTGAAAGTAAATGGTCCTTTTCTGTCCACATTGTTTCTTTGCTTTCACAGGACAGTGAGATTTGGGCTTTTAGAGTTAAGCAGCTTATGAGGCTCCATGCTTGCTTAACCTGATTTGTGCAGTACTACCTGCTCTTCTCTCAGTTGTTCAGGAAGTCCAGAGAAAGGAGTGCTGCTGTCAGACTCTGTAGTGCTGAGCTGAAGGGACTTGACATTGTGAGGTCTTTTAAAAGGTTAAATGCTCTGACTCTGGTGCTGAGCCTAAAGCCACCACAATTTCAGTTGAATGGTCTTGAGAAAATTTCCATGTTATTATATGCCTTGGTGTATCTTATTCACTGAACTTAAAACATGGTAATGTTATTTGCATTGTTTTATAGGCAATTTTGGTGATTCAGATCTATTGGATGGCAGTTTCCCAAGAGGAGGAGGAAGCGATGGCAGTGGCAGCAATGGTAAGATAGCAGGTTGGGCTTCCTATTGTTTCTGTGGCTACCTGAGCTTTTGATTAAAGCCTGCTCATAAGCTGGTTAGACAATTAGAGACCTGGTTAGAGCTGGTTAGCTCTAATTTGTAATGCATTTGGTTCTGGTATCTGAAACTGAAGAGCATATTTTCGAGTTCAAAAGTAACATGTTCTGTCTCTGCCAGAAAAAAGCCCCAAATACTTAGGTGTAAAACTGGTCTAGAGCAAACATTTTCAGTGATTTTTTTACTATAATGCTAAGAAATACGGCTTATGTCGCAACTGAAATGTGAATGCACTACTAACTTCAAAATTGACCATTAATGTAGTTTTTAAGGTCATCCAAGTGCTATTTTTGATCTTTTATGACATACTCTTAGTTTCTTTTAGAAGTTGTAGGTAGGAAGCCTAGGAGTGGGCCAGAAGAGGGTCCACCTTATGTTCTCAAAGATTTCCTTTGTCCCACAGGATTAACTGAAATTTGCACTTCCAGGTGATGCTTAGCCTTCACTTCTTTACTGTGGTGGTAGTGAGGCAGGTGAGGAAGTGAGAAGTTGTAGATGCTCCATCCCTGGAAGTGTTCAAGACTAGACTGGATGGAGCTCTGAGCAACCTGGTTTAGTGGAAGGTGTCCCTGCCCATGGCAGAGGAGTTGAAGCTTGGTGATCACTAAGGTTCCTTCACCACCATATGATTCTATACTCTGAACAGTATAAAACCATTTCATAGCTTGCCACACTTTTTTTGGTAATTTTCTATGCCTAAAATTACTGCTTTACTGCAATTTTAGTATTTCCAAATCAGAATTAGTTTTAAGTATCTTGATGGGGTTTGGGATGTGCTAATGGTTACTGACTTCTCTGAAGACCTGTCCTATGGTGGAGACTGTTGATGCCACTGTTTTGGGTAGCTTCCTCCTTCCAAGGTTCCTTTGGGGCAGTACTCGAAAATTGGAAGGGGCAAGAAACATCTGTGGAGACTCGAGTGGTGGTTTCATCTGCACAGGTTCCTGCCTCAGTGGTGTGAGTTGCACAGTAACAAATTTAGAGTTAGCACTTACAGAAATTCTGGCTTGCTTGTGAAGAGAATTGCAAAGGTAGATGAGGCTGGGATTTTAGGAAAAGATAGTTGGTTCTGTGGAAATACAGCTGAATGTTACTCTGACATTATATGAGTTCTCTGTGGTGGTGCACAGGCTTATTAAACTAGATTTCACAAATGTTATTAGCTCATTTTGTAGAAAGTGCTGAGCACTCAGGGCTGGAGTTGGCACTGCTCTGAGCCATGCTTTGAAAACAGAAAGTTTCAGTGCCAGTTTAACACTGTATGGATATGATATAATACATGCCTTGTATTTTTGGATAATTAATTGACAAAATGTCAATTATGATATAAGTGTTCTTTAGACATACAAAATGTAAACTCTCCATTTATTTTTACAGAACGGAAGGGTCCAACTCCAAATAGTGACCAAGAAGGCGAAGGTAAATGCATGAGTATGTGTGTATGATGTGTTTAGATGTATGAAGCCTGTTTTCTTGGGGTTTCTGATTGCTAATCTTCTGCTAGAATTTTAATTGTAACCCACTACTGGGAGTGGGTTGCAATTAAAAAGCTTTTCTGCAATCTGGAATTTAAACTCTGTTTCCATAGTCCTTTAATATTTCTATGTTACAAATGATTCCCAAGTGTTGAGGTCTCAGAGATACTGGTGCAGTGATGGCTTGCATACAAAGTAGATATGGCAATGAAAGGGTTGCTTTTTTAATTAGTGGAACTTAAAACAGGCATGCTTAAGTTCTTTAACAATGGGCATTGCTAAGAAATCAATGGTTACAAAATGAGAGGATTCACTTTTCATTGAGCACAGAGTTGATTATTACAATTTCATGTAATTTCAGTTTAATGGTTTTTGGAAGTGTTCTCAGTGTTTACTTTGAGGCAATATTTTGATGTGGCTTTCAGTTCTGAAATATATTCATAAACATCTCTGTTTTTTTCAGGTTCTCAGGGAGTATTAGCTGGAATTTTAAGTGCTGTGGGTGCTACTGTAGTTGCATCAGTAGGTAGTTTCATTGCTTACCAGAAGAAGAAACTCTGTTTCAAGCAAAGCGGTAAGAGTTCCAAATTAGTTTTGTCTCCTACTGTCTAAAGAGAGGTATTTTTGTATTTATATGTGAACTATAAATTGATCCTATGCATAAGGTAGTTGTAATAGCCCAGTGAATTTATGTTCACCCCTTTCCTACTAGGCATCTAAGACTGACAAATTCCTTGCCCAAAAACTAGGAGGACTCAAAGCTTTACATTTCCTAAAATAAAAGCACTTCTGGCTAAAATTAAGCAGGAGAGACTGCAAAAAATACTTTTTAAGGAGAATCAAGTGAAGGTTAGGATTAGATATTTTTCATGCTGAGAAATACTTGGTAGTTTCTAATTTTGCAAATTTTAGCTTTGTGTCTTCACAAGATGCTTGCCTACTTATTAGTTTTATGACAACTTACCCCAGTATTCATCCCCAGATTATTCTTCTGCAGTGATATACTGCTTGCTTCCTTTCCACCTAAATAAGATATAATTTGGATATGAAAACTTTGGGAGTACTGTGGGTTATAGGATGGGCAGAAGCTTTGGTTTTGTCTGTTTTACTCTTTCTGACTGTTTAGTGAAGGGATAGAGCAGTCATTCAGCCAGGCACTGCTGTTTTGTAACTTGTTAAGTTTGGAAACTCTTAAAAAAGATCTCTACCATGTGTGTTAAAATTAATGTGGAGGCAAAACAGGGCAACTCAACTACTGTCAGTAGCCCACTTTTTCACTGCTGTTTCTTCTCTCAGATTATCTCTATTTATCAAGAACCTCAAATATAAGAGAATTTGAATGCTAAATATCTGTTTTTTTTCCCAGCAGATGAAGAGAATGTGAATATGGATAGCCACAGGGGAGCACAATCTGAGCCACCTGGTAAGACAAGAATCTAGATAGAAGATCAGCTCTTTGCTGGGGATCCTATAAAATGCACTTTATTGACCATACTGGAGAAAATGAATTGTGCTTTTTGTTAAAAAAAAAAAATTTACAATTTTGGCAGAATATGAGCTAACGGTGTGCCTACGTAGCCAGGAAGGCCAGTGCCATCCTGGGCTGTATCAGCTATAGTGTGGCCACCAGGACCAGGGCTGTGATTGTCCCCTCGTACTTGGCTCTGGTGAGGCCACACCTCGAGTGCTGTGTCCAGTTCTGAGCCCCTCACTTCAAGAAGGACACTGAGGTGCTGCAGCATGTCCAGAGAAGGGCAGTGGGTCTGGGGAAGGGCTATGAGGAGTGACTGAGGGAGTTGGAATTGTTTAGCCTGGAGAAAAGAAGGCTCAGGGGTCATCTTTTCACTCTCTACAGCCGCCTGAAAGGAGGTTGTAGCCAGGTGCGTGTCAGTCACTTCTTTTAGGTAACAAGTGATAGGACAAGAGGAAATGGCCTCAAACTTTGCCTAAGGAGGTTTAGATTAGATATTTGGAAAAATTTTCTCATTAAGAGGTTTGTCAAGCATTGGAACAGGCTGCTCAGAAATTCCTCAGGAAAGCACAGGAGTTGTCATCCGTGGAGGTATTTAAAAGATATATAGACTTGGCACATAGGTGGACTTGGCAGTTCTAGGGTAAGAGTTAAAATGGATGATCTAAAAGGTCTTTCCCAGCATACATGATTGTGTGATTCTATGATTTTACCATGATGACAAACTAGAAGTGAATCAGGCATTTGGCTCTGACAATATGGCCACTTTTCTTGAGTTTTTTATTGAACAGATTGGTTTATTGCCTTGAGAGGGCGTTGAAATGTGGCAGCTTAGAGAAAGTGAAGAATTGAATTTTCTCTGCAAAAGTATCATTAGAGGCAATTGTGAAAACACAAGCCTGCTCCATCACTGTGATGAATAACTGCAGTTGGAAGTTTATTAGTGCATATTTTTTCTGATTAGAATCTGAAATTTTTTTCTAATTATAAACTGATAACACAACACTGAAAGAATATATACTAAAAATTTATGATATTTGGACAGATATGAAACTACACTGGAGGCAAAGAGGACTGAACTCACTAGCATGTTGTAATTAAAGCATTCTCTATTGTGAACAGAGAATGATTCTTGTATGAAAGAACCATCACATAATTAATATTTCTACAAAGGTGAGAGTTGTTGAAGGATCTCTTTTAAAGCAACAAATACTGAGAACCTCACCCTTCCACGTATAGTTGTGTAGGGGATTTGGATGATGGAGCAGGTGATAAGCTCCAGAAATCCATGGATAGAGCTAGAGGAAATGGTATAGGTGAAAACTTGGCCTTGTGACTGGTCAACAAAAGAAGAAGCACTGTAACCTCATGCTGAAGTTCATTGGTTTTGAAGTACTGAGTATTAATATCTCACAGCAGTATATATTTGCAGTATATTCTTCTGTGAGTTTAATCTTAAACCTGCAGAACTATTTCTGGGTTTTTTTATAATTGAAAAATAATTATGCCTTATTTCTCTCGGGTATTTCATGAGTGTGTTATAAAGTTTCATCTGGTTTATTATCTTCTTTATAAACACTTTAAGCTGTTAAGTATATAAAACTCAAGTACAAAACATTTTCTTGTGACTGGCTGTAAGCACTGAAGAGACTCGGGTATTCTCAATTCAGCTGTGCATTAGGGAAGCAAGTGGCATCATTCAAAGTCCTCTACCAAAGGCAGTTAAAATATGACCTGTAGTTGGGTATGCTGAAATTCTGGCCAAGATTCACCGGAACTCAGAATTGAAATGCCTCAGATGATGCAACCTTATCTTAACCAGTAAAGTCACACTTGGGATGTTGTCAAATACGATTACTTCTACCTATTGATTTAATCTAATCTAATATTGATGTCATATTATGTCCCAGATTTCATACCTCTGTTATATTTTGCAGACAAGCATGATCATGTGCTTAGCTAAGGGACTGGGCAGCCATGGTCATCATGGTGCTGCTCCTGATCTGAGTTCTGGGAGTCAGCAGATGTTAGGTCTGCTTTTGGTAATAGATGTGCCTACATGGCTTCCAGTTAGAAGCAGTCTCTCATTAAGCCAGGTCAAATGGCATAGATCTGTGTTTTTAAAATTTTCTGTAAACATGTCTTTGATTTCCTGAACCTATTTTCACTAGGTTACTTTTTGTATGAGCAGCCTGTTTGCATTTGCAAGACCTCAAGCCTGAACTGAGTGCTGGGTTACAGTGCAAGTGTAGCTAGCTTCCCTGTGTGATTATTTGAGTGAGAAATCTGAGTGTAACCTTCCTTGCTATGCAGCCTGTTGGCTTCATAGAATCAAGCCTCCGCTTTCCTAAATTTACCACACGGTGTCAAACATCTGCTGAGTGTTGTTGACTGCATAAACTGTTACATAGTAATGTATAACTTACATTGTATGCTAACTTAGTGCACTAATCTTGAATTGGTTTTCACTTTTCAGTTCAGCGCACACTTCTGGAGAACTAAATTAAAGGAAGAGTGGTGAAGAACAGATCTTTGGAACTGGATAAACAACCTGCATTCTGCCAAAAAAAAAAGAAAAGGAAAGGAAACAAAAAAAAAGCATAGCAAACAGCAGAGCCTGAAGTTTCATGAGAAAACATGAAACTTGTTTCAAACACCTCTAGGACTGTCACTTAGACCTGAGTACTTCTGTATGGTTAGCCCTGTGAAGCATTGTTGCACACCAATACATGGCCTTAATGACAGGAGTGTAGAAGTATGTTGTGCCTTTGCATTCTTTCCTTAACTCCTCTGACAAATAGGTGTATCTCAAGTGCATTCAGTGTATTTAACTTTTCCTTACCTCTCCAAAACCAATATGCAGTTATGGTTTCTGTTATGTTATTGCTCTCAGGCAATACAAACATTTTTTTAAATAACCTGAACTCAGTGAGTGGACCAACAAACCAGCTTGGTGTATGTTGTGGGCACCTGAAAGCAAACAGCTCACTGTGTATGGATGGTGGATCTGTGTGTGGGTGCTGCTGATCCAATCTGTGTAGCTGCCTGGGCCAGCTGCCAGGGAAGAGCTGCTTGTGCTTGAGCATTCAGGAGACAAAAATTCTGTTTTGTTTTTAGATTTTTTTTCATTGCATCTGTCTGGTACAGATTGAGAAAACCCAAAGTTAATGCACACCAAGCCTTCATCCTTTCTGGCTCTTCCTGCTTGGCAAGTACTGAGCTGGTCAGTTGTGGAAAAGCTTGTTTTGCAGATCAGAAACATAATTGGACCTTGTATTTCTGGTGTCATTGACATTTGGCATTGTCTAAAAAGTTGTGGATGAAGAACTTGGGAGTGGGGATTAACATTTTCAGACTTCCATAGCCAAAAGCTTAAGTAAAGATAGTGTTGAATTCAGAAGGCTTATCATACATGTATAAGGGACAGAAACAGTGCCACAGTTCCAAACTACAAACAGCAAGAGTGACCAGAACAAGCCTGTCTCCCTCCACAGGCATCCACTGAACAGTAGAAATAGCAAACACGTGAGAAGTGCTTTTGGACTCGGGAAGGATTCCCTAGGGTGATCACCTGTGGTTGCATCCTCCTCTGAAAGCACTTGTGACCAGTGCTGTGGCTTTTGAAAGCAACAGGAAGGTTTCAAGGATCTGTGGAAACACAGAAAACTACAACTCATAACAGCTAAAGGACTAAGTCTGAAATAATAACTAGTTCTGTCAGGAGGGAATGGTCTGACCAGTTTTGTTGGCTTTCATTCTAGTTGCCTTAAATTTTCATGCAATTTTACCATTTGTGTCTTATTAATGGGCTTCAGCCACCTGACAAAGTTCTACAGGAAGATGGCATTTTTTGGAATATCTTAGAACTTAGAAATTAATGAATTTGGATATTAAACCTGTAAATATATCTGTACATTCAGACGTGAATGTATGCTAAGGATAATTCATTTCAGAATTTCTTGTACATGTTTCTTAGCTTGCAACAAAGCTTTACACAAATTTTAGTATTTTCTTATGGAATTAATTTGTAAGTCTCTTTTTGCCCTCTGTCTGCTTTTAGTATAAAGTGCTAAAGCTTTTAAGTGTGTTTGAGAGTGCAAAAGTGATTCCTACATAAGCATTTGGTTTATGTAAATACAGAGAAATGTACTGCTTGCCTATATGAATAAACAGATATATCTATGCCAAGTGTAGAATAAACAAAAATAACTGTTTGTTAGGGATAAAATGACAGGAGGAGCTCAAACTAGCTTTTAGCTAACCAAGACTGTTGAATCCTTTTTCAGCTTTTGTGAACCCAAAAGTTACTTACTAAGACCTATCAATATTGTGATTTTTCTAAAAATAAATTTTAAAAAAAAGGTTTGTGTCTTCTTCTCCTCAGTAGTTCTGAAAATAAAAAAACTTGGTGCTCACTCACCTAGGGAAGGACCCTTTTAATAGTTTGTCTACCATCAGCAGCTCAAGTTTATTTCCTAGAGACGTTTTAATTATTTTGGAATGAAGTTGGCCAGAAGCAGCAAAGCTTTGTGCTACTTACCGGTGTGAAGTGTAGAGAAGACATCTCTCTGTGTGAAGGACAGACATGGCTTTTGAAGAAAAAGATTTGGAAACCCAGAAAAGATGCTGAAAAGATGCACTTAGATGTCTTAGTATGGGCAAACTTAACAGTGTTCAATTTTCCTCATCCAGTTATCATCAGATCCTGGAGCAATAGACACTTTTGCAGGTCCATGTGTTTCCTCACTTTCTGATGTGGGAGGACCATAAGAGAAGGAAAAGGGAAAGCAGGGGTTGCCAAGTGTCTGAATAGTAAAAAATTTACTGATTTTTCCAGCTTACTGATTTGTCCACTTGTGGTTCCACAGTCTGGAGTTGTGGAAGGAAGATGACTGGCTGCTGCCACCTGGATATTAAAGGCTAAACAGATGACTTGAAATTTCAGTCTGTTCTCTTGTGAGAATGTGCCAGTTTATGGGTTTCTGTTACTTACCTGTGGATAAAACAGCAGTTCACTTGCAGTTATTGGGGTATTAATTTGTTGCATTGCTATTTGCCTCACTACCCACAGAAAATTTGATCTTGTTTCTTTCTCACTCAACTTCCATTACGTTACAGAGCTAAATATTCCAATTCATTATTTCTCCCACACATTGGGACAGGAAACATTACCAGTTAACCATTATTGGCCACTCTGCTGAAGTGGTTTTGCAGTCACATCCCACAGATCAGCAGCTGCCCATCATGGCCTTATGAGCTGCCATTGGCTTTCAGATGTGGGAATTAACGTAGTTTCTATACAGGTTTCAATCAGGCTGTGCAATGGAATGAAAAAAATACTGCCCTTTCTGAGTCCAAACTGCACCTTGATCCCTGTGAGGTACCTTCATGATCAAACTGAGAAAATGGGTGGCAACAAAGAGCCCTGTCCCAGTCCTGTGGTACACCCTCTTCACTTCCATTTCTTACTCTAGTCTACCTCCTTTGAGGATGAGGAGGGGTTACCATCAGTAGTAGGAGGAAAAATAATCAAAGCAGGATCTTATTGTAGAATATGTCACTTTAGCTTCCACAAGGTAGCTGCAGTGGCAGTTTATTCATCCTATTGGTGGAAAAGACTGCTTGAAAAATGTTTTGATGGTTTTCAAATGCCATGTTCATTTCAAATACTTATTCAAAGTTATCCAAATGAATTCATTGGATTGTGCAAGCAAATGAAAGCAAGCAAATCTTAATCATAACATTTAGCAGCTTTTTGCTGTAGCTCTTATTTGTGCATATTTCAGTATCTGTGCCAAATTTTGAATGCTAAGGAAAACATTTTAGTGCACTCAGTTTTCAGTATATCTTGGGCTGAATTACACTTTCAATGATGCTTTTCTGTGTTGGCTTTTTTTTTTTTCACTTTAGGCCACAATCTCAACCACATGTTCCATGTGTGTTTTTCACTTGAGAAACAAGTTGAAAATATTACTTCCTTTTTGCTCTTTTCTGTTACAGAGACACAAAGACACGTTTAAAAGGAAGTAGAGATTATTAGCAATGGGAAGAGGACTTAAATGGAGCAAACCCAGTTTTCCCAAATCTCTGTATTTAGAGTAAATTTAATAACCACAAGAATAAAATACATGTTCCTCCATCTGCTTGTGAAAAGTCATTGAAGCTTTAGCTAGTACATAGTAATTTTATTCTGTTGCCAAGAAATTGTATCACCAATTCACTTGAGTGTTTGGCTTACATTTACATTAATGGCTTATATTACTGGATGCTTCAATATTTTAATTAAAGCACTTCTGCTTTTATGAAAAAAGATGAGTAGTGTAGGATATTAGTGGCATTCCCAAGTAGTTCTAGTGTATAATTCAGTTGTTTCATCTCCAATAGACACATAGGGCAGGTTACCCACACCAAAGAGAGCAATGCCTGACCTCTGCCCATAGGAGGATGGGGCTGCCACTGCGATGAGTTGTGACTGAACTCTTGTTCTCTTTTAGCTTGTCTCATCTAAAAGGCCTGATGGGGTAAAAGTATGTGGTGTAAAGAATAGACAGACACATTGTCTCCTTTTCTACCTCCATTTAAGTTTCTGAAATATTGGCGTTTTCCTTAAAAGACAAGTAAAAAAGTAAAAAAATGTAGGCAACCCATCCTACATATATATAGGTGAATATTAGAACTTTGTTGTCCTTTATGCAGAAAAAGATGGGTCAATGATTTTTCAAGTGCTAAAACTGCTATTTATCATCAGGTATTAGCTCATATATTTATTTTTAATATACAGTATTTTTTACTTGCCATCTTGGGCAAGCTGTTGTATGTTTTTGCCAGCACTGGGATTAGGAAGTTCCTGTAATGCTCCCAAGAACAGGAGGGGGATAAGCATTCAAGACATCCTGACTCCTACACTAGATCCACTCCTTCCAGTGCTGCCCACTTTCGTATTGTTACTTAGCTAGACAGGGCAATAGCTGGCTTCAGGAGGACTGAACAAAATGTGCATCATCTTCAAACTTCATCTGAGAATGTTCCATATCACAGTGAAGTTGTATCAGCAGGCAGGTGAGACAATGCATTTTGGGAAGACTTCACTTGCAGAACAACTGTTTTGAAGTAAAGCTACTGAACATGTGTAAGCTGTTCGGACCTGCCTGGGACTATTCCCTAACCTTGCCAACATTCCTGTTCCCTTCAGGCAAATTCATCACTTGTATGAAGATCAGCACATGTGGCTCTGCTTTTGGCATTCTGATTAAAAAAATAAAAAAATAATTAAAAAAATCAACCAGTGGATTTATAGGATTTCTCATTTCATGGTATAGTTCTTGTTTTAACTGACTGAAAAAGTCACCTCTTCAGCCTAAGTGTCCTTAGCTGTTCTGAGACAGCAATTGGCCCTGACATGGAGGATGATGATACTCAAATCGACCTGTAAAGCTTCTATTAGTAGCTTTAAGCCTGACATATATAAACCATTCTGCTGCTTCAAATTTGGGCAGGGGAGAGGGAGGCAGTTGATTTACTTGAACATCACACTTCTTGAGGACCCAGTACCACCAAGTTCTATCAGTCCATCTTATGCTGTTGCACCTGGTTTTTGTAGTTACTGTAGAAGCATGAGATCTGTTGTATGTTCTGGGTAACTCAACAGAAATGCAGCTGGGGACAGCCTGTGCCCCACACCAGACTGAATCACCCTGCAGCACCACAAGTGCTCAGACTGGCCACTCATGGTAGCAAAGTCCTGAGCTATTTGCTGCCCTAGACAAAACAGCTCCGACAAAACCCCCTGCAGCTCATCCCCCAGCACAAGGGAGGATGCACGCCAGTCACCCTGCTGGTGCTGGGCACCAGGGTGGAGGCTGCCATCCTGTTCACAGGACAAGGCTGTGTTTGCTAGAGTGCTGCATGAGATAGCTATGATGCTATGACAAAACTGGATTTAAATCACATCAGTAATTTTAAATTAAATCCGTGTACAGATAGATGCATTTTTTTATTTTTTCATTTTCCAAAGCTTTGTACCATCTCAGTCAGCACTATCTGACATCTCTCCCCATAAAGGATATGCATGGATATTTGTATTTAAAAAATAAAACAAAAACAAAAAACAAACTAGATCAATAGAAAGAGTCATGATGGGCAATGAAGATAAGGGTTTACCTCTGAAGAGAAGCATCTACTGGGGAGCAGAGCATGCTTCAGTAGTCCAACATCATATTTTAAATTTATGAAACTAGGTTTTTATGTCATCCCTCTCTAGCCAATTCCAAGCTGCTGTAAAGTGGATTCCTAATCTCCATCCACTTCCTTTATTTGGTGGCCTGACTGAGGGGTTAAGTCTGACAGGATTGCTTTTATCAGCTGTTATTGCTGAACCAAGAAACAAGCAGGAAAGTGCTGCTTTGAGGACAGAATATGTCTGAGTGATTCTTTCAAGCATGCTTCAGAGAAAGACAGTCTCCTCTTACAAGATACCTGAGCTCCCACAGCACCACACCCTACTTGGAAGGCAAGGATGTCAAACAGGTTGGCTTTCCCCTCTGGGAAGGAGGTGGATCCAGTGTGTTCAGGCACCCTCCTCATTGGGTGCTGCCACTGCTTCCCCAGCTCTCTGTGCTTCCTGCCTGGACGATAAATAAGTTTCTTGGAGCACAAGTGTCACCTAATGTGCTGCTCACCGCTTGGCTCTAGCAGGGTTGCTTGCTTTCATTACTTGCCTTGTAAGCAAAAAGGTTTCTCTCTCTCTTGCAGAGCTTGGGTGTAGGGGTGAGAAACCTTTTTGGACAGAGCTGCTGATTCCAAGTGTCTCCCTCAAACCTTGGCACTGCAGTTGCGACATCTACCATCACTGCTTGGAAAAAAACCAGCTGGTGCAATCAAGGCACTGCACAGAAGAGCATGGAGAAATTCAGAAGTATTTTTCTTTTGTGCCTTGGCTTCCTCCTAGTCCATGTGAGAGGTAAGTGACCTTTACCTTGGCTTATTTCAAAGGCTAGATTATTAAAAAAGAAAAAAAAAAAAACCCAAACAAAAAACATAAGCTCCCAGCCCTTAAAATGGATGTTTGTTTCTTTGGAAATGCCTGCTACCTTTTTTTTTTTTTTTGGAGCTACTTTTTCATGAGAAGCATTCAAAAGTGTTTATATGTACTTTACCAGTTTCTAAAGAGATACATGTCTCCTGACTGATTGCTCATAATAGCTGTGCCAGTTGAAGTTTGTTTATTATGATTTCTTATTTTCTTGCTAGTGTTGCCTCCCTAAAATAATTCACAAGCTTAGGCTTGAGTATAAACTTTTTTAAATGGAAGCTGTAAAATGAGAGCTTCCAGGGGAACTTAAGAGTTTCCAAAGAGATCTGTAGTCAAATCATGACTTCATGTCTTAAAGCTTTTCTTGGCTTTTGATATTTTGAAATCTATAAGTTTTATTGTAAAAACAAATTCTGATGCAGTTTAAAGGTGTTCATGCTTTTATATTGGTGCATATGCTTTAATAATTATAAACTAATAGTTCAGTTACCTTAGTAAATGTATTCCACAAGCATACTTTTTCATGCAGGATTAATTAAGAATTGAATAAATTTTGTACATATTTTTGGTGAATTAATAGCAATAGAGAAAATGTAGCCTTTTCATACCGAGTCACTTTATTCAAACATAACTTCTTTCAGCAAAATATTCTTTAAAACTTTTGTTGAGGTAAAACCAAATAGAATTATTTTTGTGTGCATCTGCCATGTGGTGTAACCTTTTCTTCTTTGTATATTAGCAATACTGCAGAAACTTTCTGTACAGTATTGGCTGCAGGAATCATTCATTAATCACTAGTTCATGAATCACAAATCAATCATTAATCACTAGTTCCAAAATAGCAGCTGCTGCTGATCCTCCCACCTCCCCTGATTTAAATGAAGTCCCTAGGAGATCTTGCAGTGATGGGCAGTGAAAAACACCTTGTCTTAATTTAGTTTAATTTTAACAAATGAGGAATCATTTAGAGGTCTTCAGCAATTAGCATGGCATAGAAAGAGCAGAGCAGAGACTGTGCTGGCCTGCATGTTGTGTTGTGAGCAGTGATTATTCATGCAGTCTCTCACCTCTTGGCATGCAGACTTTCTTGTTCTGTAGCTGTCATATGCTGAATAGTTCTGTTCAGACAATCTGAGCATGAGCAATCCAATTTGCATATACTCTACTATTTTAATTACAAGGGTAGTTAGCCTAATCATTCTTCATTTATACATGTGCTAATTTAGAGCAAGTTCAGGCTCTGCTTTGGGGGAGAAGTCATTGCTGAAAGTTGCTGTAGGCTTTGGGCACAGTCTTCTGACTCTGGAAACTATTTAATCCACTTTAATTAAGCTAACTTAATTATTTTAAGTCTGTGGCAAGAGCCACTGAATTTTATCATCAAAGTATTCACCATATTTCAGGGATATTTACAAGAACCTCCTCTCAGTCCCAATCAAGATGTGACGTGAGAAATGCTTGGCCATGTTGGTAAAAAGCTGGTCTAAGTACTTATGAAGGGAATGTCTATGGCATGATTCACCCTTTTATAGGCAGCTTAATTCTTTTCTAAATTGTAATCCTCTGTGATAGCATCTATAAACTACTGGACAACCACAGCCAGACCAGATGACATCATTCCTCTTACCATCCAGAATTTCCTTTATGTTCAATTATCTTGAGTTACTTAGCTAGACTACCTTGATGGACACATCTTGACAGAAGCACAACGGAACCAAGAACCATATTGCATAAGGAAAGTGAAATCTGATACAGTTCAGAAACATATATGCTCACTGCAGTATTCCATTTTTAGCTACACTCTAGATTTTGGAATTTCCAGACTTAGGTAGGTTACATGAAGACTCCTATGTATTTGAGCTTCAACAACTAATTGTCTGTGAGGCTTTTAGCCCAATCCAAATGAAATAAACTTCACAGAAACTTCTTCCACTGAATTTCATGGTAACATCCCTCATGAGTTCCTGGAGCTTGGCTGATCTCTGGTAATTCAGGTTTGACTGTGTCTACACTGCCCATTTAAGGGCTCAGACACAACTCAGGCTGCTCCCCTGTAACTGGGATCATGAAACTGTTTGAAGCATAGGTCCCACCTGGGCCAAAAACCTGTGTGCACTCCTGCAGTGAGGAAGCTGTGCAACCTGGGGGCTCTCCCCTTTATGGACCTGGAAGGCAACTGAGACTCCCACTCAAACCTGACTGCTTGGAATGCTCCTCAGGCTCCCAGTGTAGATATAACCTATATATCCCTGGTCTTTAAGGCTGACAGATGGATCCCCTGTCAACAGTAACAAAGACAGTGCAAAGACCGATATGTCTGAGATGGTTTACATTTACTCCATCAGCTATTGAATGCTACATAGGTAAAGGGAACAGCATTTGTTGCTAGTCAGTAAACCAAGCACCTCTGTTCAGCTAAGGCTTACAAAGCTTTTGACTCAAAATCAGTTGTAGTCTCAGTTAATCAGCTGTGCACTTTATAGGGAGGAAATTGTAGACCATTTTGAATTTGAGACCTTATGTGACTTAGTTCTACATCTCTTGTAGTTTTCCCTGGAGTTAAAAGACAGAACAGGAGAGATGACAAACACAGTCCTGTTTTTTCTTATACTGCTCCATGTATCTGCAGTCCTCACTGTTCTGTGTGAGGTCCCTGTGGACGTGCTGAAGCACTTACAGATTCAGCTGGCAACAAATTCTCTTCTGCTGGCTGCCAAAACTATTTCACTCCCAAGACCTGAACTGCAATTATCCACAGGCACATCAGTGCTATCAGCTAAGGGTGGAATTGCAGTTTGAAAAATCCACATACCTGAGCTGGCTGAAACACTAACAACGGCAGAACTGTTGCAACATCAGAGCTTGAGAAGAGAAAACAAGGGGTGCAGTTACTCAGCTGCTCAGGTTCACTTTTCAAACACTGCTGCCACTGTTGCAAGCCTGGCAGCAGTGATCAACCTGCCTATTTATTATTAATTTATTTTCACCATCAAATAATTATTTATTATTAACTTATTTGCAATTGTCAAACCCTTTCCATCCCATTGAGGGTAACAAAAACCAAATAAACATCAGAATTCTTTCAAGATTAGAAATCACTAAAAATGGACCTTTCTGTGGCATTTTAGCTCATAGTAGGAGAAGAGAAATTCACTTTGTTTTGATTAGAGTCTTCCTTCCTTTCCACAGGCTGACATCTATAAATGTTATGGGAAAATATTAAAAATACTTAAATCTGACCTGTAGTAGAATATCTTCTGAAGGCAAACACACCATCCCAGCTGAAAGAATGGGCTTGGATGGGTTATGAAAATATAACAGTCTCACTTCCACTGAATAAGCATTGCCTGTTATCAATAGATTTTTAATTTGTGAAGAATTCATGCAAACGTTGTTTGCATGAATGCTACAGAAAAAAGTGAATGAAAAGTAAGTAGGCATTAAGATTAGCAGACAAGTTGAAGTCCTTCCTTACATCCCTGGTCTAATTACACCAGTGGTAAAGGAACCAGGGTCTATTGAAGGTCAAGAGCTCTTTTGCATGCATTTTACCAGTGTACCTGGTGTGAAAGTGGGAAGGGCAACATTAAAACACATTCTGTGAGCAAGAGAAACAGCAAAGCCTGGCATCCCTCTGACCACCTATATTACATTAAGTTCTCTCTGTTGTCTCCAAACTACTCACTGGAGAAAGTGGGGATTAGCCAGCTGGTACTTAGGCAGAAAGTGGTCACTCTGAGAGCCCAACACAGCTGTTGTCTGTGCCACACTAAGCATTTCAGTAGGAATACTCATACAGGTCTCTTGCTTCAGTACAGTTCTCATGTAATGTGACCAACATTAAGCCTAAGACTCTCAGACTAAATGGCTGAAAAGGGCTGGTGGCTTCATGAACCTGTAGTGCCAGAGAGAAGCTTTGGATGAAGAGCCCACACCATGGGCTAAGCTCTTCTGCCTCAGGACACAAAGCTGAAAATCTGAGTAAGGTGCACAGGAACATGTATGTTGTTCCTTCATGGGAGATCCCAATTCTTTTGCTCTGCCTGCAATTTTACAGCACACACCATCTCTTCTGCACTCACTCTCTAGCAAAATACAGAAAACCATATCTGTTTTATTTTATGTATGCAGGGCATAACAGATCATAAAGAACACCAGTTACCTTTGAACAGAAAGGCAAATGTAATAGAACAAAAAGATTTTTGTTTGTGTTTGGTGAGACGATGTTGCACAGAGCTAAAGCAATACTGCCACTCCTACTTTATTAGTGCATCTAATTATTTAAATGTGTTCTTGTATGAATAAGCAAAAGAGTCCTTTTCGTTTCCCCTGCATTTAAACTAAAACCAGAAATGGCCTAGCAAAAAACATGAAGCCAATAATCAGGTCCATATGTTGTGGTCTATATGCTGGGCCTTGGATCTTAATTATAGATTTTAAAGCATACTCATTTTCCACCCCAGCATCAAGGGGTTGTAATGGCAATCGTTGTTTATGAAACTAAAGGTCCTTGAAGGAAAAACAAGCTACAGTAACATCATCAGGAAATATGGATCATGGGGCTATTGCATGAAAGAAATAGTACCTGCTCATTGAGATTTTGTCCACAGTGCCCACTCTGGGGTGTAAACCTGTGTGTTCTCCCAAAAATGAATAATTTCCTTTAAACAAACATAATTGCTTCCTGAACAAAGTTGGAACACTACATGGGTATGTTCCAAGTCCCATGCAAGGGAAAATACATACTATTTTCTCATTACGGAGTAAATAGGTTTCTAGATTGTATTATAATCAGAAATGGTCTGTGCAAAGAATGACTTACAATTTTAGCTAGAAAAACCCATAAAATGAGTTTAATGAGTGATTTTGGTAACATATTGTTCCCTTTTATAAAATTTTCATTCTCATTTTTAAGTCATAGATATCTTTCTCAGTCTCTTTCAGCTTCATAATGTTTTAAGCACATTGTATTCATGGAACAATTCCTATTTAAGTACACTGAAGAAATCATACTTGATCAAGTCTTTAAATACTGTAAAATCAACTTATTTTCCCTATCTTGCTCAGAATTAGAAGTTAGTTGCTTCTAATTTATTTGTCACACACATAAATTCATCCCAAACACATGACTTCTAGCAATGCACCAAAAAACAATTAATTTAATCATCTTAATGACAAAATTATTAATCTAGCACAATACACATAAATGCATTTTAGTTGTGTGTCCAGAAACATGTACAAACACATTCAAACACCTTTTCTCATGGATTTTAGCTTCCTTTTTAATACTAGACTATGCATATTAAAAGCCTGAGAAGTTAGTTTCATTTGTCACATAACCTGATCCTCACTTAGAAATATTCATTTCTGCCTTATTTAAATCTGCATCATAGTAAGGGCCACAAGCTGTGTTCAGTTAGAGATTGAAAATTGTAGAGAGATGTTGTGGTAGCCTTTTGTCAGAAAATTTAACTGCTGTTGTCATGACAAACTGGTAACACTCACTTGCAGAATCCAGTCTTGTTCCTCATAAACTCAACTCAAAAGCTGTGGGACCTCAGACCCTTGTGATCAAACAGATATATGTGGTTAAAGGGTGGTGAATCCCCTCAACATTTAGATAACAAA
Source organism: Molothrus ater (assembly GCF_012460135.2). Lineage (NCBI taxonomy): Eukaryota > Metazoa > Chordata > Aves > Passeriformes > Icteridae > Molothrus > Molothrus ater. The sequence continues at coordinate 35,540,923 of NC_050479.2, forward strand.
TTAAACCACAGACAAATGATACTACTGTCTGCATTTTAGTGACTGGATATTTGGGTCACATTTTCAGAAAACTAATATTCAAAATTTGTGAACACTAAATGCAGATGTGCCTGAGGACATGAGTTTGCAAGCATTTTCTCAAATTCTCTGTTATAAGTCATTGAGGACCACCCACAAAAACATTATTACAGTAATTTTACTTCTTTGTCAAAACAGGGATACTCCCAGAAGAAAGGTCAGAAGTAATGCCAAGAAATAGCATACTAGCCAAAAAGCAGCAATAGCAGAGATAACTCTGAGATAATACCACCTGCACAGCTAAATCTCTTCACAACTTTATCCAGATTAAAACAAACAACAAAGACAACAGCAACAAACACAAAACTCAACCAATTAAAAAAACCCAGTGAAACAAAGCTCTTTCTGCCCCACTAAAATTTCTTTCATTCTTGTTATCATCAGTATATTTCTAACTCTTACTATTATTATGGAAGCTGATTAAAAAAATTATGTGGAAAATTAATTTATTTCAGTCTGTTTTTTCTGTGGAGAGCTTCACTAATTTATTTCTTTTGTCAGTTATCTTCAGAGTTCTCTGAAGTGACTGCAGCTCCTATTGAGTGAAATATTTTCTGAAGCTCTAATGTGGTTTTGTTTTCAGACTGACCATGGTCTGAGCTGTTCAGCTATTTAACCAACTATCCTCCTTAAATTAGGTTCTTAAAAATGTCTAGGTACAGTCTCACAAATGGTAATTAGCATTTAAAATTCTGCTCAAAAAATCTTACTCCTTCTGGTCATTTTTGATGTGATTATCGGAGGAAGCTGGCATTGAAATCCAAGCAGTCTTTAGGTTTATTGCAGTATAATTTACCATGCTTGCACAGATGTCCTCATCCAAACTGCCCATCTGCCAAGGTTTATGTTTACATAGTCAAAGAGATTTCACTGTGCACTCCTGTCTTACTCCCAGGCAGCCATTCTGTGTTGATGTCCTTTTCTTTTTATTGCTTGGTTAATCATTAGAAATAATTTTTTAAAAAATCAATCTGAATAATTGTTGAAGGAGATTTTCAGTCTTCTTTTTTCTCTTCTTAGAATTTCTGTAGCTTTCTTCTGTTTCTCACTCAAAGTCTGAAAGCAGGACCTTTTGCCTTTTCACACCTTTTCCATAGGCGAACAGACGTAACAATAGGAGAGGGAAGTGTTGGTATTGTCCAGAAGAAGGGCAGGTATCAGTAAATGCTTCAGTCTGTTGTTTTGCTTTAGTTCTCATGCAATTGAAAGCATCTGGATGATCGTGCTTGAATTCCATAATCGGATTAGATGCCACCTTCTTTTTTTGTTTTTCCCTAACTTCAAAGAAATATTCTACCTGAAAGTTTTCCACAGTCTTCCTTCACAAAATGATTTTGTCACATTCTCTTTGCAGCATTAGGACCTCAGTAGTTGCTTTCCATACTGTTAGTTCCTGCTTGTCATGACCTGTAAAAAGAAGCTGGTTTGGCCAGCTTTGTTATTACAAAATTATTTCTCCTGACTCTTATTCTGATTATGGTTACAAAATTATTCCTGATAACTCACTCCAACAAGAAAGGTTTTAGCCATTGATTGTGGTATCCTGAGGCAATGGGGTTTGGGTCAGACAACCTCCTCCAATACTCAGGATGCTGATCAAAAATGAGGATTTTGCCAGAGGTCAAAATCAAAGGACTGTCAAGCTTATGTTGCTTTACTGCTGGCACTGAAGAAATGCTTCAGAAAAATATAATTCGACCATATAAGTCCAGGCAATGCCAGGATGTCTGCCTGTGCATAGCGTGTCTGCATCAAGATCAAAGGGTCCCATGGCTGGGCTGATAGCCCATGGGCAGAGGCTCAGGGCCAGTAAGGGCTGGTGGTACTCAGGGCTCAAACAGAAAATATCTTCTGATGAAACAACTTGTTTATTTTATGTATTTATATATTTAATGGATTAATATTTAAAAGTGCCAACCAGTCAGAGTCTTAGATTATGGCTTTGATAAAGGCTTTAAATTGAAAGAGAGTAGTTTTAAATTAGACTTTAGGAAGACTTTTTACTGTGAGTTTGGTGAGGCACTGGAACAGGCTGTCCAGAGAAGTTGTGGATACCCCATCTTTGGAAGTGTTCAGGGTTGAATATGTCAATGAACAATCTGGGCTGGTGGAAGGTGTCCCTGCCCATGGCAGTGAGAGTGGGAAGCAGATAGTCTTTAAGGTTCTTCCCAACACAAACCATTCTGCGGTTCTATGATTCCGTGAATATTATCCACCTGAAGACCCAATCCCAATCCATTTTATTGGGATGGTTTTGCTTTAGAAGCCATTCCTTCTTTGCATTCCAGCCTTGTTTTATCTCTTCCATCAGGCCCCATCTATAATTAAGTCCACAGACTTACACTAAAATCCTCGTGGGAATCAAAACATTTCCACTTTATATTCCTGCCCTGACTGTTATTTGAGGATCACACAGTGTTTCACCACTGATAATTAATCTTTCTGGAAGCTCTTTGACACAGGCAAGAGCTATTATTCAGGAACAGTGATTAATGAGAAGAATGCCATGAAGATGTACAGGACCTGTCAAGATGAAGTAGCTGAGCTGAGCCCTGAGCACTGCTGTGCTGACAAACCTCTGGCAGCCTTTCTCTTCCTCAGCTTCTTCACTTGAACAGTGATGCCTTTCTTGCTGTGAAGTGTTCAAGACTTGCCAAGAAAAACTCCTTAATGAACAGTTAGGTATTAAGCCTTTTAGAAGGGATAATAAACATATGCAGATCAAGTGCAGCTTGAGGCTTACTCAATAGAGCACAGTAATGCATTTCTGTGGGAGGGAAGTCATAGCATGTCATGACTTTTTGTGGCTTTGTGTAAACTGTTCTTATGTTTGGAATGCAAACACAAGGATGATGCCCCACCCTGGATGAAAACCGGTGGATACATGTTCACCAAACATGTGTTTCATGAAGCCTGTATATTACAAGGAAAGAGGCAGATTGCAGAGTTAAAAACAGTTAATATATTTAAAATATTTCCCAGTTTTCTTTGCCTGCCAACTTCAAAAGTACAGATGCTAATTACTCTGCTGTGACATTCAAAGATATTGTTGTCACCTAACAGAGAATGGAAAGAATTTTTTTTTCCCTTTTCAGCTTTTTTAATTTACAGAGGAAAATAAGTTAGATAAACACATCTTAATATATTTTACTTATGGCCCATGTTACAGTAAGAATTAAAAAAAACAAAGCTGATTTGTGTTGCAAGTGATCACAAGGCTTGACAGTAAAGCTGCTTGCTAAGTTGAGCCAATAAAATAATAATGAAGATATTAAAAATTATTAATATATATGTTATATATTAATGAAGATATATAATATATATTTTATATATTATATGTATATTATATATACATATAAAATGCATATATACATACATATATATTATACATTTATATATTATATATGTAATATATATTTTTATATACATAACATATATAAAGGTATATATGTTATATATTAATGAAGATATTAAAAATTCTCACCTAGTGATTTTGGTTCACAAGTACTATGCTGAATGCTACTTTCAGCTATCTCCTGGCAATAGTCCTGTGCCCTCTAGCTGGCAACCTGTGTTCTTCAAAGGGCTGTTCGTACAGCAGCTGAATATGATAACAGGAGAGAGCAGCTTCTCTTTGGCCTACCTGAACAAACAACTTCCTTGGATTAAATGAGCCCATCTCTCACAGTCATTCAGGACTATGCTGTGCAGGAATGACAGCTGACAGCTTGGATGGGTCTTTCTTTTGCCTCTTACGGGTGTTCTGCTTCTGTACTGAGCCCTCCAGGTCTGGAGGTGATGGAAACCTGCCTGCTGACTTAGTGTCTTCTGTCACATTCCTTCTAGGTCAAGATGATTTTGATTTAGCTGATGCCCTTGATCACCCTGGTATGTAAATTTTCTATCCTTATTTTACTATGGCATTTACATCTAATAGTAAATCTTAAGTATTTTTCCTTGAGGAATGGAATATGAAGTGGCTCCTACTTCTGTTAAAGGTACACAGAACTGAAGAATGCTAGGTTTCAATGTTTCTATCATGAAATAAAAATCTTCTTTAAAGCAAACCAACAAAAAACTAGATTTGAAAACATATTCCTTCATTCTTGGCTTCTGCTGTGATACATAAAGATGTATTGAAAGCAGCTCTCTACATTTGCACATACCTGCTTTTGTTAGTTGAAGCTGTTAATGTCTATTGGCATGTCATTGTGTTCAACAGATGACATCATTACCAGGAAACCCACAGTGATTAGAAGACCGACAAGACCTGTGTACAGTGAGTAATAAATAATGGGTCATAAAACTGATTTTGTACATGTAGGAAACTTTCACATGAGGTTCTTTATCATATTTGCTGCTGTGCTTTAGCTGAGATAATGTGTGATTAACAGCTGTCTTCTTAAAGTAAAATAAGCTCTTTTGACAATTACCAATTATGTGTCTTTACTGCTTCCAGTGAGGCAATCAAGCATGGCTGGCCAGTGATAGTATTTTATTTCCTGAAGACCTTCTTCACACTTTTCTAGATGGCTCTGAACCCCCTGGGGAGTATAACAATGGGTACCTGTTGCTAAAATTGGCTAACTGTTCCTCTACTTTTTTTCTCTATTATCTTTATTTTTTATATATTTATTCATGACACTTGATAACAGAGTTGGAAAGGAATCAGAACAAAGTTGGAGCTATTCTTTTTTCTCACCATGTATTTAATTCATATTATCTACTATTGATTGATACAACCACCTGTGTCAGAAAGGAGAAAAGGCTCTGAACAGTGGAGAGCTGTAGTCCTGAGAATGCCAAACAATGAATTCCAATGAACACTTGTTAACGTTGAAAAAATCCAAATTCCAAACAAGAACTAAATTGCATTTGTGATGGAACAGTTTATGACAGCATAGATTTTTTTTTTTTTTTTTACCTAAACTGCACTGGAATAATTTTCTGTCTATCAAACAAAATGCTTGGAAAATGCTAGATAAAAAAACCCCATCAACTTCAGGTCTTTTTCTGGACAAACATTGAAATAAGATTTTAGGTGCATGAAAGTAGTTACATTTTCCACACAATTCTCTGGCTCCCTCTTTGAACAAACAGGGGCAGTGTTTTGTCAAAGTGATAGCCATTGTATACTTTAATGGCTGCATTCTTTCTTTTCATTTCATTTGATAAACAAAATTTGTATCTGGCCTAGACTAGAAGTGTCTATTTTAAAATATTGCCCTAAGTGTGGATTTGTTCATATCCTAATGTAAATGTTTCAAGTTACTTGAATTGTGCCCTAAAATACTTTATCCTTGGTCATGTTTAAAGGTAGCTTAGGGTGCCAATGTCTGTACTCAAGCTGCCTCAGTCAGGTGAAAGGAATTTTTATTTTTAGGGACTTCTAAATCTGTTAGAGATATGAACATCTGATTAATATCTGCCCTAACCAAATCCACTTCACTAATTTTTGGCCAGGAAGAACTCCATGCTTTCCAGACTATTTCAGAGTGTCCTTTAGCACTACAGATGACTGCAGAAAGTTTTAAAAAAGCAATAAAAGTTATTAGAAAACCCAAGATTGCAGTTAAAAATCAATTATTGGGTTTGGAAAGAGCAGGAAGATGGTACGAAAGTACATGCTAGCATCTGCTTAATGCTTCATCTTAACTTCAGGATTTCCTTGATGTCCCTTTCAGAAGTGAGGCTCAATGAGATTTTCGTGCAGCTGTGTTGTCATCTTATCACAGGGGTTCCATACTGTTGTCTCCTTATCACAAAAGTTTCATATCTTGATATTTTCTTGTGGGCTCCTCCTCCAAGCACTGACTCTTTCTTCTTCACAAAGCAGCCAACTGACTCCAGTTCCCCACTCCACCAGCCACCCCACTCTTTTATAGCACTCTTCTTCGCACTGGTTACAGCTGTGGCCTGTTAAAGTCAGGCCTGTTCCTAATCTTTGATAATTGGCCCAGCTGCAACTCCTTAGGGGTAAGATTACTTTCTACACTGTCTTTATTTTCTTACAGTCTATCCCCCTACACAGCTGAGGCCAATTACAGGCAACGTCCTCTGGGCATCCCATGCACCTCTGCCTGAGTTAAAACTCTCCCGTAGGGCACCTCCCTAGTGTAGCAAAATTCATCACAACAGTTCATGGAAGGTAATGCTTATTTACAGAGTCTCAATGTGTAAGTCGATATTTACCCACTGACCTTGTTCCTGCATTCTGTTTAATTCAGCCATACCCTCACACCCACCTGCTCAGGAGCACCAAGATGTGTGTGCTCAGGTGGTCTGGTGAGCATTGTGGGCAACATGAGACAAAGCTTGCCAGCTACTGAGCTCTTATCCTGTCTCTGTGCTTCTTCTTGATCAGAAATGACAAGTAGAATCCACAGATCTTTTATATCCTTTAGGAGTAATCAGGTATTATAGAGGTCCTTTGCCTCATAATATTCCTCACTCCAGTGCCTCTGAACCCTTCGTCAGGTTGCTGCCCACTATATTTTTTTTTCACTTGTTTGGAGTTCACAGGCTGTGTGCACAGACTTATTTTCTGGGTGGATGATCAGAAAAGTAGTGATATGCTGCAACCTTTGGTGTTAGAATGCCTTTCTGCTTTTCACAAATGACAAGTCATCTGTGCTGTCATCAGAGCATAGGCCTGCTGATTTTGACAGAAACAACAATCCTCAGTTTTACTGCTGGGAACAGTGACCTTTAGTCTGTTTTTTTAACATTTTGCTGTTTTTTCTGGTCCCGACAGACAAATGCATTTCCATTTTTATTTCATTCATATCGACCTTAGCATTTCTGTAACAAATCTCTACATTAACCCTTCAGAGCAGAACTTGCATTTTACCTGAATTCTTCATGTCAATAATAAATTGAATCCAGTTTTCAATTTATTGCTTCTTACATTGTTAACATTTGACAGGTAAAAGTATTTATGAAATGCAACTCTCTGCTAGGCAGACACAGGGAGGACCTACACCTGACAAGTACAAACCAAGTCATGGATTATGAATTTGTTTATTTTCCTGCCAGATTTCCTAATGACATCAAAGCATTTCTGAGTTGTTACTCAGAAGTGAGTAATTCTCTCAAATGAGACTAGATACTGTGCTAAAGCAGCTTCCTAATCCTCCTAGGCATAAAGAACAGAAGAAAATAGACTTCTGCATGGTGATTTTCCTGTGTTTTAGGAATTCTGGCATGTCTGTAATGAAAAAAAAATTGTTTAATTGAGGATCTACCTAATTGTCTGTGGCAACAAACACTGTTACAAAAATTTAGATAGGTTTTGCTACCCCTTTGTTCTGATTCTCTGTACCACTCCATGCATATAAGCATCAAGAAAGGGATTCTTGGAGTTAAACATCCATCTAATGTATTCCTTTCAGAACTCACCATCATACCATACACACCTTAAAATACCACCCATTCACTCATATCCACACCTGCATATTAGAAACAGAGCTCCTCCTTACCCATCTACAGCTCATGGACAAATTGTTTATTGCATGGAAAGATTCCATCCCAGGTACAGCGAGACATCTGTACGGTGCTGGGCAATGGTCACAGCCAGGTGATTTACTGGGTAACTTTTGCATACAGACATTTAATTCTATCTAAAAACCTTCATAGCTCAAGGAAATAAAAACAGACTGTCTCCCAACCTCAGACAGGTGCGTATGATTGCCTGAAGCAAGGGGTCATCCTGACCCTTACATTGATGTTTGATTCAGTATCTCCCCAGGTAGGTTTATTGCTCCCTAGTATTTGCTCTTGAAATGGATATTCAGTTTTCCTAGTTCAATAAATTACATTCAAGCCAAACATACATATACAAATTTTAACCACAGACATAAATGTTAATAATTAAGTATATTTTAAAAATTCGTACAGTTACATATTATAACATAGCTAATTTTATTTTTGTACTTGCAGGTATACTAAAGAGGTATTGATCTTGATCATTTAAAACAGGAAAAAAACCTTTGTATTTTGAATAGAAAATACTGTGCTATTTGTCAATTAGTGTGTGGGAAAAATGTTAGACTCTATAAGAGTTTTCAAGGAAAAGTGTGATAAGTTATTCGAATTTGTGGCACTGACTTGAAAAAGGTGCTTGTCGAACATGCAGTTGTACACGTTCTAATGAAAATAATAATACATTTCCCTGAAGAATTGTGTGTAACTCACTTTTCTACATCTTCCTCCTATTCCTTTTTAGACAATGATCTACATTTAGGAGATGCACTCGGTGGGGGTGAGTACTCCTTTGTTTCCTTGAATACAAGGGGATTTTTTTCTTTCATAGTCTTTTCCTGAACTCTGCCTAATTTGTAAAAAGATATTTCAGTACTGCAGGAGGTGCTATGGTTGTGAGAGTTATTACAGCTCATGTACATGCAGCCTTCTGCCTGAGGCCATCACACAGAGTGGGGACAGCACCTGGTCACCAGCAACCTTTGAGAGCTTCCAGCTGCCCTGCCTTGCATGAACTGAAGTTAGCTGGGGCTTGCTGAACGATGGCAGAGCACCCCAGGCGTGGCTGGGGAGAGCAAACGTCACCCATTCACTTGGGATGGCTCAGGGTGGAGTCCTCTGACACAAGCTTGAAGAAGGTGATGGCTGTAGTTTCTTCAGTGACCAAAAACGAGCCTGTCTAAGATTAGGAATCAGAGGTAACACTGGATGGGGAGGTTTGAGCTTCTTGGAGCTCTGCTGATGGCAAATTAGAAATTCAGGAAGGAATGTTTCAGAGATGAGCACTGGTGAATACAGCTTAGGCTTGAAACAGTCAAGCTGTTGTAACATGCTGTTAACTTCCAGATATTCCCATAACACCCAGACCTGACCTTGGAAGTATTCTGAGTACAGTACTGTACTGAGCTGTGCAGACATATGAAATCCTTTAGGCTGGGAATTTGTACACCAGATTTTATTTAGTGTGTTTAGAGATATAGCAAGGATGTGAAGTACTCTAGAAAAGTCCTTGAATACTGCAGTTACCCAAAATGCAACTAGTATTCAATCAAAGCCTAAAATTCCACTTTAATCAGAGCCACACAAAAGAAAAACTGCACAGAACCTCCAAATCAGCTGCAGTGGTCTGGTTTGCTCACATTTCAGTCTTAGAGAATGACACTTTTTATATTGGGGTTATTTTTTCCATTTCAACCTTCCCCTGTGGCACTTCATGCCTTTGTGTGAATGATATATTAGTCCACATTTAACAAAGCTGGATCTAATTTTGTTAATAATTCCCATGTTTATAATTTCATTTATTCTTCCCTGTAGTAATTCTTCAATTTTTGCAATCTTTTAATGAGTACTGTTATTGAGTACTGTTATGAGAGGATAGGTTAAATATATTGGCTAAAGTATTAATTAGTAGCTTAAGTATCTTAACGAAACCACATCTTTTCATTCCAAGGATGGAAAATTGTATATTTCCATTGGTTTTTATTTCTTTGTTCCATTTTCTGTTCAGGTTCTTAATTGACCTTCATACATGATATAAAAAGGTTAAAGTTATGAATTTCATTATCAGTATTGCTGAAGACATTTTTTTCACCAGCTGTGCCACACAATATGTCCTCTTATGCTTAGAGAAGACTAAGTTCAGCATCATGATAAAAATTAAATGTGGGATTGGTGGTTTTCTGCTTTTGTGCCACAGTGAGTCTTAGTTCATTACACAGAGCCAGAACTGAGCAAGTCCTTTCTCTGCTGAATATAATTTATTGGGCAAAGTTAGATTCAGCTAAGATTTATGACTCAACCTAAAATCCATTGGTTGCAGACTAAACTCACTTGAGGTTAAGCATATGCCTAAAATAATTTTCTGGGTCAGAACCTAAACGGTGCTCAGGAACAGAAGCATTGTATTTAGCAGCTAGGCAAGAAGAAAACATAGCAAAAGGGCATCTGGCATGTTTAGAAGGTGAAAGATTTAAAGAAGGGGAGGGAAATTGCTATTTATTTCTGTGACCTAATTTTGATTTATGCAGAGAAAAATGCACTGTCTGGCATTTTTAAGAACAGTTGAATACCTGGTTGAATTGGTTGAGTAAAGGGTGGCAAGAGAAAACCGACTCTATACACACAGAGCAGCAACCCTAGATATTAAATTTGGCAGGCTTTGACCTGGGTGAGCTCTTCAGCATTGTATATGCAGTTTGCAAACTGCTTTTAGTGATCAGATCTCCTGCTCTATCCACTGCATCTCTTTCTAATCCTTTGGCAAAAAATTAAGGCTAAATGCTAGCACAAAGTTCTAAGCAACAGCAAAGCTGAAGTCTGAGATCATTTTGCACAATTCAAGAGCAGAAAATTGATTATGCACTAGACAAATTCAGCATCTGTTAGATGAAACTAATCTGCAGGCCTTATTAAAACCTGTTGATGGCAATGAGATAACCTGTTGCCTCCTGCCCAGCCTAGAACACCAGCTTCTCTGTTGGCTCTGAATAACTGCACCACTGACACCCAGAGTGACTGACACATCGTGCCTCCCAGCTGTCAGCTTTAATCAATGTTAGCACTTGCCAGATATATGTAAAATATTTTTCCTCAGTGTTTTTTGTGAATTCTTCTCTTGTTTTGAAAATATTCCCTACTCACTTCCAAGTCAGTTTCTATAGCTAGCTATTTGTTGATATAGTCCTTAAATCTTCTTAACTACTGAAAAGGTCCTTTTATTAATTCACAGAGGACAAATTAGAAATAGGTATAAAATGCTTTAATTTAAAGTTCCCAGTTTTGCCTGTTCAATCATCTAACAATATTAATTATCAATAGGTGACATCTCAAGAAAACCTTTATACCCACCTCTTCCACCACGCCCCGGAAGTTATGGCAATTCCGGTAAGACTACTTGCTCACAAGAAAATGTAATGCTATCAGCTGTTCAGAGCAGACATTTTAAATACTTTATTTCTCTAGCAATAGCACTTATCTATTTATTTATCTCTTATTTCCCTAGTAATAGCATTTATCATCGTTTTCCCACGTCTTCCTTTTGTAAACACTGTTTCTGACCCAGGAGTGAGAAAGCTTTTTTTCTGAATGTTAATGTTGATACTGTAAAGTTTTTCTGTTTGTTTAAAATGCCGCATATTAAGCGGCATGAGACTAACTTTTAATCTTGTTCATGTTTTCATTTTGGGTGTGTATACACTGAACAATGCAAAGGCTCAAATTTGACATCCAGTCACAGGGCAGGGATAAACCTGTGCTCAAATCAATTTGAGATGTGCATCTGAGATTGCCCTGGGGCATTCAGCAGGTGGGGCTGGGCAGCCTGTATTGCTTTTGAGTTTGGTTCCAGACACTTACTTAAATAAAGTAAATGTGGCATATCTATTCTGGCTTTCACCCTGTACCTGTACTTACTTTGGGTATGGTTGTAGTGGTGAGCTGTGGACAGGTCCTTCTGGAGTCCTTCCTGGAAAAGACCCACTGACTCTCTGCTTCAGAGGTCACTGGGACTCAAGATGTCCGTATTATATAAGAGTTTGTGTTACTGGGAGCCCAAACCCACGTATCCCACAAGTGCCCAAAACAGACACAGAATACAGAGACACCAACTTAGTGTCAGTACTTCAGCTTTCAGGTGAATTTTGGTAGGTGACTGTTCAGTGTAAGACATGTGACCCATCCACCATGTTGCAGCTGGGGTTTCAGAGGTCCCTCACCTCTCCCTAGAATGCTACAAAAGGAGTGGACAAGGGAGCTGAAGGGGTTACCATTGTATATCATTTTGCAACTGGAATCTTTATCTTGCAGGAGGTTTTGATGACTCAGATCTGATTGGTGGAAAGCCTTTACCACCAGGTAACATTTGCCTATTTCCCTTGCAACGTGTTCCTAACACCTGTTAATTGGAGCTGGTTGGTTTTGCTTTTGTGGTAAAGTGTTTGTCTCTGAAGGTATATGACCAGACTGCACTGCTGTCATTTAGATTAGTTATCCTTCACGATAAACCACAGGGTTTGAGCCTGAAGCTAGAACTCAAAACATATTCAAAAACACTTTTTGGATGTCAGAAGCCTGCAGGGTTATCCCTTTGAATCCAGCAAGGAAAGTCCAAAAGCAAGGGGCATGCTGAAATAGATGGACCCAGACTAAGATCTTGACAGTAAACTACTAGTAAATGATCTGATTGTCTGGCAGTAGAGATATACTGGCCTCCCTGTAAAATCAGCTTGATGTAGCCTGTTACAGATGGTCCTTCTATTAGATTATAACATTCTTCCCCAAAAAGGAAGTTTCAAGAGGATGAGCAGTTATTCCTCTGGCCAGCACAGCCATCAGTGGGGAGTGGAAGGGGAGCTCCTCTCTTGTAGTCTTGTTGGGCCTACCCCTTTTGCCCTTTGTACATCACACTTTGCTGAGTAAAGACTTAGTTCTTAAAACAGGATGACAAACATTTCTTTGATGAAGCTTCACTCTCTATTCCAGGAGATCAGGAGCATCATTTCAATCATGGAGGGAACACAGGTATAGTAAATAATTTACATTATTCTGCATTTGATTTCTGATCTTTATGAAATACTAAAACATGTTGTCATATATAATGCAAAAGTTCTATTGTCATTACATTACAAGGGTTCTATATTACTAGAGTTTCATACCTCCTTGATGTTTCTTGTAGGCAGCTCCTCTAGGCACTGACTCTTCCTTGTCTTCACAGTAGCCAACTGACTCCAATTCCCCTCAACCAACCAATCCACTCTTTTATAACACTCTTCTTATTGGCTACAGGTGTGGCCTGTTAAAATCAGGCCTGCTCCTAATCTTTAATAATTAACCCAGCTGCAACTCCTTAAGGGGTAAGATTACTTTCTATACTACCTTTATTTACTTATATTCTATCCCCCTACAAAAACAATGCTAGCTTTACACAATAGCAGATATAATAAATTAAGCTTTGAGACATAATTTTCACATCAGCTGTAATATAAAACAATTTTTTATTAATCTGTTTAATTCTATAGTTTCACCAAACTATTTTCATAATTTGGTAAAGGCACTCTTTAGTAGACAATATACTTCAGACAAACCATTTAAGTGCCTCTGAAAAAAACCCTTCTCTTTTTCCACAGATTCGGGTTTAATTGCTGGAGTTACATCTCCTGTAATTTCTGCTTTTGTGATACTGATTGTTGGATCCTATAGCAGCCTACACCGCTTACAAGAATAAGAAGCTTTGTTTCAAACCACGTGGTAAGGCCCAAACAGTTTTCCACTGATTTAGTGCTGAAGTTGATGGGAACTTGACAAACAATTGTCTCTGCCTGCACAGAGGTACCTGGCAATTGTGGCTCTGTGTGTGGAAACCAGCCAGGGTGGCCCACCCAGATCAGCCTCAGAAAAGCTGGCAAAGAACACCCACAGTGGAAATACTGAATGTTCAATTTTCATTTTTCAGGTGGGGCTGCAGTGTAAAGCACTGAAAGAAGAGTTGCTGTCTGATCACAGGCTCCTTTGGTTGGTGACATTCTACACTGCCATTCTGACAGAAGAAAATCTTCCCCTAACGAATGTTTTCTTGAGACATTGCAATCCTGCTCTCTCTAACCTGATGTCACTTTTGCATCTCAAGCTTTATGTCATCAAAAATATGCTTAAGACATCCAGGGATTGTATTGCACTCTCTGACCTGCATTCATAAAGGCTGGATACAGATTTTGACAAAGAAGTTATTGTAAACAACAAAGAAATCGAGTTTGATATAAACTAAAAATCAAAGGATTTGTGAGGGTTTGTGAGGATTTGAGTCACCAATTTTTTTTTTTTCTGTTTTCAAAATTAGCCACAAAACTCAGTCCTTCTGGTAGAATAGGAATAAGGAGTTTGCCATTTCCTTTCACACCTATTGGGTTTCTCCAGTATATTTATGTAATATTTACTATGTTTAAAGAAAATTTGTAATTGCCTAAAGGATTAAAAATTTGAATGCTTTACTTTGTGTTTATGTCTGAATTTTTTGCAAAGTGAAAGGAACTATAGCTAAAAATTCATTCTTAATTTTATAATATACTGAAAAGATTATGTATATTGACCACTGTTTAAAATAAAACAGAGAGGAATACATGCTACTTTTATTTATTTATTTATTTTATTGATTAATTACTGAACTGGTGTTTAGCTCTTCTCAGGAACTTGAATTTTACATGAGTTTCATTTCTGTTCTTGAAAACTTAGGCCTGACTCTAGGAACCTTTGAAGGTACTAATCTAGAAAGATTTTTTTAAAATATTATTTATAACTTCTGAAAAGGGAAAATGGGTACAAAGATTTTTCTGATTCATTTAGAATGAGTTTGGGATGCTTCAATCTCTAAAATCTAAGTCACAATGACTTTTGAGCTTCATATTATGTAGAGGTGTAGTTGACATAGTTTTTCTAGTTAGACAGTTCCACTTCTTTCCTTCATTCCTGAACGACCTTGCAGTGCTAACAATATCCTCATGTAGACAAACCTATCATGAAAATTGACACCTTTCCTGTCTCTCTGCCTTCATTTAGCTAACTGGATAAAAAAAAAAAAATAGCAAGTGAATGAAATACAGATGAAAGTTGGCAAAACTAGCAGTTTACTGACATAATTCTGCAAGAGACATTTTAACTGACATTTAAAGCATAAGAAAATTGGTGTGGTTTTATCTTCATTTTATATCCAAAGCATGTTTTTTGTTACTGCAATTCTACATATATGGAGGTGAATATGATTTTGTGCTTATTACATCATTGAGAGGAAGACATATACTAAAAAAGTAATTTTTCATATAATAAAATACTATTTATCTGAATTATATTTTCAATGGATATATATCAGTTGCTTGCTTAGACTACCACTTTTTTTTTTTTGATCCTGAAAAAAATATAACGTACATCAGTTTAAACATAGAAACATCTCAACAATATACAAACAAATGAATACCTTTTTGGCTATCACTTTCAACTAATAAATAAGAAAATATTTTTAATATGGTTTTCAAGGACATCTAATATTTATTTTTAAATATTAATTTTCCATGTTAACAGTTAAAACAGATTGATGTATATTTTGTTGGACAGACATAAAAGTTTTGATTAATGAAATGACAAGTGTTTTGGTGTTACGACTTCAGTTGTTTGTTCAACCATGAAAATATATATTTTGCTTCTTTCTCTTCTAAATTTTCAATAAACTCCTACTGTGTTTTATCTAAGATGACCCAAGTTTTGTCTGTTTTGTTTGCTACTTTCTGGGACATATGAGGATTGATACATTCTGTATACAAGTTCAACTATGTCCCACTAGAGAAAAGAAAATGCTTCAAACTAAAGAAAAATTACAGGGAAAAAAATGAAAACAGCTTAACTATCTATTCTTTTCTCTTTTTTTTTTTTTAATTTTACCAAGTGTCTAGAGAAGGATCTATGTGCAACATTTTTGGTTTTGCTATATTATGACAACTTATTTTAAATTGTTCATAATATTTTCAAAATAATTTATTACTTGTGTTAATATTAATAGCTCAAAACCAGATTTATTATGGAGAATTTGAGCAAAACCCATAAATCTGAATGGATAAACCCTGACTACCCAAGTGTTTAACCATCTGAAGCTCTTTGGTCTAATTCGTCAGCATATAACAATATATCAATAAACCAGTGTGCAGATGCACTTTTAGGTGTCAATTTCCCTTTCAACAAGAATGATGATGATGGTAAAAACAAATTTATAATTATTGCATTAACTATTTCTAGTATTATTGTTCCAGGTAATTAAGGGGTTATGTAGGGAAGCTCTAGTGTGAAGGAAGGAAGGAAGGAAGGAAGGAAGGTTGGTTAATTGGCTGTTAGAACATTGAACTCTAGCTTGTGATACTGGCTCTGAAACTTAAAATTCATTCCATACAAAAAAAAAGTTGCTGGCACACAAGTAAAACAGATTATCATCTAAATATAGACATCACTTTCATTACCAAGGAGTAACTTTTCTTAGCCTTCAAGTCCCCCAGCTGAAATAGATCTGCCAGTAAAATTATCTACAACAGTAATCGTGGTACTGATAACTATGTTATCTCGTTGATTTGTCTATGTAAGTCAACGGTGAACACAGATCCCTGAGAATTTTGTTTCTATGGGATAAATAAAACTCAATTTCCTGTGTGTTTATGTCCATCCTTCCTTCCTTCAAACACTTTGCTGTTACTACAGAGCAATGACGCCCTCTTCTCCAGTGGACCTTTAGGATTCTTCCAGGGTTTAAGAGAACAAATGCTGCAGCTTGGAGTGGCAACAGAGTTCTCTTGCAAATTGCTGGAAATAAAGTTTTAAATACTTGAGTGGTACCACTAGGCAGTTTTTTCAGTGGCACATTACCTGAAAGTTGTTTACCTCTGCTACATATATACTGATGTTCACGGCAGATTTTGAAATAAAAATGCCTCGGCTAAACCACATCAGCCTAGAATTACTTTGCAGAGACATAGTATGGCTGAATTACATCACAATTACATGACTTCTAAGCTAGTGGCAAAAGCATGTGGTGCAAATAAATATGCATTTATTTATGCACTCGTGAAAATATTTATAGCCCTCTGAATAGCATGAGCTTCCTGACACTGGAAACATCTCTTGCTTGTCAAGGAGTGACAAGGGATCAGACTGTGGGTGACAAGGGATCAGACTGTGAGTATCCGTAAGGGATACGATGGCCCCAGGGAGTTAGGGGCAGACCCCCTTCATTCATGGTGAATCCCGTGTATCTGAGTGACCGCATGCCGCGCTGGAATCACTGTAGTCATGCTCTGAGACCTTTTTCCACGCTCCTTCATAGAGGTTGGTGTTTTCCTCTGGGCGCTGCGCAGCGGAGTCTCCCCAGCCCGTGTCCCTTCCTCTCGGGAAGCGTGTGCGTGACAGGGAGGCTTTGTCGCAGCGGCTGAGACCCGGAGGGCATCCAAGGGCATCGGGGCAGGGACGGGAGGGAACTGGAGGAAGGGGAGCGAGGGTCTCTCCCATCCCAGGGAGCGGGAGTGCCGCGCCCGGAGCGGGGCCCGTGTCGGGCTGCGGAGCCGGGCCGAGGTCCAGCCGGGCTGTGCCCGTGTCGGGCTGCGGAGTCCGGCCAAGCTCCAGCCGGGCTGTGCCCGTGTCGGGCTGCGGAGTCCGGCCAAGCTCCAGCCGGGCTGTGCCCGTGTCGGGCTGCGGTGCCGGGCCGAGCTCCGGGCCATGCCCATCTCTGGGCTGCGGTGCTGGGCTGCGGTGCCGGGCCGAGATCCCGGCCGTGCCCTCCCGGGAGCAGAGCGCTGCGGGGCACGGAGCAGGCGGCGGGAGCGGGCCCCCCTCACAGCAAAGCCGGCGCCCGGAGCGCAGCGGGGGCGGAGTGGATCATACCAACCCCCCCGCCATGCTCTCCGCCGCTAATGCCTTTTCTCTGCTGCTGCGCAGGACTCCCTGCGAATGTAATTCACCGGCCGGTGCCTCCAGCAGAAGGAGGCTAATCCCATTGTGCGGTTTAGCGGCCCCCCGCCCGCAGGTGAGGCGGCAGGAGCGGTGGGCGCCGCGGTCCGGTCCGAGCCCTGCCCTGCCCAGCCCAGCCCAGCCGGCCCCCGCCTGCCCAGCATGTCCGGTGAGTACCCCCGGCCCGCAGGGCCCCGCCCGGCTTGCCCTGAGCAGCTCTCGGGAATAATCGGCAGCGCAGCCTGGAGCCCCCCGGGGCTTTGCCCTTCTCACATCCCGGTGCGGGAGAGGGTCCCTGCTGCTTTCTTATCAGCAGAGTGCTGTGCTGAAATGAGCAGCTCCAGAGGAGGATTTTAACTGTCTGGGTGATGGGGTGAAATAGGTGAACTCATTTATGTATTCTGCTTGTATGTACAGCTTGGCCTGCCTGTGTGTGCTGTCCTGGTGGATCCCCAGGGTGACAGGCTGGGGCTGGCTGTCCCAGTCTAAGGCAGAGTCAGAGAAACCTTTATCACCCCCCTTCTTACACAGCAGTGGTATTGGTCTGAGTCAGGTATCCTTAAAGCCATGAGGTACTAGTTTTAGGGTAATCACAGGGGGTAGCTGCAGGTGCTGTTCTGGCTCTTGAACATAATCAACTTTTTTCCTTTTTTCTCATTTTTGAGAGCAGCAGCTCCCACAGATCTTGGTTTCTTGAGCCATTTGAAGGGTGTCAGTCATGTGGACTGAATGATGACGAGTTTGAATTCATGTATGTAGCACTTCAGCACTGGGAAGATGCAGAAAGTGAATCTGCAAATGAAAGGATTAGAGCATTGTGATTTTGTTTGGTCGATTTTTTTGTTTGTTTGTTTGAGTTTTTTGGGAGTTTTTTGGTTTGCTTTTTTTTTTTTAAATTTGATTTTTTTTCTCTTGGTTGAAAGGAAGGTGTGGAAAGACTGGAAACATCTAACTTGATATGTACCGTAAAATTCCCTGTGGTGCCTCTGGATTGCTTAAGTAATTATTTCTAATAATTATTACCAATTATTACAAATTTTCAAACTGATGTATTACTGTTTTGGGTGTTATGTGTTATGCTTGTTTGCATCTTATGATACTGTTGCATTTGAGTTTTCATGAGGATCATTTACCATCTGTTGAATAACAACACTGCAGAGTCTTGAAGTAGAATGCAATAGTTCTTAACTGAAAGACACATAATAAAACCTACAAAGAACTGGAATCAAGTGGTCTTCCAACACAAGAGCAGTAATCCTGCCTACTAAAATTCAGCAGTGTTTTAATAGAAGATAAGAGAGAATCTGTTTTTGGATGAGGCAGAACTTCATTAGGCCAAGAGAAATTTTGTATACCACTGAATGTCAATTTAAATTCTGTTATAAAAAAGTCTTTGTAAAGTGTTTGTTGTTTATATTCATTAATAACATCAGTGTTTCTACTATTAGATCTAAGAAAGCATGGGAATTAAAACTGCCAGCTCTCATTTGTGTACTAGAGCAAGAATTGCCTCTCTGCTGGAAACTTGCATAATAATTTTTGATAGGGCTCTGACTCAGGTTATTGTCTGACACTATTGTTAATGTTTTCTACTTATAACAAAATACTTCTGGATTGCTTATAAGGTTGTGGGTGTCAGGAGGAGCAGAGACTTCTGTTCCAGGATATGGCTGTGCTAGGCCAGAGAAGTGAGAAGCCTACAGCCTGTGTTCTCTTTTTTGGCAATCTAACACACCTTCATGGTGCTTCTGGGGGAAGATCCGCAGAGTCCTTGTGCAGGAGAGGGAGTGACAGAATTGGTGTCAGGAAACGTGCTGTGATTTGGAGCTGTGTCACTGTCACCTGGGATTTGAGAGAGGTGCTGTGGCTCAGTGGGTACAGGTGGAGGCTGCAGCCTGCAGTCCTGCCGATTGTCTCTGGAGTAGAAGGGGGGAGGTGACAAGAGAGCAACAGATGGCATCAGGGAGGAATTTAGGAAAGCAGTTGTACAGTGTTGGTTAGTAGGAATGGCAGGAGGCACTGGGGACATAACCAGCCTGTTGGAAGCTTTTAGCTATTGATTTATCTGTTCTTATTTTTATGCATAAGATGACAATGTGTCATCTTAGAATGTTCTTACAGAAAAATCCTAACATAGGAGTGTCTGGTCTCCTGTTGCCATTTTGCAGTGGGCAGCTTGGCAAATTTGAATTGTTACATTTGGAGTTACAGATAGACTAAATTTATGCTTCCTCTGTCTATCAGAAAAAATAGAAAAATATTATTTAAAAGCTATGTCTAATGGATTATGAAAAAAACCTCCCTACCCTACTTAAACTTGTCTTGAAGTTGGAACTTGGGTCACTCAGAGCGTGCTATTATCAGTCACTCCTGAGTCTCAAAAGGGGTATCTGGTGTTTTTTAATCCTCTTTTTCTCTTTGAACATGAAAGTGAGCACCACCCTGTCTGCTTGCTCTGTTGGTATTCTAAATAAAGCTCTTAGGTTCCCTAGAATTAGCTTCCACACCTGTCAAAGAATTTTGCCTCTGGCAGTGTCAGAGGTACTACTTCTATGATTAAGTAGCATAAAAAGTTGGTGATCTTGGC
Source organism: Molothrus ater (assembly GCF_012460135.2). Lineage (NCBI taxonomy): Eukaryota > Metazoa > Chordata > Aves > Passeriformes > Icteridae > Molothrus > Molothrus ater. Next base: position 35,561,039 of record NC_050479.2, read on the forward strand.
TAAAAAAGCTGTTACAAGTTCCACCTAAGATCACCCTGACTGTAGTGGTTCACATTACTTTTGCTGTCTCTTCTGTGTAGCTGCAGAGCAGGTTGTAGAATAACTCAGCAAGTTAATTCCTTGAAGATCCTTGTTTTGTTCTAAGAAAGTATTGTTAGGTAATAAAACTGAGGAGCCACTACTGATGATAATGATTTCTTAATTTGCATCATCATGTGCTTTGTGGTAATCCAGACAAGAGAAATGAGCAGATTTATAAATTCATATGACAGGGTTTAAATGGGATTCTAAAAATACACTTTCTTTTCTCATAGTTTACTGATAGCCAGTGGTATTTTGTTAGCCATAAGGATCTCCAACTTGAAAACAAATTTACCTGAAAACTTAATACCCTGAAGAGTAGGTGTCGTCCATAAAAAATCTTATTCAGCACAAAGAATTAAGGTTATGCTTAATTGTCTCCTTGACACTTAAAAAAAACAAACTAAAAACCAAACCAAACAAACAAAACAACCAAAAAAAATCCCTAAAAAACCCTAAAAACCAGAAAGACCACCAAACCAAAAAACAGTTGCAATGAATTTAACTATATGCGCCTCTGGCTTTCAAACTTAAAGAATTTTTGCTCTTTTAAAGTCAGTGAGTGAAACTTTGTGTACAGTAGATTTAATATCTCAGCTAAATGGAAACTTTCAGGAAAACCATTTACTTCCAAACATGTATATGAAAACCTGACCCTTACTTTCAGTTATAAAAATAAAATGTTTGTTTATTAGGCTATATTCCAAAGAATTTTATAAACAAAGCAAGAAAAATATCACTCCTTTCTTGAAAGCAAGGATTAGATGAAAGGAAAGGTAATGATAAAATATTTTCTATTAAGCCCCCAATGGATCCTTAATGAATAAGTGATGCCCCTGTATGATTTTAAAATCATTAGGATTTGCTTCTCTCTTAGTACCAGAAATATTTTAATGTTAAATCTTTTCAGTCAATAGTTTGATAATCTATTCAATTATCTCTATGATGGTTCACTGTATTAAGAAGGCTGTAACAGGTATCCTACATCTGATTCTCAAAACAGACAGCTCTGTTCTTTGTGAGGGATCAGCAAGAGTTTCTTAGAAGCAGGAGTTATTTGGCAGTTTGCTTTCTTGGGGTTATGACCACACGGGGACAGGGCACAAAAGCATTTGGAGGACATGGTAATTTTCCATACCAATTTGCTGAACCATTTAATGAGTAGTTTGTGTATTTTTCTATGTATTACTTAAGTAAAGATTCAGCTTCTGTAGCCAAAAGAATTTGCAAAAGCCATGTGAAGATTGTGTTCAATTTTGTGGTTGGTTTTAAAACAGTATTTTAAGATAGGAACTCCCACTCATTTCACAATTTGTTTTTTTTTTATATTAACCTAACTCCCACATTCCTCTCAGGAGTTGTTTTATTACCTTTCTTTGGCTGAAGATGCTTGTTGCCTAACACAAAACTGCTTTGCTTTCCTGATCTTTTGCATCTTTTCAGAGTAATTTTCTTGCTGAAGTAGCTTTCAGCAGTTTTCTGGTTCACATTGATTTTTGGGGATGCTTATATTTATTCCTTTAACCCTCTGGGAAACTGCAATAGGAGCAGTTTACTTCACATCTGTTGTTTTAAAGCAACTCCTTATTCACTGATTTCTGGAACACCTGTAACTTGCTTGAGCTGTTATTATAATGGGACATTTGAAAGTTGAATTCTTCATTTGCTTTGTCTGGATATTGCAATTAGAAATGTTACTGGAGTTTGCTCAGCTGTGGGCTATGCAAACTATTTCAAGTTTGGATGGATGGTTTGGGTTTTTTTGGCCAAGTCTGACACTTACTGGGATTCTCCTGAGGTGCAGAGATGTGTGGCAGTGTCAGCAAATGTAAAGTATGTGTACTTGAGATGAAGATGGCTGGCTGGAGATGAGTGAAAAAGGGCAAAAAGTGGGGGGGAAAGGCAGCACACCAGTGGGCCTGTGTTTCATTCTGGATTTGGAGGATGTGAAAAATAAAAATGCTTAATATCTGTTAGCTTATTGTGGGCATCAGCCATACTTTACTGCATACCTTGATGATGGTTGGGGGCAAGAACTCACTCATTTTGTCAGCCTCTGGCTGAGGCAGCCATGAGGTAATTTGTTGAGTTCTCTGCATCTAGCTCTGTGAGATTCTTTCCTGGTGTTTCTCACAGGCCCTGGAAACTGTATGACAGGTTGTTTATGTTAGTATTGTTTGGTTGTTTTAATTTATTTAATGCAATTGCCTGTCCCTTAAGATGATGGTAGTTCTAAACAAGTATTTCAACACAAGTGTTTATTGAAGTTTCAGTCAAGCTCAGTGGAATTCCCTTCATCTGTGTGACCTGCTCATCTTGTTCTGGTTAATTTTGCAGCCTAGAGTGTATTATCCTTCTGCTCCAAGGAGGTTGTTCACCTTGCTGAGTTATAGGTCCTCCCCAGAAGAGCTCTGACAGTGGTGGTAATATCATGGGGCACAGCTGCAGAAGCAGCCCCTTATGATCCTGCCATGGGAGTGGTGTCTTTACAAAATACATTTTCTCCTGTTATGTAGGAGTGTAGGTTGCTTTCTTTTTTTTGTAACTTGTTTCCTCATGTGTTTCCTGACAATAAGGAACACTCCTAAATTCTCTGGAGTTACTTGAGGTAGGGATCCTCAGCTTCTGGGAGGTGTACTGATTTTGATAGGAAATTCTCTGCACTTGTTCAGCCAGCACCAGGTGCCCCAGCACAAAGAAGGCAGAGCAAAAATAATGGTGGGTTGATTCAGTGGCATTATGGAAAGAACATTTCTGGCTACTACTCAACATCTTGTTCTTTTCCTTAGCTTTTGGCACTGTATAAACAAGAACATTTTCCTTATTGGTTGTATTGTATTATGTTTGTTAAATATAAAATCTAAATATGTACAGATCAGCTTTTTTGATTGACATTGTGTTTTGGCAGTAAGACCTAGGGAATTATCTATTTAAGGCTAGTGCAAAAAATTTATACCTGCTATTGAGTAAATCAGGCAAACAAAAATAATAAAAATCAGAAACATACATTCTGCACTCACATTCACTGGGTTTTCTATTCAATTGTGACTTTTGGGGGGAGTCTCATCACAGGAATGGTTGTTATAATCACAGTGTGGTTGTTATAAGCCACAGACTGTTGTTTATCTGGAAGAGGAGGGAGCAAGCTAAAAGAGCTTACATTAAAGTTGTAAAGTGACTCTTCTGAGTACTTTTTTGCAGTAACAGATCAAGCCTTTGTGACCCTTGCTACTGATGATGTGTACTGTCAAGGCGCTCTTGTTCTTGGACAGTCGTTGAGGAATCATAGGACATCCAGAAAATTGGCAGTTCTAATTACTCCAGAGGTTTCCAGTGGGATGAGGTAAGTATTAATGAGCATTTGGAGATTTAAAGAGTCGAAGAATAAGCAACAGCATTGCAATTTTTGTCGTGATTCTACAGGCACTGCAGAACAGCATTTACAGAAATCTTACTAAATCTGAACTCAAGCCCTGTTATTTGGAGGACTGTGATACTTGTTAAAAGACATGCCATGCCATAGCAACTTGAACTCTTAGTTCTGCTACGTCTTAGGAAGTGTGCAAGCTCCTGTTTTCTGTATGCTATGTGAATGTATTTGCAATGCATCTGGCTCAAGAAATAAATTTTCATATTTTTGCTATGACTGGATGCAAAAAAATCTGTTTTCACAGACTTTTGAAGTATGGACCTTGTCAGACCACTGTAACCTTCCTGAGGGAATACTGTATCCATTTGATGGATGGGTGAATACTAAGTCTGTAATTCTTTTTATGTCCATTGAGTGGGAAGAAAAGAGTTTATATTATGCATTTTAAATCAAGGATAACATTAAAAAAAAAAGAAGAAAGCACATCACTGAAATAAACTTCTAATAATCTGTTCATTTAGTTCTTTGCCAGTTAGTTCCTGTTCCCTGAAGATCAATCAGGCAAAAGCAAATGATCCCGAAACCTAGATTTTGAACAGAACAGGTTTTCTTTTTCTGTGTTTGTGAGACATTGACAATGTTTCTTTGATTATAATAGCATAGTATAAGTAAATTAGCTTTGATTATAATAGCATAGTGTAAGTAAATTAGCTGTGTTTTAAATACTTTTTTTCTTGCTCCTTGAAGGAAAATTAGCTACTTTGGTGTTACCTATAGAATTCCCATAAAATACATGCATAGAAAAATAAAATGTTTAGCCTAAAGTCTCATTTGAGATGCTATATAATAGTGAGGAACTATATATGGTGAGCAAGTACACCTTCTAAAAGGTGCAGTTTTGAAGCAGTGTTTACTTGGTCACAGTAGGTACAAATGAGTGTGCTGGCATGTCGCATCTTGTAAAATGCAGAGGGAACACGGTATGGTGCTGTTCTTTGGAATCAGTTGTGCAGGATGAAAGCTGCTTTAATTTCTGTTGGTGTTTCCATAGGAAATAAGTGACTAGAATAAGGATTGTTTTTTCCTTCAAACAGCAGCTCCCACTTTTGAGATGTGCTGGCCCCCATAGTGGAGAAGACAATGTTTTATGGCCTGATAGCTGCCTCTTCAGTATGCTTTTTCCAAAGACTTTTCACTTCTGACTTCTTATATAAGCAATCAGTCTAGCTTTGGTTATTGTCATAAGTAATGTCATGCTGTGTGTCACTGTTGTCACGCCTGAAGTGAACTCTGATGAACTTGTCTAAATCCCCTTCTTTCTCTCCACTGCTGTCTCTGGTAGGTCAGTCCTCAGCAGCGTATTTGATGAGGTGATTGAGGTGGGTGTGCTTGACAGCGCTGACTCAGTCCATTTGGCTCTGATGCAGAGGCCAGAACTGGGTGTAACCTTCACTAAGCTTCATTGTTGGACTCTTACTCATTACAGCAAATGTGTCTTCATGGATGCAGACACTTTGGTGAGTGGAGAGGGAGCCATGGAAACATTTGGGTCTGTCTCTGACTGTGGGATGCTTCCTTGCCAGGCAGCCTTCAGGCCTGTGAAGTGACCAGATTTGCTGGCGGTCACAAGGTCGCAGGAGCTCCATCCTGGCACATTTTAGCAATTCTCACAGTTGTGCTGGCTGCATAAAAATAAATTCACTTTGGAGAGTAGCACTGTCCTCAAAAGAGATCACAAGCTCTATGTACTCAGTCTTCTGACAGAAGTTTAAAATAGATCTCTCTCACATATTTTTGTTTGGAACTATTCTGTCAGGAAGGTAGTTTTAAAATAAGGATAAAAAAAAAAAAAAAGAAATTCCAGACATTATTATTTTTTTAAAGTTTTTAGATGTATGGAGATAAAAATGGTCATAATTTTGGTGAGGACAATCATTTCAGCCTTCCCTTGTGCTTCTGAAAGACTGGGATACATTTTAATTTAGTAGGATTGTATTTGAATTAGGAACCAAATTAAGTTATTCTTCCTGAGGAGGAAGGCTTATGATTTCTTGCTTTACACTAATGTTACAGGAGGAAGGCAAATTCTTGTCCTTTTTAAAAATTCAATTAAGTAATTTTATTTGTAAAAAAATTTCTCCTGTTTTTTACAGTGGCTGTGAAAGGTGGGGGTCCTGACTTTCACTGACTGCACAGCTGTCTTTCCACAAACTTTATCTCTGCTTTAACCCGATTGATTTTCCCACTTCCTTGTGAAGCTTAAAAGAAAACAGAAAAGCAAATCTCTGAACTTAAGTTGTATCAGAAAACTGGCAGCAAGTGACAGTTTTTCTACTACCGTTTAGTCAGTCTGTTGCTTACTAAAATGATTTAGATTCCCAATTTTCATTCAGTTCTGTTGTAGTTATCAAAAATAATGGACTATGGAAAGGTGAGTTAAGAAAGTAGGAAATTGTGTGTTTTCTTGGTATCATATTTAAAGAGACTTTGGATGTTCTCCCAGCTTCATGAAATAATTTCACGTGCTTTGCATTTTATCAGAGAAATCATGGAGAATCACAATTAATGTTGCCTTATTATATCAAAAAGAGAGGTTCTGATCTCTAGCATATTTTACAATGGCACTGCTTTTATGCTCTGCAAGCCATGTACTAGGCCAAACTATCAGTTCACTCCATTGGTACTAATTTGACAATTCTTGCTCTAGACAAACATTTACTCTAGCATCTTTTTCTCTTTTCCTACTTTCCATAAGGTACTTTGCAACGTTGATGAGTTGTTTGATCGAGAAGAGTTTTCTGCAGCTCCTGATTCTGGCTGGCCTGACTGCTTCAATAGTGGTGTGTTTGTGTTCCAGCCCTCCCTGAAGACTTACAACCTGCTGCTCCAGTTTGCTGCTGAGCACGGCAGCTTTGATGGTAAGGGGCAAGGCGTAAGGAATGAGATGCCAGACAGTTTCCATGCTATCAGGCAGAATAGAGGAAGGCAGGAGTTCTCTGGGCTCTATGTAAGAATTCAAGAACTTTGCTTCTTAGACTGTATTTAAGACCTGCTGACTTACTCTGGACTGGCCTTCCCAGAAAAGGGCAGTGAAGGGACATTGTGTCTGAGTCTTGCTAGGTTAATTTTGCTGTCTGGCTTAGGAGAGAGAAACACACCTGATCTTCAGTCTTTTGCTCTTTGAGGGAGACCAAACACTACTCCTTTCTTCTTATATTACAATAGGACTTCATTTACACTGAGCTTGCAGTGGAGTGAATCAGGGATTATTCACTTGTACATGCTCACATGGCCATATTTTCAAGTCCAAGTTGGAGTCCCATGAACACACCAATCTCAGTCCCCAGTCTCACTCCCATCCAAATTTTGATACAAATTTGAGTGTACACATGTTATGGTAATACTGTTTTATGTGTTCTTTAGGAGGTGATCAAGGCTTGTTGAACAGCTTCTTCAGCAACTGGGCAACAGCAGATATTGGCAAACACTTGCCTTTCCTCTATAACTTGAGCAGCAGTTCTGTATACACCTATGTTCCTGCTTTCAATCAGTAAGTAACAACACTTCTGTAAACCTCTGTAGTTTGTTAAAGAACATCCTTTTGTAAGAGAGACTAATAATGGCATATTCTGTTAATTATAAATTACAGTATCACAAATGATCTTCTGTAGAAACCATGCAAGAGAAGCTAAAATTTAATGTGAATATCTGGACACAGAGAGAGTCCCAGAGTTGGCTACACTTTCTTTTATGTTCTTTCAAAGAAGCTTCTTTCATTTTGACAAAATGTAATTACTTTGGCATTAGGTTCTGACAAGTTTTCTTTTAAGCTCGTTCCTTTATTCTTAAGTAATTTCTTAGAGAAGCAATTGGCATTGCTTGAATTTTTTTGAGCCATTCCTTAGTTCCTTAGTATTATGAAATGAAATTTGTGCTACTAATTATATGATTCCAGACAATGCAATTGAGAATCTTATCTGGTAAAAGGCAAGTTAGATTTAGGGTGTCATGAATTTCTGTTCCAGTTGCACAATACACTCTTATTGGAAGATGAACTTAGGCCAGTGTATTTATTAGTAATTTTTAATATGGGATCAGTAATACCCAATTTTGGTGATTAAATATTTGGAGTAATATGTATTTTTTTGTGACTAGAGCATGAAGGAAGACTGGAAATAGTACTGCATGAGACTGTCAGTTTCCTTCATGAACTTTTCTACTAGAATTAGCAGCTGGAAGCAAATGGCAATGTAACTTTTTGTTTTCTGTATTTTAAACAAGATTAATTAAACCAGGAAGATAGAAACAAAATATTAATACATATAATCTCAAATGTGTTGCTGTTGCAAAATGTTAAATTACCTCACCTGTCAGTAAGCATGTTTCTTCTAGGAGTTAATATAAGCTAAGAAATATTTTAGGTATAGACCTGTATATTTGATCTCTACAGTTTTGGTAGAGATGCCAAAGTTGTTCATTTCTTGGGAGCAACAAAGCCCTGGAACTACAAATACAACCTTCAAACAAAGAGACTTATGCAGGATGGTACCACATCTGGATCTTCTCATCAGCTGTCATTCCTTGTCCTCTGGTGGAATATATACAGTGCCAGTATATTGCCTTTGTTGGAAAAACTTCAAAAGATGGAAGAATCAGAATCTGAGGAATGCAAGGTAACTAATAAGGAGTTAGTGGGAATATGTTGGAATTTAAACCAAAAATTCTGAAAATTGGTAGAGGAAGAAATTATATGATGTGTTGGGCTGATTCTGGCTGGATTCCAAGTACCCACCCAAGCCACTCTATCACTCTGCTCCTAAGATGGACAGGGGACGGGAGAGAAAATGTAAGGAAAGACTCATGAGTCTGGATAAGGACAGGGAGAGATCTCTCACCAGGTATCATCAAAGGTGAAACAGGCTGAACTTCAGGAAATTAATTAAATTTATTACCAATCAAGTCAGAGTAAGGAGAAATAACCCCAAATTTGGAACACCTACTGCCATCCCTCACTTCTTCCTGGATTCAACTTTACTCCCTGTTTTCTCTGACTCCCCCCCACCAATGGCACACGGGGATGGGGAATGAGGACTGTGGTCAGTTCATTTCATGTTGTCTCTGCTGCTCCTTCCACCTCAGGGATTCCTCACACTCCTTCCCTGCTCCAGCTGTGGAGTCCCTTCTATGGGAGACAGTCCTCCATGGACTTTTCCAACATTAATCCATCCCATGAGCTGTGAGATGCAGTCCCTCAGGGACTGCCTGTCCCAGTGGGGGTCCCCATGGGGTCACAAGTCCTGCCAGCAAACCTACTCCACTGCAGGCTCCTCTCTTCATAGGTCCAGTGGTGCTGCCAGGAGCCTGCTCCATCATGGGCTTTCCATGGGGTCACAGCCTCCTTCAGACATCCACTTGCTGTGGTGTGGGTTCCACCATGGGGTGCAGGTGGATCTGTGCTCCACCAGGGACCTCCATGGCCTACAGAAGGACACCCTGATGCAGCATGGGATGCAGGGTTATCTCTGCTCTGGCACCTGGAGCACCTCCTCGCCTTAATTCTTCAGTGACCCTAGTGCATGCAGGGTTGTAGCTCACACATATTCTCACTCCTCTGTCTGCAGTTGTCCAGTTGCAAGGAAACTCCCTCCTCCTCCTTAAGTCTTATCCCAAAGGCACTACCACCATCACTGATGGGCTTTTTGGAGCCAGCTGTCATTGGCTCCACTGGGTTTGAGGGAAGCTTCTAGCAGCTTCTTACAGAAGCTACTCCTGGAATCACCCTGCTACCAAAACCTTGCTGTGTAATCCCAATATGTGTGGGAAAACTTACTATCTGTTGGGTTGGTAGTAGAAGTGACCAAAGTAGCCATTTAAGAAGGATTTCTTGTATTATCTGCTTTCCCAGGATATCCTGCAGCCATCTTCTTAAATGATAAAGTTTTTATGGTAATGTATGTGCAGAATATGATACAAGTTAGCCAGAGAAGAGATAACCTGGCCCATGAAACAAACAGACTTCTGTTTTTCTTGTAGCTAAATTGATACAGACCATATAACAAGGTCTTGATCTGTAATAAAATGTACCTTTTCAGTACTACATTATAACTTGTTTCATGAGGTCATAGCAAATAAATCAGGTTTGCAAAAGCAGTGTTAATTGCGTTTAAGATGATATGTACAGTACTTCTATGTCATCAAACATTTAATGATCTCTTTATCCTTTTTTTTTTCCAAAGAATATGCAGCAGTATGCTTTTCATTAATAGAATAAAAATAATCTGTTTATAAATAGATGATTTCTTAGAAACCAGTAGCATAAAGAAATGTGTAGAAGTACAATTTTTAATTTTGTATGCAGACATTACAAATTAGATCCCATTTATGCATATGGAAATATTTTCTTAATGCCTTATAATATTAAATTATTAACATAATTGAACTAATTGCATAATCCCCTTAAGATCAGTTGAATATTTACCATCAAAGCCCCAGAGAATAATTTGGTTTGTTAACCTAATGACAAACTGGAAAGCAGAGGAAGGAGTGGTTAGTTTTTGATCTTATACTTTAGCATGCTTTAATTTTTAAGGCACTGCGTATTAAAAAAAATATTTGAACTATGGTAAATGAAGGTGAAAATACCTGTTAGATTTACCTCATGATGCTGGTGTGCTCATGAATGCAAAAAACAAAAACCTAAACTGTAGCATGCTCTGAATCTAGGACCATATACTTTTTTTGCATTTATTTACTTTTTTTACATTTATTAAGTTATTCCTTTAATGATGAGAACCCTCTAAGGAAGTGCAACTGTTGTCAATAAGTTATTCCCATCCTGAAAAGTTGTATTTCACTGGTGAGATGTTCTTGTTTTCATTAGCACGCTTTCAATGGAGTTGAAGTTACCCTGAAGAAGGTCAGTCCTTATGTGGCCAGTTCTCTACAAAAGCCTGAGCTCCCAGAGCAGACAAGTGAAGTAAATCCCACAGCATACTCACCCGAGGAACTCGCCTTCAAAGCTGTGAGTGTGTTGTTTGTTATTATTATATGCAGAAACAAAGTCAAATTATATACTAAAAGGAGATGCTTTCTGATTTGGAAGATCATATCTTCAATTTGGCTGTAGCTATTGGATTTTCTCACTAGCATTAAAAATAATCTAAAGCCTATTTATTTTCTTTAATCTTTAGTTATGCGTGTATGATGTGTCTGGACGTTGAAAGAGTTTGCTTTGCATTTTAGGAAGAGGTTGTTTATTCAAAGTTGTTAAGTACATAATTAAATGTAATATAAAAAAATCTGCTACCAAAGTAATATTTTGAATATTAATGCTTTTGTGAATCAATATATTTAAAACTAGAATCCTTTCTATCATTCTTCTGTAGAAAGCTTTTTCCCACAAGTGTTGGGCCAGAAAACTGTTTCTCAAATTTCTGTGACTTGAGCAACAAGGAGAGCCTAGAAAAAATCCACTAATGAATATTGCAGTCTTTCTGCTTCTTTTGTCACTTCTCTTGTATTTGTGTGTTTCTGTTGCACTGCATCTCCTTATTTTATGCAGGAATTAAGTTGGACATAGTAAACACAATGCCTCTGCAGGTGTAAGTCATTACATATTGCGTGATATACCATATTACCCCATGGTACAACTGGGAGAAAATAAAATTAGTGTTCTAATGTCATCTGCATTGTAATTTGTGAACTCCACTCTAGAATGATGAAGACAACTTTCAAGATGTTCTTCCCTTCATTTCTTTAGCCTGTCGTTACTCTATAAAGTAAAACTGTAATTTTCCTTTCCCATTTGCCCTCGTCCTCCCCTTCTTCCCTTTCCCGTCCGAGTGTGAAGGAGCTGAAGGAAAATCGCAAACCTTACAGTTCCATAACTTAAGAATAATTTATTTGCAAAGGATGTACTTTCTTGTGTGTCTTATGCATCTGATTTCATTGGAAAGACTCAAACTAAATAGGGACACATTATCAAGATGTTCGTTTGGGGTAAAAAAATCATAATTTTTACCTAAAGCAGTTTCATTAAAATTTAAATTTCTATTGGTATTTTGATTACTAAGATTAGCTTATCAGAAGACCATATTAATTGGAAAGTAATAGCTTGGTTCCCTTCTTACTTAAGAATACCATCATTCCACTTTTTGTTGCCCAGCTTCAATATACTTGTGAAATTGTTTTAGGGGAAAAGACTTTAGAATGGGATCTGTCTACTCATTTATGTTTTGCTATCTGTCAAAAGCAAATATTTGGGACAATATATTTTGGGCAATCTATTTTACCTCTGTTTTGAAATACTTTGTTCTGTTATTTCATACATATAAAAAGTTTATGTGAGAGCAAGCTATAATCCTGAAATGAGATTTTTCTTGTTGAAGTTTGGCCTCATGAATGGTAAGCTTGTTTCCCAGGCTGTATGTGTAGTCACTGAAAAATGACAGCCACTTTGAACCTGTTTTAGGATGAGATGAGCTGCCCTCTGGAGGTACTTTCCTAGATGGATTGTAGTAGGAGCTTTGATTCAATGCCATTTTTGATACTAAAGCTGGGTGACATGAATTTTCTCCTTGGTGATAATGTGCTTCTTTGCTTTCCTCCCATCCATTGCTTTACCCTCCCCCAAGACTGAAAGTAGTTGTATTGTATTGTACAAATTCTTGTGAAAAGGAAATTGTGAGAAAATATTCCCCTAATAAAACCTCACTGGCTGTATTTTAGCAACCTGTACATGAAGTCGAACCAAGAGATTCTAAGGTCCGTCCCTCTGAGCCTGACAGACCTTCAGAACAACCTGCATTGCAACCTGCACTTCAGGAAACCTCAGAAATGGTACATGTAGCTTTGTGCATTCAACATCTATTGATAACTGCATGTGCATCTTTGCTGCCAACATAATTTTAGGAAAGCTCAACTAATTACAATGCAGTGTGCAAATAAATTCCTTAATCTTTTAGCCATGTCATTCCTTAACTGTTTCCAATACTGTGTTGTGATCCCTTTCTAGTTCTCTTTTCAAAACTTTGAGGTTTAAATGTGTATTTTCCTGTGCTAACCCCTGAGTAATCAATGCATGGTGTTAATTTTAGTTCTCCAATACTAACACAAGCAAAGCTGTTTGGGTATTTTGTGTTAGTTAGTTCTTTTATATTTTGTTTTGTTGTGGGTTTTTACCTGCTGAAGTGATGTTTCCAAGCAAGTGGAAAGGGAATGTGCAGGAGCCTGAGTGACCAGGCTTTCCTTTGTGGACTTGCACCGCATTTATGGACGCTTGTACATGTGGGCAGTGTGACAACAGAGGCAGACTTGGTGTGGATGGGGTTGACAAGGTGTCAAGGATTTGTAAGGTTCACCACACAGCTGTTTTCCCAATGAGGGTTTTGGTGCGATTGTGAAGCACTGTAGTGAAATACTTAAAGACTGAGAAACAAAAGCAGCCAGGAGTGTTTGGGCCCTAGGTAAAATTCTTAATTTCTAAAAACATTATGATTCTGGTCATCTTCTTAAGGGCTTCCAAAGCTGTTTATAAAACTTGCCAATGATAAAGTAATCTTGACACCTTACTGCATGTTGGTTGTGTGAAATACCTTACCTTGCCTTCCACCAAGTCCTATGCTTTATCTGCCCCAGACTGGCAGATGCAATGGATATTCCAGGGCATTTAGGCAGTTTAAGACATTGATTCCTGCCCATTAAATTCTATTTTGAAACATGTTTACCTTGAATTTGTGAAGACTTCTCTAGAAAGCTGTTCTTGTTGATTTCAGTTTTGTTTACAACGTGAGAATAGTTGTTTTCCTGTGAGCCTCTTTGCGTTCTACTGAAAGAAGGTTTTTAGTGGCTGCCTTGATTGGTTCTTGTTATATCTCATCTTTATTACAGGTTATAATTGTTGGGATGCTGCTTTTTTGCTGGCATTGGTCAGTTGGGGACACAGTTTTCCTTTTACATGGTAGAAAATATCACTAATAATGTGTCTTGCATTTGTGCGCCTATGATGACTTGACTTTGAACCAGCATTTACAATTTTGGAGTGTCATTCAAAATGCACTAGCTGTTGGTATAATGAATAGTATCCATATTTTGAATTAATTTATTAAACAATGTGCCTCACATCTGCTAAATAATATTGATTTCACTGGAGTTCAAATAAAACTAATTACCAAAAATTCTAGAAATGTATGTTCACATGAAAGCTTGTTGGAGACAAAATTCGAACAGATAAATTATAAATTCTTCCTTGTAGCAGATATTCTATTCTAACCAGGAAGTATTTGTAATATTGTCATTGTATTGTTGCCAAGTATGCCAAGATCTGAGTTAAGACCAGTAAAATAAATGTTTGGTATGTTCAAAGATGCCATAAAAAGTAGTAAAACCATAGGAAAATGAGGTCACATTATCAAAACAGGAGTGAACATTTGAATATTGTTTATTTCATTGTTTTAACTGGGAGTGTACAGCAGAAGTTTACCATTTAAGGTTTAGCATCACAGTATTGAAATAAGAAAAACCAGATGACTGTTTTCCCACTCTTCTTCTTTCCACAGAATGAGGTTGCACATTTTGTTTCAGAGCTGTCTATTCACTTCAAACCAGCAAAACCAACTCCAGAAGATGAACGGAGAAAGTGGGAGGAAGGGCGCATGGACTATATGGGGAAAGATGCTTTTGAACATATCAAAAAGAAGCTGGATGCATTTTTACACTAAGACAGGGTGTACTGTTATGCCCATAATGATAGATTTCTTTATAAATGCAATTCTTGAATACTTGGCTGTCTTAACCAGTTTAGGTGACACCAGTTAGAGGTGATTATTGATCCTCATACATTTTTGGGGGACCTTAACAGATACAGAATCTTGGTTTTTAACTGATAAATGTGCCTCAACTTTATTGTTACATGTGTCTCATCTTCATTGTTCTTACGCAGTGCCTTCTAAAGAATAATGAATGGTACTTTCTGAGTATAAACTCTCATGTATTTATCACTCTTCCCTGATGCACCCCATCTGCAGAAACAGTCATGTGTAGGAAACATGTTGGAAGTTGAGATTGTTTTGGAAATTGAACTTCTCCCAAACTGAGATTACTCCTAAAGTACATTCAGAAGTTGCTATAAAGTATTTAAATAAAAAGAACTTATTCTTGAAACCAAATTAACACCTTCAAGGGTGACCATGATGCAGATTTCAATACGAGAAGGAAGTGAAGAAATCCTGACCTCCTAGGAGTCTGCAACAAAACTTTTTAATTTAAACACATTTAGGATTAGAGGAACTTCAGACTTCATCTGAAATCACTAGTGGATGCTCTACCCAGTTATAGGCAGCTGTTCAGGTCCATAACTAGTGTGAGGAAGCATGGTTTAAAACTCTTTAGGACAGATTGATAATGTATGTTAACCTTTTATATTGTTGCTATAGAATACTGATGCTTTTTAAATATTGTAAGCTTTAGTTGCATATTCTGAGTTGTGTGGTCAGAAGAAGAAATGCTGACAGCATGGTGTAAACCTTCTGGTGCTTTTTATAAATTTGTTTACAGTACTTCAAACTGCAGCTGATAAAGGCCCTCTTTGACTTAGCATTGTTGCCCCATACTGCAGGCAATTTGAGTGCATCTGAAAACAAAATTGGCACTCATTTTAGTAAACAGGCCCTTTGAAGGTCTTTTAACAATAGCTGTGTGTGGGAACCAATAAATCTCTGAATTCCAAATTCCAGGAAAAAAAACTACTGAAAAACTACATTATATTAAGGACACTTACGGGAGAGTGTTTTGTGTATTTGTGTACTCAAGTTTGACTTATCTCAGTGAGTTTACTTTAACAAACAAGTAAAATTTTTTTTCAAAGCAAAAAACTTTTTAAAAAAGAGTCTTAACATTTATGCTAACATAATAATATATTTGACAGTTGTTTGTTACCTCACTCAATATTGGAATAAGAGTTCTGCAGTGATGTTGCAGGACTTGCAAAGTTTTGGTCTAAATACATCACAAATTTTGGCAGAGAGATACCTAATGAAATTTCTTGGGAATTCTGTCTAAAAGCTATGATGTACCATTATGCATAGATGCGAGCAGGAAAAATGGATATCAGGATAGGAGGGAAGAAAATTTTGTTTCTTTTTCCTCCCATCAAAAAGGATGAGAGGGTAGGGCAAGGAATAAATGCACAAATTGGGAAAAGAATGAAAGAGTCAAAAGGTCCCTTAAAAGAAGAAAGAAAAATCTTTGAGTATCTTAGAATTACTTCCTAATATTCACATTAGTGAATTTGCTTTCACTTTTGTAGGATATTTCTGATTTTACCTAGTTCTCATTTATCCTTAAACTCTTAAATGGGAATACCACTGGTGTGTCTGTCGAACACAAGCTTCTAGATCCAGTTAGGTGTTTAGGGGCAGCAGAGAAATTGAGAACAATTCTCCCTCTGCCTAACCCTGGCACCCTCTCTATCCTGTGTTTCTGGGTAGGTGACCCTCACACTTTAACACAGGTAGGTGTGTTCTACCTCTTGGTGCTGTGGCCCAGTGCAGCAGCTGCAGTGTGCCCTTACTCATGTGGCATTTGGTTATCCCTGTTTCTTAGACATCCTTGTGCACTTCTGACAAAGTCCTCTGTTTTATGAACATTGCTGCTAATATACTCCTAACAGCTTTTGAAAAGTATGTAAAGCTGTGGCCAGCAATGTGAACTCATGCTTCATGCAGCTGTACATGTTATATTAACTACTAGATCTTATTTGGTACATTGATTAGATCATGGAATAAAAATTACTGATGTGAAATCAGTAACTGAAAAGTTTTAAAAATAGGCATAAGAATTTAGTCAAATGTGTCATTGAGTACATTTCAAACTGTTAATATGTACAATGGTACTCTGTGTGGCTTATACAATGTTTTGCAAAGAATTGTAGTACAATAAATGTAATGGAAATAAAAGAAGTGGAAAAGACATATGAAGTCATGGGCTTAACAGACAATGAAGAGCTATAGGTTGTTTACATGATGCCAGGGAATATTAATTGTGAATAACTAGTTACTTTAATTTATTTTTTAATTTTATTGAATTGCTTTTGAGACATTAGCATTACCTGCTGAGCAGAATTAAAAGTTGACAGTAATAATTACTTCTAAAGACGTACATAATTATAATGTTTAGAATCTCTTGAGTTAGCAAACAGTAGTTGGTTTCTTGTATTTCATGGAAAAGTATAGCTGTTAAGAGCCCTGCCCTAATTTTTGTGTCCTGTCTACACACACGAAAAATTGAACTACTTACTGGTAATGTAGTGTTGCAATGGCTTCTAGCACACAACTGTTGCCACCAGGGTGTGAAAAGGGACAATTTTGTATGTGAATCCAGTTCTGTGCTTCAGGAAGCATTCTGGGCTTTTATGGCCATCAGTTCTGAGCTCCTGGGTCACAGGCAGGTCTCAGGGGTGTTATGGGCTGCATGTGCCCATGAACCACAGTGCTGAGCTTTGCTAAGTCAAAATGTGTCTTGATAAATAAAAACCTACCAAGCTGCACCTGGATTTTTTTTTCCACATTAAAGTGTGGTATAGCCTCAAATATTTTGAGGGTAAAGAAAGTTAAGAAGTGTAAGCTTTTTGGTGGCACTATTCATCTTTGAACAAGGCTAGACTGTGACTTACAGTTGTGGAGTAGGCTTTGTATTTAGAGAGGACAACTTGTGTTTAAAACAAAACATGCTAATTCTTCTGTCATGTGCCTGGAGGTATTCACAGCTTTTATTTTCCATACAACAATTTTATTGGGTGCTCTTCATGTATAAGAAGGAGATAGTGTGGGTGTGCCACAAGGAAAATTCTTGAAAATTTTAGACGTGTGGGTTAATGAACTTTTCTTGCCTACAGGAAAAGGAGATTGGTGTTCTTGAAATATTATTTTATTTACTGTCTAGTGTTTTGTGAGGCTGGGTTGTTCTTGGGAAATAAGTTTTCTTTGTCTCTCTATCTCAGTCAGCTCACAGCCATGGTTGTTCTAAAGCTGGTACTTGAAAAAATGCTTTGTTTTGTTTTGTTTGGTTTTCTAAACCTTGATTTTTCTATCCATGATTGGGAGGCTGGGTTAGTAGCAGGTGCTCGGGACTTTTGTGTGCTCCTATAAACAGCTCAATTCTCACTAGTAAGTCTGCAGTCTGCCTATTTATTTCTTAGTGGATCTGATGATTCTTTTGCTTTCCTAATCTAAACTGTTTTGAATTCCATGACTTTGAACATAACATTAAATGGACCTGTTTTCTTAATTCATATCTCATTAATTCAAATCTCACATTCCAGTTTCCCCCCCCCCCAGTTTTTTTTTATTATTTTGGGATTTTATTTCTGTGGTATGAACTTTTGTTGGTTTGGGGTTTTTGATTTGTTTGGTTGCTTTTTTATCAACCGAATAAATGAGATTAAATGCATAGTAGTAAATTTTTAAATAGCCTCCAAAAATATGTGTCAGTTAAGTCTGCTCACTGAAGTAGTCTGCATTGTCAGCATATTGGTTGCAAAATGTTTCAGCTCAAATTCTGTTCATCCTAAGATGAGTGGCTCATAAATAGTTTATTTTGTGCTAAAAATTAAAAGCTGTGACACTCAAGTTATATTTTGCATTCTCGTATATACTTTCATTTTGTATTAACATCATACCATAATTATAGCAAAGGTAGCTAAAAAAATACAGTGATAATAATTGACTTAAACTTATAAATAGTAATTTCTAGAGAAATGAGAGTTATATTAATAAAGGGGAAAAAATACAGTTGCAAGAATTTTTTTTCTTGAATTTTACTCTGTTGTGAGAAGCCTTTCAACTTCAACAAACTGGAGGTATAAAAACCCTAAAATTCCAAGACAGCCAGTCTCTTAGTTGTGATTATTTTAATACTTTTCAGGGTGGCATAATATTTAACTGCCTTGGAGAAGTGTTTGTTCAATTTTATGGCACTGTGCATCATTCTGAACAATGACAAATACATAAACCAGATAATTTGTTTATTTTAGAGCAATAAGATTTTCAGAGCCTTCTCACAGGATTAAGTACTTGGAACAGAACTAATTGCATGTCACGGATGGGTATCTGTTTTGTTTTGTTTAGTTTAGAGGCTTTTTTTTTTCTTTTCAATCCTCCATGAATTCTTTCTGTTTCCAAACCTTTTACTTACAGCTTTTAGAGAAATGGCAGAGGAGAAGCCAGGGTTGTTTGGATCCTCTACTAATCCCATTTATCACAACATGGAGAGTTGCCATTTCTAGTCTGGCATTCAAAAAATCTTAGTAATGCTGTAGTAGGGTAATTAATGAGAAACAAGATTTTGAATAAATCTGAGTCTTTTTAATAGAGCTGATTAGATATAACATTACAATCAAAACATCCTACAAAAATCTTCCAGTGTTGTATTGAGTTCAACACTATATATATGCCTGTATATGTGTATATTAACCTAAAATCTGTCATGAGCAAAAGGTTTTTTGTTACTCCTTGGTCATTTATGTAAATGCCTCTCAAATATACTCAGAGAGAATTTCAAGCTGGATAAATTTTGAGCTCAAATTGCTTTTCTCAGTTTATTTGTTACACAACTATTTTGCATCCTTAGAGGATGGGCTCTTGTGATCTGTGTGCTGGCACTCCCTTGAGTCCCAGCAGGGAGCAAAGCAATGTGTCTAATATTTAAACACGGTGAAGTGAGGCTTCTTAGAAGCTTATTGTCTCACTCTTGTGAGACTTGACAATTACTTTGTTGAGTCAGTCTAATGCAACAATTCCAAATGTCATTTAATAATGATCAAAGGAGTAAAGTGGAAGTCAGCTTCATACAACATGAATGTCAAACATTTACACAGTACAGCCACAGCTCTTTCAGTAAAACAAACTTCATTTGCTACAAAGTAATACTTCCCTCTCTATAGTGTCTATATTAAACCATGTGTAGGCACATTCTTGTATGGCTTGGATATTGGCCAGTTGTCTCAGGTTTTCCTAGCAGGCCATTTTATGTAGTCCTTGTGCTTTGCTACAAAGGGAGAAACCATGAGAAAAGAAGGGAGAAAACATACAATTTAGGTTTTATTCTTATATTAATATATTTTGAAAAATATCATTATAGATGATTTTTCAAGAAAACCCACGGAACTGAATTAAGAATTTCTTCGTTCCAGTGTTATTCAAGAAGGTTTTGTGACAGAGTTTGTGCCTATAAGTGCATTTTACATGAAAGGGCTTATGAGGACAGCTTGAGTGTGATATTAGGCTCATCTGCTTTATGGGGAATATACATTTGCCAGAAGATCAGACAGACAGCTTCTGCAGAGCTTACATGTCCTTGTTAAAGTGTATACAGACAGAAAGATTTGCAACTAATCCATGGCTAGGATCTGCATGCAACACATAAAATAATTAACTTCCTTTTCCTGCTTACCACTGTCTCCTCAAAATTTGTACATTTTAAGATACATTTAGCTTTAGACAGTGAAAGGAACTTAGGGGGGAAAATAGTCTGGCTTCCTGAAGTTTGGGTCTATGCTTGCCTGCTGAGTGGATGCTTGAACACCATCCCACCCCCGGTAAGTGCTCTCATCATGGCTTTGTGTGGGACTGGGCATGTTCATGTGTGTAAATCATAAAACATGCTGAGTTGGAAAGGACCCAGCATGATCACTGGGTCTACCTCCTGGCCCTGTGCAGGACATCCCAAGAGTCACACCATGGCCCCAAGAGCATTGTTCCAATGCTCTTTGAATTCAGGCAGGCTTTGTGCTGTGACCACTTGCATGGGGAACCTGTTCCAGTGCTCAACAACTTCTGTGTGAAAAACTTTTTCCTGATATTTAACCTAATGATTGGAGTGGGTTTGTGGGGAAGCCAGTGAAGTGAACTGAGAAAAAACTTATCCTTGTACTTAACTGATAATGTAGCTGCCACTGAGCTGGCTGTCTTGAGAGCTTTTGGCTTTGTTCCCCACTGAGTAGTAGGATTTGTCCTCCATCTCTGAATCAGCCAAACTGGCTTTAAAATGTGTGGTCTTTTTATGATCTTTTCTCCCTGCGTGAAACGGAGCTGCTCTGGTTTCAGTCCCTGTCAGCCACAGAGAAGTGTCAAATCTGACAAGTGTGTAGCAATGCTGGTGCAAATTTAAACACTATCAGGAAGTGAGAACAAACATATTTTTGAATGCTTCTGTTAAGTGTGACATTGATCATCCAATCAGTTAATTTTCATGCATGCTCCATGATTTATGTGAAATGTTCTCCACGTAACTTTCTTGTTGACCTTTTAGAGAAAAGATGAAATGGCAAATAACCTGGAGAACTGCCTGGTCAGCTGTTTAGAGACTTGCATTTGGTGCTGCATCATGGTTACAACCTATGCTGTTTAAACAGCAGTGACTCACTACACCCCAAACTAGCACACCAAGGTGTGTAAGTCAGGAGGTTCCCTGAAACACTGCACAGAGTGCATAGCCAGACATGCATACTCTTTTGTCCCAAAGCTGGTGAAAGGGATCTGCTGGGGCAGTTCAGGAGCTGAGAGAGAGACTTGCTATGGGCCTTCTTTTCTCTTCTGTTTCTAAAAGACAGAAAATTACACACAGGCAACCTTGGTCCTTAACAGAGCTGCACAGGTGTGGCTCTTTGAGACAGCAGGCTTTAAGGAAACATGTCACCTGAAGTACCTGCTCTGCAGCTCTTACCATCCCTTGATACTATTTAAAGCCTGGGTTACCATTACCTGTATAGCAGGAACTGAATATAGAGTGTTCAGGAAGACTTTGAAGTTTGAATCTGAGTCTCTTGCCCACAATCTACTTTTTTTGGGGAGGAAAAAATACAGAAACCTCCATTTGAAAATCTGATTTGACACAAAATCCCTGCAAGAGCATGGTTAGGATTATGTCTTGAGAGATGAATTTATTTAACCTAAGGGCAGCAAGAGAGGATTAGGTATTTTAATACCCTCCTTTCCCCTAATGACTGTACAGACTGCTGACACTTCTTTGGCTTGGGGAAGATGACCTGTATAGAGAAGTGATGAGACTGTGAGGTGAATTTTTTTTCAACACCTCCTACTGAAAACATAGTGTTTTTTCACTAAAAAAAGAATATTTTTCGGAGGTATAACGGCATTCCTATGAAATCAGGAATGAAATTCCTACTCAAGTAGGACATGCAGGCTTATGAAGTGGTCTCACAGATAGGTCCCAAATTTTGCAATCTTCTCAAGGCAGCGGGGTGATGATTTTTAATGCTCTCACAAGTGAGATTACCTAACTATATGGAAAACACATATCAGTAAGAATTGCTGTGGTTTAACATTTCAGAGTAGCTAGGTACTGTGAGGGGATAATATGTAAGAAAATAAAAATAGTACAGAAGGTAATCTCACCCCTGAGGAGTTGCAAGTGTACTAATTACAAAGATTAGGAACAGGCCTGGCCTTAACAGGCCACAGCTGTGTCAAATAAAAAGATGAGTGCTAGAAAAGAGTGGGTTAGCTGGTTGAGGGGAGAATTGGAGTTTGTTGGTTGTGCTGTGAAGAAGGAGTCAGTGCTGTGAGGAGCTGCACATGAGAAATCACTGAGAGGGTATAGGAGCTTTGCAATAAGATGACAACAAGGTACTTTGCTATTGCTCTTGAGATGCTAACTTTAGCTATCTAATTTTTAAAACACCCTTGTCAGTTCACTTTTCCCTGGGAAATCTTACATGACAGACAAATCAATGTATAGGTGATGAGGCAAAAAATTGCTATAATTAATATGTGCTTATTTCTCAGAGGCTAATGCATTTTGGCATATTACCAAATAAAGTGTGCAATTTTATCTTTCATTGTCAATCCTTTCATTTTTGTGCAAAAATTTAATTTTCATTAAAAATGTAAGGCCTGAACAGGAATACCCTCTTGGACTCAGTCCTGTTCTCTCAACAAGCATATTTCCTATATAGACAATTGGAGCGGTGTGGCCGGTGGAAAGCACGCCCAGGCTAGAATGACCAGCCCGCCTCCAGCCGAAGGGGCGCTTCCCCCACATGAAGCCGGGTATTGCGCCTAAGGCACTAAACTGCCTTCCGGACACTGGCCGCTGAAACTCCGAGCCGCAAGATGAAGAGGCGTCTCTCAGTATGATTGGGTTAATTAGGTCCCAAGGGACCAAACACTCCCAATGGAACCAGGGGATGAGGGCCGGGAGCAGAGAGCTGAGAGCCCCGAGGTGAGGAAAACCTCGGGTTTTAAAGGAGATGGGAGGAGTGAGGGATAACAAATCAGGAGACGGAAGGGAAGGATACATTGGGGATTGACATAACAGTAAAACGAATCATGTACAACTAAGGGACGGGCCCCGGCCCCTGAGCCAATCACCCGACACCCTGGCCAGAAGCTTCTGGAAAAGGAGGCAGGGGTGCCGAGTGACAGGCAGGCAATCAGGGGTGGAGAACAAAAAGATACATGTGGTGACCATAGAAACTTGGGAGGGGTTTGGGGATTGACAGATAACTGGGATGGGGCAGGACCTTTTAACATGAACAAAGGGGGGTGAACAGAACAAACGGAAAACGAACCACAACAGACAATTACTATTGAAAATTTGCTTTTTTATCTGTCATAATTTGCTTGAATTGTAAGTCAGTAAGAAAATAAATTTTTATTCATTTAGTTGGCATTTCATCCTGAATTATTCACTTGAGAGATTATACAGATGACCCCTATTTTTCTTAAACCACAGCCTTACTTAATTTCCATGGATAAAAGATTGAAAAAAACCTAAGTGATTACTAATGTCCCTTTTAGTTATCCCAGTATAATTTAATCTTTAATCTCTTTATGTCTGTAGTCATGTGAATGTGAAAAACTATCAATTTCTTTTAAGCTAGACGTACTTTGACTTTGGTATTAGACTATGTTTTGTTATTTTCATTACACCAACAGAATGGGAACATCCCACAGCATGGCTGCAGCCATGGCTTCCATATATTATTGTAAGGAGAGAGCTGTTGTGGGACTGGAGTCAGAGTCTTGTGATGCTCTTCCACAGCTCTTCTCATTCTCCTCACCACAGTGTCAAACAAGGGCTCAGTGTCGGCTGAAAGAGGATTTGCCTCAGACGGGTCTTGTGAGAGGTTGAACAGCAGTGGAGGGTCATGATGGGTTACACCATCCCCGAAACACTGACAAATTCCTCTTCTGAAACAGGCCCCAGAGGCTTCTGGCTGAAATACTGGAGTAGCATAATGAGCTTTCCATATGGTGCCACCTGTCACAGGAGAAGCACATTTGAAGAGCTTAATGTCATTAGGAGCTGGGGGTGGTCCCTGAAAGGCTGGTTCATGTTTAAGTGATCTGATTTGTTGTTCCAAGGGGAAGCTTTGTCATGGTTGTTGCATACAGGGGAAAGGTGTTGTGGAAGCTGGCAGGGATTCAAGTGCTTTTTGTGGTTCATGGGTACACCTGGGCTCTGGGTACTGTGTGCAGTATTTGGATTTTCAATCCCAATATTTTCAGTATTTCAGATGGAGTCTGCCACTTTCTTGTTCCCCTTTAAAACTTTTCATGCCTCTTGGAGGTGGGAAAATGGAGAATGTAGTCCCCAGTTTCTGGGTGTATATATTGATAAGTGTTTCTTCTTCTGGCTCTGTACATCTGAGTGAAGAAGTACATTTAGGCAGAAACTGACCACAATTTATTTCTCTCCTCATGATCCAACACACTTCCAAAAAGGGTGGTAAGTCTGAGCCTTTAAAAGAGTAACAACTGGAGTTTTGTAGTTAATATGAAGAAGTTTGTAGTTTTTAACTTAATATGAAGAAGGCGAATAGCTCACAGCTTTAGAACTTGTACTTCATCAAGCTCTTCTACTGACCATAGGATAAGCACTGCTTTGTAACTTGTGGTGAAAGTGGTAAATTACTAGGACTACAGCTGAATGTAGTCCTAGTACATTACTAGGACTTACATTACATTGCATCAGGATATTTTACTTCTCCCTCCCTTCTCCTTTTTCTCCTATTCCTTACCTCACATTTAGAAAACACTACACTGAACTCAGAGGCAAGGATGTGCCCAGCAAGAAGACAGCAATTAGACACTATGAAAAAAGAGACAAGAAGAAAGGGGACATTCACCACTTGGAGTCACTTCTGTGCTCAAAGCATTAAAGAGCTGACAACTGCATTGTCCCTACATGGAATATTCTTCTTGGTTCAACAGAGTCAACTGAACTTTTCTTCCTTTCTTCTCATGTGTCCAGAGCTGTTCTTTATATCTGGAGCCTGCAGCTTTATTCCTCAGTCTCTCTCTTGTCACTACCCTAGAACAATATCTTGTGAATAAATAGAATTTTAAAACTTCTTAAAAAGTGAAGGGGAACAAATAAGACATATTAAGGTTTAGGTAATATTTTAGATTAAAATATCCAGTTGCTGGCTAGCTGGCTGGCACTGTATATTTCTTTATTTTCACCACAGAGTTTCCACATTCTGCTTCTGCACTTTTATGGAGGGATGCTGTCTCAATGGTTCTGAAATGTTTATGTGTAAGAAAATGAAGATAAATTTTAGATATCTCCATTTCTGAAATTGTGAAAGGATTAAAAATGTTTTCTGAAAGAAAAAGGGTTAGAATGTGGTGGTGATATTGCTAAAGTTGTGGGTTCAGTCCCCACATGGGTAATTTCTTTAAGAGTTGGAGTTGATGATCCTTATGGGTCCTTTCCAGCTCAGACGATCATGGATCTGGAAATAAGGATGAAATCTTTCAAGCTTCTGACAGCTTATGAGGGCAGACAGATTCTCCTTAGGTCTGTCTGAGTATTTGCTTTGCTGCTGGCTGGATGTCCACTGCATCCTCAAGCTTATTATTCCTGTCTTGTTACCACAATAATGTTTGTTTTGTGACAGAAGTGCAAGCATCCTCTGTGATATCAAGGTGCCCAGAACATGGGATTTGCTTCTTATGTCTGTTGGTCAGGCAGCATAGATATTTCTAACAAGGAGTTAAACAAGCACTCCCTAGGACATGCATTTTTTCTGAGTATCTAGCTCTTGTTGGAATGCTTTTACGATATTACTAAAATAACCTTTTTTATGTGAGATGGACACATGGACTTACCTAGATGTACATAGAAATTAGTGATCAGTGTTCAGAAAAACTGAACTAAGTAGTCCTTCTTTTCCATAAATTATGAATTCTTTATAATCTATACACTGTATGGCAATTTGGAGTAGTGAGTGTAGAGTGTCTGGAGACAACTGATCTGATTCTGCTAAATTTTAACATTCAGTTTTCACAGCTGCAAATAATTACTGGAGTTGCAGAGTGGGAGACAGACAAGTCCTTGTTAGTTCACTTATAAGGATAGAGAGAGGCTGATTCTAATTAACCTGCATTGGTGAGCTGAGTAGATAGCTGGGTTACAGAAGGATAAAAGAAAAGAAAAAAGATCGTAGAAATCAGTGCTGATAAAAACAGTAGAGGTTGCACCCATCTCCAAGAGGCAAAGAGGGATATACAATTTGCTACTGAAGTAGCTCTGACAGAATCTGAAGGGTGCATGTGCATGTTAGGGCAGTGTGTTAATTTAATATATCCAAGGGAAAGGAAACCTGCTGCTTCAATCCAAACATGTCTCAAACCCATCTCGTAACAATCAATCAGTTTAATGAGCAGAAAGAAATGGACTGTCACTAATAAGACTTATGGTGCAGAAGTAAAAGAAAGGACTCTTTAACATAGAAACAAAGGATTCTTCTGGCTTCAGGGAAGGCCTTAAAGGATAGGTCCTGCCTGGATGACATCAAGACACAATGGCTTGATATCTAGGTATCAAAGCTGCTCAAGAGACAGATGTTAATAAATAAGTAGTGATAATAAATGATGATAATAAATAAGTAATGTGAGTGTGACATACTTGTAAATGAACTAAAACAGTCTGGTCTCTCAGCCCAATCAGAAGAAACTGCAGTTGCAGCAAAAACCAAAAATTTTTGCCCTGGCTGAAAGCTGAGCTGCATATTTGATTAGCTGGTGTTTTATATGCAGAACATGGTATTGTTTTTAGGCCCCTTGCCATAAACAGTTCAATGGGAGAAATTGTGGAAAGGCATGCATAAGAAATCTAAATGTGCACATGGCTTCATAGGAACACGAAATGCCACAAAATCCACCTTGCATCTGCATGTTATATGCATAGCTACTTAAGTAGAACTTATATCATTTAGAAGAACAGGCAATGTAATTTAGGCAAGGAAAGCATCAGGATAACCTGAAAAGCAATTCTTCAAACGCCCCATTTGATTGGAGTATGAATTTAGCCTCTCCTAAGGAAGTGTGGCATGACTCTTCTGGCAGGAATATTATCCAGGAATTGGGGCAGTCTGACAGATTTCTCTACCCAGAAAAATTCTGTGCTCACAAAAAATGGTGTGCATTACAGAGAAACAAAGAGAGATCTCTAAGAATAATAAGAGATTTGTGAAGCTCTACTTCTTAGGAAGCAAACCCCTTCATCTCAGGCGAGGCAGGATAAGTGTCCTAGGGTGACGTTATGATGCTTGTATCCCCATTCACGTGTTCTGTTAATGTTGGATATTATATTCTCTACCTTTAAGACCGGCTCTGAAGAGGGAAAGTTTTGTTTTGGTTTTCTTATCAGCCTGGCGGGACACAGAGACTGCAGCTTTTGCTTTTGCTGCTTTTGCTTTTTGCTTTGCTCTCTCGCTCTTGCTTGCTTCGCTTCTGCTTGCTTTTGCTCATTAGCTAGTTTAGCTAAACTGTCCAATTTCTTCCTGGACTGTTTCTCCTTTCCTTTTTCTGAACATTTTGAACCTGCTCCGGACTGGGACCTGGGAAACACCAAGATCCTGCACCTTGTGGCTGCAGCAGCAGCCCCAGCGCCGGAGGGACTGAGAACAGAGTGACCACCCCCAAGAGAGACTTTCTGAATTTGTCATCTCTTTCAAAGCAGTGTCATCCGGTATTGTTCATTCTGTGTGCTGGGGGTGCTGTGCCTGTTAAATAAACAGGTTCTTTCCACTCCTCTCCGAGGAATCCTTCCCGAACCGGTTGGGGGGAGGGACCGTGGGGGAGGAGCCCTAATTTGGAAATTCTCCTCCAAATTTGCCCTAAACCACTACAATAAGGAACAATGAGGCCTTGCAGAAGGACTGAGAGGTGGAGACAATGAACAAAGTCCATACATATATATGTGTATATACATGTATATGTACATGTTTACATTATATTCTATTGGAAGCTAGAGGCTGTTACATCACTTCTGGCCTGCAAGAGGGGGATATTGTCACAGACATATTTCATGAAAAATCCTTTTAACAGGATTTTTCTCCTGAGAAGCTGAGAGGCCTCAGAAACAAAATGTAAACAATGGTTATCTGCTGCTGTGGAATGCAACAGGTGCATCTTGATTGGTCTCATGTGGTTGCTTTTTAATTAATGGCCAATCACAGTCCAGCTGTCTCAGACTCTCGGTCAGTCTCAAGATTTTATTATCATTCCATTCCTTGCTAGGCTTCTGAAATATTTTCTATTCTTTAGTGTAGTTTTAGTAAATACTTTTCTTTTAATATAATATATATCATAAAATAATAAATCAGCCTTCTAAAACATGGAGTCAAGATCCTCATCTCTTCCCTCATCCTGGGACCCTTGGGAACACCACCACAGGTTGTTTATACTCACTGTCCTTCTGGTGCCAGCGCACTGCATGCAGGAACACCCCGCAGTAGTGGAACAGGAACTCGTGCCTGGAGTGCTGCTCTGTCCCCCGCAGCAGGGGCAGCAAGGTGTGCCCATCCATGACCCTGATGGAGAGCACCAGACAGGTTCAGAATTTTAAGTCTGCAGCTGAAGCATGAACAGTATTCCCTCTCTGTGTGCAGCATTAAGATTTCAAGTGTCATCACTAAACCAAGGTACTGTTCAGCTAATGAGCCCTGAGATTTTTAATTGGATGAATGTGTGGAGACCAGTAATTAGCAGTTACTAGAAGTTTTTGCATTTACAGTTGGTTCACACATCCTGCCTAGGAGATCAGACACCATTATTGTAGTTTTCCTGGAAGTGATAACAATAGTGAAGGCATGGTTCACAGGTTTTAATTTTCCCACCTGAAATAGAAAGTGCTGACAGCTCTGTGAGCTCCAGGCTTTGTAAAAATAATTTTAAAAAAAGAAGCCACTTACTGAACTGCTAGCAATTCAGTTACAATCTGGGTTGTAACTGGGTTTAGTTACAATCTACCAGTACTTCTGTGCTTTTTGCTGAAATGGCTTAGCCACCCACACTTTCACATGCCCTTTAGAGAAGTCTGTTATTTTTCAGTCACCCTCGTGTCCCAAATCAACCAAGTTGCTTTTCAGTGATAGCAGAACTGAGTTATCTAAATGACCCTTGATAAAACATATGGCTTTTTTTCTTTGCCTTTTTCACATAAGCAGACAAGATGGGGAAAGCTGTGCAGAAAAGAAACAAAACTA
The DNA here is from genome assembly GCF_012460135.2 of Molothrus ater. NCBI lineage: Eukaryota > Metazoa > Chordata > Aves > Passeriformes > Icteridae > Molothrus > Molothrus ater. Next base: position 35,590,003 of record NC_050479.2, read on the forward strand.
GAGAATTGCCTGGTTCAGCAACAAAGAGAATTTAACGTGTGGCTGTTAGGATGCATGACACAGTCAGCTTCAGTCTGAATAAAGAAAGAGAAGCAATATGATTTATGAAGCCACCTCTGTACCTGTCCTGAGGCACTGCCCCTCCAGCCAGTTGAACTACTGTAGGATAAATGTCCATAAGGCTCGTGGGTTCATCGATAACTGCCCCCGCAGGCAACACTCCTGGCCATCTAATTATACCTGGAACACGGATTCCTCCTTCCCAGCCTCCCATTCCTTTTCCACCTGTTATAGAAGGGGGAGAAGTATCAAAAAGATAAAAGAATAGAAGATAACAGATGTTTATTGTGCATGTATAGGAAAACGTTTTAAAACTTTTAGGGTATTTCATGCACCTTTAATGAAAACACACTAAATCCTGGAAGAGAGTAGACTGTCATTCAGCAGTGGCTCTTCTCATTATTTGTATGCGTGTCTTATTTATCTGCTGGTTTTTAATATGCAGTTCCCAATAGCAAGAGTGAGTTTTACAGATATTTATTAACTAAACTGTATTTTTAAATTTTGTCAGTTTGTCTCACTGGAATATCCCCTGTTTTGCTGTATGTGGACATAAATAGTAATGTCTTTCTATTATTGATATCTAAATTGACATTGTATTCCCCTCTTGCCTTCTCTCTAAGCAGGCATGACTTCATCATTGTCCTCTCATCCTGAACTCCCCAGTCACATTTCCTCTCTGGACTCTCTTGTTACTAATATACTTATATTCAGCTAGTGGAATTTAATTCCTTAGATTAGTTTGTAAGCTATTTGAGTTAGCCTCTTTTGCATCTGTTACTGGCATGGAATCGTCATATCAAGAACTAAAGGCTAATTTTACATTTAGGACTGTGTGTGGGTGGATCCCAGCTGTATCAAATATTGCTTGTATGGCTCATTAAGTAACTCAGCACTAGACAATGTGCATTGTGATGCTGAGCAAGGTCAACATGCATATGACTATGGCTCTTCTTCTGTAGGGAAACTTGTGATGGAGGCAGCTTTCAGTCTTCATTATAACGTAAGTGCCAAGCTGCCCAAGATGTCACGGTGGCTTTTCAAGGTTTAATAATCTGGAGGAAGCACATACAAGAGATACCATAGAGCTTTTGTCACTGTGTTGCAAGACAGTCATAGAGAGTCTAGAAGAAACTTATATAGAATGGGTGAGAAACTGGAGAGCAATAGTAAGAAAATAGGCATCATGATATCTTGATAATCAGTCAAGAGTAACCTTTTGAAATTCAACACAGGTAAATGCAAGGTCCTGTGTCTTGGGAAAAATAACCCCATGCCCCATTACAGGGCTGACCTGCTGGAAAGCAGCTCTGCAGAGAAGGATCTGGGTGTCCTGGTGAAGAGCAAGTGCTCCCTGAGCCAGCAGTGTGCCCCTGGGGCCAAGAAGAGCAAGGGTGTCCTGGTGTGCACTAGGAAGAGCATTGCCAGCAGACTGAGGGAAGTGGTCCTGCCCCTCTACTCAGCCCCAGCCCTATTAATAGCAGATGTCATTCTTTTTTTCAGCCCTACAATCCTAGATTATAATCACATCATATAGTTTATTAAATGTATTCTGTTTGGGTATATTTTTTCTATCACTCTTTTTTTAAGAGGAAGTCTTATGCATGTACAGACTACTACAATTTTACCTTTATATATCCCATTCCATCCACCCAACTGAGAATTTCCTCTATAAGCCTCTAAGAATCCTCCATGATCAGATGCAAAATAAATGAATGTGGTATTCTTCAAGTCCTCTTTGTCAATAACAGCCAGAAGCCTGCCTATAAACAAAGCAAAACATCAGCAGATGCAGTCAGATTTTTTAGGTCTTGACTCCACATTCAGTGAAGACTGAGTCTTTCCATTTGGCAATAAGAGCCCAAGAGAAAGCTGATGAATGTTTATAACATTTGTGTCTGGTGTCTATAAAAACAGAAAAATAAAAAAAAATAAAAGGAAAATAAATTAGTGATACTTTTATTCAAACTACTCAAAATACTCTGTCAGCTTTGTTCTGTAGATTCTGCATCAAGAATTTTCTTCACTATGTAGCCTCAAACATCTTGAAAAGCTTAAATAATAGCACTGCTCTGATTACTAACCATAGAAAACTGCTGTGTCTCACCAGGGACTTAACAAGGACTCCGAGACCAGGCTGAATACGATCAACCAAAATAATTTCCTGATGTCCACAATAAAAACTTCATAGACTGTAATCCAAACCTAACTTCATAGGGAATGTTTTCTGTACTGATCCCATCAAATGTTTATATAGAATGTGATTTATCATCCATTAATTGTCTTCATCATCTTCTGCATCAAATATATTTGCCAAGGACAGCTTCCATACCTGCAGAAGCAGCAGCAAAAGCTGAACTGCACAAGAAAAAAGCACAAGCAAGTGATCACCACTTTTGCTCAGTTTCCTTTCCTTTCCTTTCCTTTCCTTTCCTTTCCTTTCCTTTCCTTTCCTTTCCTTTCCTTTCCTTTCCTTTCCTTTCCTTTCCTTTCCTTTCCTTTCCTTTCCTTTCCTTTCCTTTCCTTTCCTTTCCTTTCCTAAACTAGTTACTGACCTCACCAAACACAAAAAAATCTTTAGATTGAATCTAGGCATATTGGTTCTGAATTAGACCCCAAATCAAGAGCTATCCAACTCTTTGTCCTCATTAGCTGCAAGCCTGTTTCAACTACATGTTCTTTATATCTTGACTTCTGCTATCGATCTCTGCTTACAGAGCCTATGTTTGGAGGTGGCTGGTGCTAAAAGATGGAAGAGGAGCATGGCTGAGTCTTCTGGTTCAGCTGGGTCTTGCAGAAGTTTTCAGCCTGTCCATTGAAAGCAATCAGGTTCCTCTCAAATTACGAATTTGCAGACATGGTTATTGGGGGAAAAAGGGTTCAGGGACTGAATTGTGGCCTTGGCAGTAGGCAATTACTTTGTTAGTAGAGCCTTCATTTTTGACAAAGTAGAAACAGTAGCTATCTCTCTCTCATTGAAAAGAAAAACTAAGTAAATGTTAGGTTTTTAAACCAAATTAACTAATCAGAAATTTAACCTGATTGGTACACAAGAGCCTAGACTACCAGCAAAGTGAGTCATCACCGACTTCACACAATTTATTAAGTGAAACTCCATATCTTTCTGACTTTTGGCTAGGAGAGAGTTCTGATTTTTTTTTTTTTTTAATAAAAACGCATTAGCACACAAAACAACCATGACATAATGTAATATTCAGCAGCAACTCTTTACATCTTCTAAGACCAGAGCTGGAGAATTATACTGCATTTTGATTAACAACGTGATCAGGAACACATTTGGTTATTTGACTGCATTTAACACTTCAGAGTAGAAACATGTAATTTTAAAAAAAGATAATGAACTAATGCTTACAAGGAAAGTTTAAGCTTTCATTTTAAGAAAATAAGAAAGATGTATTGTATGGTTGTGGTATGACAATCTCTGAAATCAACTAGGTAACCAAGGTGAGTTCACTGATTTTTACATATGCCAAAAGGGAGTTTGGTGATCACCCCCTTAATGCCTTTTCCACATCCAAGTGAATGAAGAATTTTCTTCAAGGCCAGTACTTACCCACCATCCAGTCCATCTCCTCTACATTATCTCCATACAGGCCATGCCTGCTTCTTCCCTGAAACTTCTCTGTGGTAACGAGAGGGGTGTGAACATGTAAAAGGGAAACAAAGAGAAGAAATGGTCTATGCTTGTTTCTGAAATAAAAGAAAACAACAGTCATTTCTCTTCAAACTGTCACTCAACCCAAAATATAACAGTGTATTGCAGTTACTCCCTCAATTTATATTACATTGTTGAGATCTAAACAATTTTTATTTTGACATCTTTTTGGCTTTGAGGTTTTGGGAAGCAGAGGGGATTAAAACATACCCCTCAAAAATGTTTTTTCTATGTTAAGATCAAAACAGTAATGGGGCATTTTTTTTTTCCAGTTCCAAGTTAGACATGCAAAATATTAAATAAGCTACTAGAAGAGGGCATAGCCAAATGACTGACACATTCTTAGAAGCAATGAGACCAGGACTCACTTGCCTAAACTTAACAATGGATGTGCATCATGAGCACCTGAGGTGTCCTCATGGAAGAGGCAGATATCACCCACAGTGAAACTGTATTGCTTCAACATCAAGCCAGGTGGGGTATCCTAGGAACCTGAGATTACCTATGCTCAAAGTTTTAGAGGAAAAATTTATATTTCCTCACATTTCCATTAAAAAACAAACACACTACCCCTAAATCCTGGCAGAAACATGGATATGCCCAGATTTAAGACACAAATACTTTTAAAGACTTAGCAGTTTTTTCAATTCCAATTGAGGTTACTGATAATAAATGAAGGACACCTTTGGGAAAAAAAATAAACAAAAACCACAAGACTAAACAAACTCACTATCACTCTCCTGTTTGTAAAACATTAACTTCATATGACACTTTGTATGACATTTATCACTCTAAGATAATTTTTCTGTTCCACCTGGCAGAAGGCACAGTATTTGGCCAGGACCCTTTGTGTTGTTTGTCCCCCCCCCCAGTCTGCTCCTCACCTCTGCTGATTACCTTTCAATGAATGTAATTGCCTCCTTCAGCATATTAGAAGTAGTTTTTTGCAGGTTCATTGGTTGTTCAGTGATATCATGGTTTCTCATCAGGATGCAGTTCCAGTACTTGGTGAAACCATAGCTGGAGAACCAGGAGATGAAATGAAGGAGACCACAGATGGCCAGGCAGATGATTATTTTCCATTTTACTGGGAATAAATTGGCAAGTTTTCCAATCACAAGAGTAAATACTGCAAGGATGATCATTTCAGTGTAAAACCAATATGTATCTTGCAAAGACTTGGCCAGTTCAGGGTCATCTGTGCCTTGACATTCATTGAGAAGGGTAAAAGGCATGCCATAAAAATAGTCAAAACCATGATTTAAAGGATGGTGGCAGTGATCATGGCGGGTTTTGCAGTTCACTCCCATATGCCACTTCCCTAGAAATAAAAAGCAAAGATCTTAAATCCTGTTATTCTCTGTAAAGGTGAAGCCAAGGGAGGAGCTGGTGTGGGATGGGGACAGACTCAGGGAGCAGTAGTGCAGTGACAGACATTGATGAGGTCCCCTCTCAGCCATCTCTTCTCAAATCTGAACAGCCCATCTCCCTCAGCCTTTCCTCATAAGAGAGATACTTCAGTCCCCTAATTATCTTCATTACTGATGAGTAAGTTAAACAATACTGGGCTCAGTGCTCAGGGACACCACTGGTGACAACTTTTCCCTGTGTCACTGATTACAACACTCTGGGATCAGCTGTTCAGCCAGCTCTCAACCCATTTCCCTGTCCACTCATCCAGTACACACTTTCAGAGTTTGCCTATGTTGTGAGAGACAATTTAAAAAATCTTGCTGAAGTCAGTGTCATTAAGATCACTGTGCTGAAATTGATAAAATTAAGACCACTGTGGTGTCTTGGTGCCAACTGGCAGATGACATTTTTCTGCTCTAATACATCAGTAAATATCTCTGCTGGTTCATCCTAAAGCAATCTGTACTGGGCAAACAAGATTCTTTCCTTTGAATTTACTTCCCTTTGCAGTGTGTATTTATGTATTACATACACCTCATTTTGGATTTACCAGATATGCTGTACTCACATTGGACTTGTGGACAGTGTTTTTAAATCCCTGCTGATTTTGAAAGTTCTGCATACAAGAAAATCTAGTTTAACTGATCCTGGAATTTTTGACCAAAAATGTATTTACAGAAGTAACCTAATTAGAATAACAAAAAATGAAAAGGCAACAACTTTGTTTCATACCTACAATTGCTGTAGAATAACCTTGCTGGTAGAGTATTCTGGCAAAAGTAGTTTCATTTGGTGGGAGCCCCCCTGAACCACCATTCCAGAAGAGAACCTGCTGCTGAGTGCTGGATGCCATGCCTAGAGAGGAATAACAGTCTTTAGAATGAAACAAGCCAGACTTCAGATTTCCAGCTATCTCAGATTGTGCTTTCTAATGAATGGGACTCAGTTGCCTAAGCCTAGTGCCTTTTAATAAGCTATTTCCTATGTACTAGGATATTCTGCCTGACCTTCAAAATGATCTCTTTTCCAAGTTCCATGTCATCACATGCTAGTCCAATGCAGATGCCTCAGCTATGCCGGAGCGTCTACAAATGACAGGAAGACACCTACATTTGGATATTAGGCACCCTCTTACAATCAAAGTTCTATCAAAATATGATGTTAACAAAAACAACAAAAAAAGCAAATAAGTTTTATCCAGAACAAAAGGCTTACAGGGCTAGGGGAACACACTCCTGAAATGTACAGTTCATGATTACATTTCTCTTTCAGCAAGTCAGACTCACATCAGAAGCTACACTGATTATTACTGCCATACGCAGTGCCTGAAGTCTTCTGTCATAAATTAACGTGGCTGAAGTAAATCTGTTTTAAGACACTATTGCTGAGAACTGTTCTACAGCCTGACACATTTCACTGGGAAAATGTTTGCCAGGATATTAAAAATATTACATTTAATATAATCCTAGTGCCACTGAACATATAACATCACACAATTTTCTTCTTTCTTTTTCTGTCCCTGGGTGCTATACAGTGTTTGGATTTTTGCCCATTTCTGTGTTGCCATTTAGCCACACATAATGTGTTTTCTATGGGGATTTTCCCATAGAAATCAATCATTAGTCATCTCTAACTTTTACCCATTTTACTGAGACTCCAAATCCCAAGATTAATGGTTCTTTAACATGGTTTGTTTAAGGGGGATTTTTAATATCAACACTGACTAGACTAACTGCAGCAAACCATTGGAGAGAGGCCCAACCTGATCTGATGGGGTATCTGCCAGTCAGGAAAGCAGCTCTGCTTGGAGTACAGACAGCTGCTGCAGCAATGGGCTGAGTGAGTCTCACTCCATCCTTTGCCAGGCCATCAATGTTAGGGGTCCTAAAGAGAAAGATCCCATATTTTTATTACACAGAAATTCATGGCATACCACTCATCCTGATTTTGTTGAGCATATTACCATCAAATTTACAAAAATCTCAGCTAGAAAGGTTCTGTGTTTTATATATATTTTTGAGATACCTTGACTCCTTAGAAATGAGGTTTCCATGGGTTTATGTGCTTTTATTAATAACTAAAAAAAAACAAGTTGTGGGGGGAGAAACAAAGTATCTCAGGTATGTCCCACACCAAAATCCCATGCAGCAGAGGGAACAAGAGTCTGTTCACAACACAACATCCAAGAAAATAATAGGCTAGAACAAGGACACATGATTCTCTCAATAAATCTATATACAGATTGATAACTGCACTAGGGATAAATATATTGCATAGACTGACCTGTCATTTCATAATAAGTCTACTAGAGTTGTTAACTGATAATAAATTCTCATTCCTTCATATTTCAACTCTGGAATTATGGGAATTTATGTATTATGCTCATGCCTGACAAGTACTGTGCACAGATACATTTGCAAAGTTCTAAGCCTCAGAAAGTTTCTCAAGCATCCCTGTAATAATTATGACTCCATAATTATGACTAGGAATTACTGTAGAGCATGCATTTTGAACATAGTTTGAAAAGAAGTGTATCTAGATAAATGAATAAATTAATTATGAATTTTAATGCTAAGTATCATCAGTAGGTTTTTTTCCAATGAAGTTCACCAGGAAGGGAGAATTTATTTCATACCTTATTGTATCATTGCCATAGCAACCCACATCTCCAATACCAAGGTCATCTGCCAGTATCAGTAAAAAGTTAGGTTTTGAAGGATTTGATACACAGGTTCTTGGAAACAGGCATAAAATTAGCCAAATGTTTAAGTATCTCCTAAAAGCAAAAGTAAAGAGGTAACATAACAAAAAAAGCAGTTGTAAGGTTTACAACAGACTTTAAACTACTGTTCTTAAAGTTTTATGGGGACTCAGTATAGGTGCAAACAGCAATCAAAGAGTGCCAGCAGATGGAGCTCCTGAATATGCACAGAAGTCCTTGAGTTTTATAATATTAGTATAATTTTCTGGGGTTATTGGTCTTATTACTATTATAATTTCACACAGGAATTTTGTGTCTGAATTTCTTTATTGACATTTGCACTGATCTCTGCAGAAGTTCCCAGCAGAATGACTGGTTGGATAATTACAAGAGTCCTGAGGCACCCCTGTATGGAGCTGTAGGATGCTCCTGTTAAGACTCCTGGAATGAGTGGGACAGGAGCACAAAGGTGATTGGACTGGTCATTATGGCAATGCCTTGATTGTGGCATTTACTGCATCCCCTGCTACCACACAGTGTCTGGAAAGTGTCCTTAAGCCTCGGGACCACCTGCAAAATCAAGGTGCAGCAACAGGCTTTAACTTGATTTTCTTCCTGGGAGACCCTAAGAATATCTCTGCACATTTTAGTTGCTCAAAGTGTTTGCCATTGGAAGCTTACAGATGCTCACCTGAAGTAAAATACATGTGCTAGAACACATCTTCTGACTGCTAGTTCATCAGCAGATACCACATTAGTTCTTTGGCAGATACTACATTAGTCATTAATAGATACTACAATATGATCAATTATAGTGAGTGTACTATACCATACACTATATAGTCCTAAACCTCCTTATAAAAATAGGCTAATAGGTTTTGGAATACCAATAGAGCCAAACCTGTATTAGCTGCTATTGGGGTGGTGGTAGCAGGGAAAATGCAAGATTATCTGCTTATATTTTCTTGAGCATAACACCTAAAATCCAGGGAAGGGCCTCAGTGAATGTCTTTCTTACCGTTGTTTTTCCCAGTAAACTTCATGGTTTTCCATTTTATGAAACAAGTACATAGTCAGTCATACAAATTCTGATGGAAAAGGAAAAGAAAGAAATCCAAACTCAGAAGTTCTTTTGATTTTGCATGCAAAGTCTGGTCTGTTTACAGCTGCTGCTAACTCGAGGGGAACTTGTGAGAATTTGGAAAGAAGGCAAAATGTTAATGGCTTTTAAAAAGTGCTAGAGGTGCCTATTACTCAGTACATGCACAGAACTGTTGGTGTTCACTGAAAGGAATGTTTTCACCATTTTATAAATGAGACAAAACTATTATCTTACTTTTTACTTGACCTCAGATGAACTTTAGGAAAAGAATCTAACCTTTACTGTGAGCTTATAGACTAAAAAATATATATCAAATAAAAGCCATCCTGGAAACTAATGTTGTCACTGTCATTCTTAGGAAAGGGGCTGTATTGTTCTTTGGTTTAGATGCCATCTAGTACATTCAAGACAGGGTTTCTATCTGAATTGTTACTAAAAACTTCTAGAAACTAGAAGTTACTCGAAACATACATACCTTTATGATTATTTCCTTAAAGGACTCCAAGTCTTAATGCCATTTGTAAATTTAACAGGCCAGTTTTTCTACCTGCCAACTCTATGAAGTCAACCTGGACTTTAAAAATCTAGAAATAATCTTTTTGTTTGTGAAATATTTGTTTTTGTCTGGCAAAGCAAATTTTATGAGTGGAAGTGGTTTTCTCTGCTTGCTGAAATAGAGTCACTTTGGAAAAAAGAATGGCTTGGAAAAGTACTTCTTTTCCTTGTGAATGACCTAAGTGATCTACAGATAATGTTGCACTGGAATTGTGCAAACAGTCCTGCAGAAGTACAAGGTAAACTGGCTCCTGTGGGGACTGGCACATGCTCAGCTTTGGGGAGTACACTGAGGTAAATTAGAGATGCCATTCATTCCATTCCTGAGAAGAGAGAAAAAAATTGGAGCTATCCCACCCATGCAATATCCCTACTTTTCCACACCTCCTGCTATTTCAAAACAGCACAAGAACAAAGATGTTGTTGGTTGTACCAAGGAACAGATTGAAAGTAATAGGAACATTTACTTTCTATAACAACTCAAGACATATGTATAAACACAGAGTCACTTCTTAACACAGAGAACTGAAAAGTTCTATCTTGACTAATGAAAGACTTGTTTTTTTCCTCCAAAAATAAAAATACAGCATTTTCTGAGAGCTTTTTTTCTGCTTTTTGGTACACAAGAGTTCACCTGGAATGTCTGAGGAATACTAAACTGCCCAGAGCAGAATAAATCCTGCCTTATGCATTTCAGAGGATGAGCCATACGACAAAAAAAAAAGCAGATATTGTTATTCTGATCAGGAAAATAGTATTTAAAGAGTCAGAACTTGAGGTCCTTTGATGATTTTTCCAGGCAATATCTAGATTCTTTTTTGGCTGTGGCTGAGACAATAAGGGAAATAAAAAACCTGAAAAAACCCCAAAACCCACCACCACAAAAACAAATAAACAAATGCCCCAGCAAAACAAAAATAAGCCCCTCAATCAAACAACAAAACCCCCAAGAATAACCACAAAGCAACAAAAAACCTAACAAACTTGATCACTGTTAGTTATGGCATTTTCTACAGTGTTGATTTTTCCCTTTGCTCTTGGCAGGATCCCACAAGGCAGAACTGAAAGTTCATCCTCCCTGCCCAGTGCATGGGTCAGAGATTAATGGGAAGGCAGCAAAGCCTCTCTGACTCAGTGCAGGGGCTGTTTGAAGCAAGACCTTGCTGTGAATGCAGATGCCAGGACCCCACTATCCAAAAAACAGGCTGTGTTGATATGAAGCAAAGGACTTGCTACTGGGATCTCAAATGTTTTTGAGATGGCTCCCCCGAGGCCCCCGTGAGCTGGGACAATGATGAGGCAAGTGCTGAAGCCATTAATCTGTGACAACAAAGGATGACTGATGGCTCTGGTCATCCCCTATAATGGCAATATCTTCATGGTGCATTAACAACAGGCAGAGCTCTGCCTTCCCAGCCACTGTTAGGCAGCATTAAATTTAAGGAGCTTGTGGTACAGGATTAAGCCAAAACTATTACAATGAAAATCTTCAGTCTACACCAAGTAGCTGAGGATAAGCCCCTGTGAGGTGTCGTGGAGCAAAAGAACGAGACAGATCTGAACATCTAAGAAACCCCTTGACTTCACTAAGGGTGGTGTTCAGCTTTCCAAGCTCTTACAACAGCTCTGCTGTTCTTCTACTTTCTCCCCACAGGTTCTTGCATCACAGCCAGCTGGTCACAGCAGGCACATCAGTGTTTAGACAGAAACTTATGAAGAGTCCCTCAGAAAAACCATAAACTTGAACTGAGTACTGGAGGTATTAAAAAGATCTAAGTACCATTGGATGTGGCACCATCTGATTTACTGCAAGCCATTTTAGGAGCACTTCTCTAACTGAGGACTACAAGAATGACCACATTACTAAAAAAACTCACCAGTATTTAAATGTGCATATTCACATTTCTCTGTTAGGGTTTGATTCCCTCTGAAAGCAGAGCTCTCACTGACAGCACTAGGGTGTGAGGAACTCACTACTGGGCCCTAGGGCTTGTCCAGTTTCATTAGCTATTAAATGAGAAAACCCAACATAATTTATAAATCTAACAGTAGCCTCTAAAAATCAGCAATCTCTTACAGAAATCCAATAATACATCAGACAGCAATTCCCTCTGTAAGCCAGTAAGCCAAAATAAAATGATCATCAGGACTAATAAAAAAGGCCAGCCTCTTTTAACAATGTGGAAAACAAACCCTCTTGTCAGTTATTCTTGTTCCGAAATCCCTCTTGCTCCTGGATGTGCTGAGCAGTCCAGATTCTCTAAAAGGTGTGGGGGTGAAAGTGGGCAGGAACTGGCTCCTGATCTTCTTGCTCTCCCTTCCCCTCTCTCCAGCATGGACATACTGGGATCCCTGCCAGCAACAGCCAGTAAACTGGAACAGCCATCAGATGGGAACAGCTATGCAGGTTTTCATGAATTCCAGGCAAAGTACAAAGTCCTTATTGTTCAAACACTAGCACAACATGGCTACTGCCTGTTCTCCATTTCCTATCTGGTTAATTCTGAGAACATCTGTATAAAGTCTGTCACTGCTCTATTTCAGCGCTTCAGAAGATATGATATAATAACAAAATATGCTACAAATGGTTTTGTTTCTCCCACACAGCTTTTCCAGCCTTCCAGATGAAATAAAAGGACTAGCTTCTCCTCCTTCTGTCACATTGTTTTTCTGATTTCGTTGCATTTTCTAGAAAGGCAGGCATACCTGTGCTGAAGATGTGTTTATTTCTAGTGTTAACTATCCATCCCCTTCTTTCAGATCTTAGCTCTGCTGAATACATTTTACAATTCAGAAGGTCTTGAGCAATTACTTGGAGCAGCTTTATTTATTTGCTGACATTTTGGTTCTCTGCTACTTGAATACAGCAATTGCTGAATTTAAGACTGTGTTCTAGAGAAATCATTAGGAATTGGTGAAATGGAAAGATGAAGAAGCTAAAACTATCAGATTCATATAATCTACTGGCAGGGATAAGCAGGGTTGGAGACTGTTTTTATTTTTTTACCTCCTTGCACTTATAACTATGCACAGTTATTTTTATGTTGTGACATTGGGCTGCTGTTATTCACATCTATTTGACTGTAATACTTATTTTGTATAACTGCTTAACAGTTTGTGATGCTTCTAGTGCAGACTTAAAAGAGTAGTATTTCTCAAAAATTACATCATGCTTTGGGAATGGCAGACGTTTGAAAACTGCCAATAATACAAGTTTTAACTTTCACTGGCTTTCATCCAAATCATGACTGAACTTTTCTTTGACTATTTACATCTTTCACACCATGTGTTCATTACTGAAGGTGGGCCCATACTGCTGCTGGCATGACTTAAAAATGCAAACTGAAACAAACTGCGCTGCCCCTGCCACCCTCACCCACCCAAAAAGAAAGTAAAAAAAATCCCACACCTTCACATTTTTCCCTGCTAGCAAAACTATCTGGAAGCAAAGACCTCATATTCTGTTTCTCACCACTAGGTTACTGACCTAACACAGAGTTAACAGCCATGATTAAAATTTAATTCTGTGGAATACAATAAGTAAAAAACACTTTTTCTAACAAAAAAGTAAAGTAAATCAGTAACACCAAAGGAGAAGGGAGATGATTTTTATCTCTGCAGCTTCAGCCAAGCAGTATTTCCTCCTCTCCAGCTAACCAATTTTCACTGCATCTGAGCACAGAACACTGCTGTTTACTCCCTGCTGTAAAAAGGCAACAAATTCTCTGCCAGGAAAAACTTTTTTTTTTTGAGTCACTGCGTGTTTTACACTGCTGTTTCTTTTCTGGCTTTTTACAGATGTCTGAGTAATAAATCAAGCACTAGCATTCATTCAGCTCCTTCTCCCTTTGACAATCTGAGTGAACGTAGAGTAGTGAACTTAAATACTGATAGGACACACATAAAATTTCATAAGATCACTTCTATCTCAGACATTGAGGAAAAAATAACCTGTTTGCCAGTCTTGTATCTCTTAAGAGTAGCAGGGAATTACAGTGGCACAATGAATCCTTTCAGAGCACTAATACATTTAGGTGGAGTTGCAGGGGGAAGGTCTCTAAAAGGAGCTTGGAAATAAGCAGTCCCTGAAAGCCCCTTTGAGTCACTCAGGCATTCTTCTTTCCAAGATGAGGACAAGAGGAATGCTCTCCACTCCTGCCTGTCTCATATTTAAAAGAAAAAAAGGTGCAAATTATGAAATCTGCTTGCACCTATGTCTTCAGCCCCATCCCAGCATTTATTTTCTCATGGTATTAAATGCTGTGTGTTCGCTGATCCCTGGGGTGATCCTGCTTGTGGATTAAGATAGGGTCAAGGACAAATTCCATCTGAGGTGACATACTGCTTACTGTTCCAAGTCCATATTCTGAGTTGTTATGTAGCAGTATTGTGCACCATAAAATAACCATACTTAGAGCTCCAACTGAGTATTTTTCAGCAATTTATGGAGAATAACTGTGAGTATGTTCAGTTACTAAACACCAGTAAACTTTGAAAGCAACAGGGAAAGAAAGAGTTTAAAACATAGAAATGATAGATACACGTGCAAACCTTTTCAAAATTCCCTAGAATTTCCATATTTCTGGAAATTATGATAGAGGCATAGCCAGAGACTTCTGCTCAAGAAACAGATCTCATTGCTTAAAAACATGAAAACATTCAAAGAAAAAGAAAATTGGCAGCTAGTATTACTGAGGGATTGTACAACATCTGCTTAATGAAGCAGATAACTGCAAAACATCAGAAAAATACAGGCAACTATTATGTAATTTCTGTTTACAAGACTCAATATGGACTTACACAATAACTGAGCTCACAGAGCTTTATTAACAATGATCTGGAGCACAGATCAGAAGCCATTGGCACAGGCAATCAGACATTGAAGAAACCCTACTAAGCTATAAAAATTGGTGCTTATGCTTTCCTTATAATTATGCTCTAAGTTGACACTGCTGTGTTCAATGTGCATCTAGAGAATGACAGCATTATAAATTATAGCATCTTTCTGGTCAAGAAATCTGATCCTTCAAGATTTCACACGGAAGCTGTACCTGTGCAAGAGCCTTACACCTCAGACTACTTCTGTGAGGGCTTGTACAAAGGAAAAGACAATTTTAGTTCTGTGGTGCTCACAGTCAGGGTATGATCAAAAAAAAGGGTGGGGGAAATAATGAGACAATTTTTAATACAGTTTAATTTCATAAATGATGGTAAAGAAAGGAACAACAAAAACTTAAAGCAAATGAAGCATCAGGAATACTGATTTGTCTGAGTCCAGGGTTCTTGGGAAAAAAAACCCAGGCGGGCCAATTCAAACAACACAATTTTAATTTGTCCAAGTACTAACAAATTCATTCAGGAAGGAGCCAGAAACTTGCCAACGTGAAGAGAATGGCAGCAATGGCTTTGCAATGTAGCAATGCAATCCTGAAAATAATTAAACTTTTGAAAGAAACAGATTGGAAAGAGTCACCAGCATGATGTAAGAGGTAAAAAAGAAATTCAATCAATCCTTCTAACTTTTTACAAGGGAGACCTTATTGCTTTCTACAGCTACCTGAAAGGAGGTTGAAGTGAGGAGTAGTCAGTCTCTTTTCCCAAATAACAAGTGACAGAACAAGGGGAAATGACTTCAAGTTGTGCCAGTGGAGGTTTAGACAGGATATTAGGAAAAATTTCTTCAGAGAAAGGGTTCTAAAGCATTGAAACAGGCTGTCCAGGAAAGTATTTTAAAGGTACAGCCAGAAGTGCAGAGCATCAGTTATTAAATCTGACACCTCCACATAAGAGATCAGACGACTCTAACAATCCAGTCTAAACATTTCTGTGAAATGAGACCAAATACCACAGAGGCCCAAACAGCAGAAACTGGCCAGCAAATTTTGTGTGGACACACTGGCTTTAAATAATTTTATCTGCAAGCCTTATCCAAAACTTATTCTTTTCAGCAGCTGTTACTTCTTATGAGTGCTCTACCATTTCTTTCTCCAAACTTGTAAACCATAAATGAATCGACTTCCAACAGAATTCATTCCAGTTGCCAGTAATGCCACAAAGTCTGCAGCTGCCTCAACAGTCACTTGAAGAGATTTAGCCAAAAAATTTTGCTTATTTTCTTACGGGGCTTAAGCAGGTGGACCTAACTCAACATGGATTAGTGACAACTTTCTCTAGCCAGCAGCCTTGTCTAGGCCCTGGTTTGGGCTTCTTTTTTCAGCTTTTATTTACAGAAAGCAAGGTTCAAGCCTGAAACTACTAAAAAAATAGTCGCTTCTTCCCCAACAGTAGCTTAGCATTGGGTAGTTCCCCCATCCTCTATGGCACTTGTTGAATGTATTCCTTGATTAGAATTAATCATTCTTGATGTGTTGAATTGAAGAAAAAAAATAGAGATAAATTTACAGAGAAGAAAAAACCCAAACCTCTACTTTAAAAATATCTCCTCATTAGCAAAATATTTATTGAAGCCAGGCATATCCCCTGTTTCACCATCATCCCCAAAAGCCTGGCACTGCCACCACTCACTGAGAATCCACCAGAGTGAAAGGAACTCCTCATTCTTAAAAATGCTAAGAGAGATCCAACTCCAGCAGAAAAATTAGAAATAAATCCTTGTTAATTAAGTTAAAAGACTATATTTACACACAGGAAAATAATTTGCCTTCTAGTTTTCTTTGTCTAACTTCAGATGGTGGAAGAAATAATTTGCACACTGCTGCAAAACCAGAGCAAAACTCCAAATTGTTTAACATTTATTTAAGTATTAAAAAAGTGAAGTGCATATATACATAAAAAAGTGAATTGCATATAGACATTCCTATATATTACATATATAGGAATATTTACTGGTGATGCACAAAAGTCTCTCTCTGCTTAGCTGTTGGCTGAAAATAGATGCTTGCTTTCCACCTTGTACAAAAACATGCTACAGAACAGCTTCAGCTCAGTAAACAGTATATTAAAATGCAACTACAAATGTTGATTTCATATTACATTATGGCTCTGAAGTAATCACATCCAGCATACCATATGCCACATACTATTCCACCCTGCCGACGCTTTTTCTTCCATAGCTTCTAGGTATACAGATGTTCAGAACAGGAGAGGCAACAAGCGGGGAAAGACAGAGAGAAGAAATTAAAAACTCCCAGCTGGTGTGAGCACAGCCAGTTTCTCAGTGCTTGCAGCTGGTGAGCCAGAGACAGGTGCTGCTCATCAACCAAAATACAAGGGATGTCCTTACAAGGATGCTAAAAGCAGGAGATCATCAGTAGCCTCTCTTTTTTTCCCCCCTTTCTATTGTGCAGCCTCAGGGAACCAGCTTCAATAGTGCTGACTAGGGGGGATATAGTTTTTAGTGGCCTGGAAAATATCAATCCTTGCTCTCTTGTATTGAGTTTATTACTACTTTGCTTTGTGCATTTTCAGTTAGTAATATTCTCGTGGCAAGTTACCAAATTTTTTAATTTATTATGGCAGCACCCTCCCCTCAGAGCAACAGCAGTAAGGGATGGTCTGGCCCAGGCTGTAAATTACCTCAAGTATTTTCACATTATTATTAGCAGTCCCTGGTCTAAATTATCTCATTGTGCCTTTTGGCTTCAAGCTACTCACCCAGGAACACAGAACTTTCCTTCCAGCCAGGACAAGAGCAGGGCACAACTGGAAAATCAGAGAAAGAAAGAGGGGAGAGGAATGAGATTAAAAGAGCAGCAACTAGGGGCAGGGCTGCTAGAGGAAGAGTGAACAACACAGGGAAGCAAACTGGAGGTAAATCATGCTTTGTGTCTATCCCTATGAAATAATAATAATAGTAATAATAATAATAGCCTCCAAAAACTGGAGTTTGGTTTGAAACACTTAGAAGGAAAGCACAGCTTGTTAATTATTGTACTCTGTTGATTCTCCCTATTGCTCACTGCTGCAACCCCCACCACACACTTTTTTTCACTTTTTTCGACCTGCTGGACCAGCTCCACCGGCAGGTGGAGGCTGAGAGCTTGGCAGAGGAGGATGGCACTAAGAGGTTGGAGTCCGCCCCCAAAAACACCACAGCTCTGTAGGGCAGAGTTCACTGTTCCAGCTCAATTTCCCAGCACTGTCCCATGGGAAGGGGAATGGAATTTGCCTCGGGAAGCTTTGGTGGCCACTCCCACCCCAAGCCCCAGGGGCCCAGGGCTCGGCGGCAATTATTGGCAAATTCCCCTTTTGCCAAAGATGGCTCAGCTCTGTTGAAAGAAGGAAAAAAAGAAGTTGTCTCCAAAAACATAGGCGAGGGTGGGGTTTTTGGGGGGAGGGGGTATTTTTTTGGTTTGGGATTTTTTTAACAGAACAAAACAACCCAACCAAAAAGAGAAAAAAAAATAAACACAAACATCCCAAAATTCAAAGAACCCCCCAAACTTTTACTTACTTCATACTCACTCCATGCTTAAGAGCTTTGTTGTCACTTCCCTCTTCACCTCAGGCTTTCTGATCTTTGCTTCCAAGGAAGGATTATCAAAACCACGAAATCGTTGTATCAGAATAATTGGCAGGTGTCAGTCTCGTTTAAAAAAGTGGGCAAAGGCATTTACTTCATCCTGCCTGCTGCAAGGGAGGGCTTCCCTGCCTTCTCCTGGCAGCACGTGTTGAGTAAGGAAGAATTGTTCTAAAGCAGATGCTAGACATCCAGCTGCTGTAAATGCCAAGGCAAACGAGAGCTTGAGCAGCGACTGAGGGAAAGCTCTTAAATCTCAGGCAGTGAGGCTGTCGGCCACAGCACACTGCGTGGAGAACCATCCTGTGGAGGGAAGTGGAAGAGCCCAGCCTAATGCAGAATGAGCCAACCAGCTCCCTTGGGATCAAAGAAAATCCACCATTGTATTGTCACGTTGGTGTGCACACACCAGTCCTGGCAGCTGGGCTAATTCCCTCTGATGTTATTATAGTTCCTCTCTTTGTGAGCTCTCTCCTGTGCCAGCACTAATACACATGTGGTTGCACAGTCTGGCTTGCCATATATCTTCTCAGTCCCATGGGGGTACTGGACCCCTCTTTTTACTGGCTGTGTATGCTTATACTGGTTTAAGGAGAGGGTTTAAAGGTGTTATGCTGTAATACACTGAATAAGGGCTTTATTCAAAGAAAGGCAGAAAACAGGAGAAAGATTCTTGATGTAGACATATTCTTGTTCAAAGACCAAAATTAATATTAATAAAAAACACTATGGCAAGAAGGAGAAAACAGAATTTACTAACTACCCCTTGATAATTACAATGGTGTTCATAGCATAGTCAGTGGGTGTGGTGTACAGAAATCAAGGGGAGAATTTGGGTCTTAAATGGTATCAGGATATAGCAGTAGTTACTGCAATATTTTCACTAAAAACTTCTGCCCAAAAAAGTAATTGGTACCTGGGAAAAGGGGCAAAAAAATGAGAGTGCCAAGAATGAGGCATCCACTGTAGGATGCTTGCATGCATTAAGGAGAACATATTAAAGGAAAGCTTCAGAAATATGAAGACAATTTTTTTTTTTTGAGGGTCTTGGAAAAACTAGGTAGAAATGGTACAATTCAGGACGCAGCAGAAAATTCCTGGATTACAAACCAAGACTCAAAGGAAGGATCCACTCTGCCAAGACTCTGTGAACAAAGTAGGGGTTTGGCTTTCGCCCTTTTACTCCAGGGCAGATCTGATCACACCATTTCCATTTCTCACATCTGTGGAAATTCACTCTGTCCTGCTAGAAAGGCTCCTCCATCTTGTGTCTGTGACCATCTACCATAACCAGAAGCATAGTAAGGTGATGTGATGCTTATAAAGCACTCTTTGTTACCAGATCTTTAGTTTGGCCTCCAGAGAAAGAATGCAAAAGGGTAAATCAACTTGTGTATCAACTTGTGTATCATCTCCTGGTTATTAACAGTTTTTCTTGATTTCTGAACTTCTTTCATATAGATTGAACATCTATTTTAAAAACTACTTGCAAATTTGTGTTACAAATAATTCATTAATTGTAGCCATGACTAGTAAGAAATAAAGGAACTGCTTAATAGTAGAAAGTCAATTCTGTAACTGGCTCGTGTTTGAATTTTGCAAGTATCCCAGTCTTCTACTGAGATTAGTAAATTCCTTTATAACAAAAACTATCAGCAAACTGTGAAGGATGCTAAAGTGTACAAGAACAAAACAGTGAAGCCCCAGTGACAAAACAATGCAAACTGAAGTGAAATCCTGAAAAGCAGGACAAGTAAGAGCTTGTTCTTTATATATTACTAGTAATTTACAATAATAACTTTAATTGCTTCTTTGTAAAACACATGTGATGTTATGACACGTAGTGGAAATTATGAGGCAACTTTGTGTCCCTTCAGTTTCATGGTCCTGACACATGCTGTGTGAGTTTTGAAATTTATAATCCTGATTTTGACATTTCCAGGTACTGCCATTGATTTCTGATATTTTGGTTTGCAGCACAGGCAGTCTTGTTTGAGATAGTGTTCAAGTGTAGACATCACTGATACCAACTTGCATGTCCAGGGACAAAACTATTAATAAAGCCTGACAAATTAGCAGAATATTCTATCATGGTGTCCACAGAGGCTTAGCTTGAAATACTGAAAACTGTGATCTTTTTGATGATTAAGTGCTGAAGTCAAGCTGAAGCACTTGACCAATGTGGGTCCAGGAGAGTTCAAAACCAGCTTTAAAATATTGCTCTTTTCTAATGTAAAAGCAAACAAACAAGCAAACCATAAAAGATCAAATACTACAATACTACTTATAGAATGATTTCTTTTTTTCTTCTTCTTCTTCAAAGATCTCCTTTCAGTAAAACAGACAAATATTTTATGTCCAATTTTCAAATGAAAAGAGATAATTATGTTTTTAACAGCTTGATTTTCATGCTCAAATATTTCTTTCTACTGTGTTTGAAAACATTTTCAGTATCCAGATTCAGATCTTAGGAGTTTTGTAAGATGCTCTTGAAATCCTGTTGAACACTATCTACGTCACCTTAGTCTATAACCAGCATAAATCAATGAGGTGAAAACCCTGTTGTGACTAAGGAGAAAAAGTCAGTCTAACCAAATTATTTGCATTGAAATAGTAGCCCATAGAGTCTTGTAGGAAAAAGAAAAAGAAATGTGAGCAAGTATATGAGCAAGCTGATTAGTCTTTGCTAGTTAGAGTGTTTCCAAATATGTTATTGTCAAGGCAGTGATAATATTATCATTGCCTGACATCACTCCAAGTGTAATGTCCTTTTCACCCTGAATGGTTGTTGATCCCATGGCACTCTGGAGATCAGCAGGGGATGATCACTGTGCTTTCATGTGCTGGCACCAGTGTCCAGGACAAATCCTAGCTCAGATGTTTTCCACTATACCCTGGTCCCAATGGATATACATATCCTACAGTGCTGTGAAGTATTTCAGCACAAGAAAAACTGGTTCACTCATATTCACAGATATTACACCTGTACATTCCTAAAAGTGTTGAAAAATCGAGAGGACATAATATATAATAAAATCCCACATACTAAACTGGTTTGAGAATGGAAGTGATATCCTGGAAAATGACTGAGAAAATTGAAAAATTTCAGTCTGATTGCAGTAACTTCAGCTAAAGAAAACAATTCATTTTGAATATGAAAAGACCTTTAAATCTCTCCAAGAAAGAACCAGTTAAACAGAATACACTCAAATGAGGAAAAAACCCAGACATTTCTGACAATGGAGGAAGTAGCAGCAATCAGAACATGTGAAAGTGATGGATTTAGCAAATGTCTTGAATTTTTCACAGTAAGACTAAGCAAGTTTCTCATCAATAACACTGATGGAGCATCTGATTGAATTATAAATATGAAATGCATGAAGTCACAGCATAAAATAAAATTTTGCTTTTAAGCTGCAGGGCTTTGTTTACCTGCAGATTTCCTGGTGACTGAATTGTAGGAAACAAGAGAGGAAATAAAACCAAAATAAACCAAATGTTTACCAAGTAAGATGAATAAGATAAATTGGTCCTAGCACAGAAATTAAAGAATAATTAAAAACAGTGAAGTAAAACAAATGGGCAAATTATTTTCTCAGATGTGTAACTATTCTGATATACCAGTGTAAACATGTCTATTTGAACAGATGTATTTACAGCCCTACAAAGAAAAGCATTACCTGCAAGGCCGCTTAATTAGAAACAAATATTTTAGCACAAAGAAGAAAAGAACTGCAGCAAAAAAAAAAAAGCATGAAAGCAAAGAGATAGACCCAAGTAATTCTAGCTCTTTGGAGTGAAAATGTAACTTGTGAAGCAAAAAAAATACCTTAATTCTCCATTTCTTTTTTTCCATATCAAATTATTGCTTGTTTTCATAATTACTGTTTGCCATCTTTCTGAACATACTACTTGTCAGCAGGAAACACTTATGACTGAGATCTGGGCAGCAGGGTATCTTGAGCAGTCCTGTGCCCAAATCACTGAACTGGTTATCAGTGTGGCACTGCTGTGGCCATCGATGGCAAAAGGCCCTTGCCAGTGCTGTTGGGGGAGCTGGAGGCAAAGGGACCTTTGGAAAAGGACAATGCTTTCCTTTATTTCCTCTCCATGAAAAGAGGCTGACTCCAACTGGAGGAGTCCCACCCTTCTCACAGAGCTCAGACAGGCGCTGCCTAGGTTGTCACGTTTCCAGGCTCTACACCTTGCCTAGGACAATCAGCTGTCATCATCACTGCTCCTGGAGTCTCTTGCTACAAGGGAAGAAGAAAGCCTCTCCTAAGAAAGATTTTCTGAGGAACTGCAGGCAAGACTATTTTCTAATGATTTTGGAAGCAGTAGACTGCAAAAATTTATTATAGGGTCACCTTATGCATTGCCAGGATAATAAAAGGAAGATAAGGATAACAAAATTAAGGGAGACCTCAGTCCAGGGATCACGTAGAAATTCAGTGCAAAAACCCAAAGGAAAGCTTCTGAATATACATTCAGAATCATTACTTGTACAGCTCTAATCTTGGCCTGCTTCAGTGCATTTGAACTATTCATTCACTTGTCAGCAGATGCTAGTTAAAACATGGTCTTTGGATCATCTGTCTTGAGCCCTCTCTGAAAGTGTCCAGCTTAAAGCTACCTCTACTAAATACTGTGCCATTGACTGGAACAATTATTTTATAAAGGCTCAATTTAGGGAAAAAAATGACCCATGGGGTCAACACCCCCAAAGGAAACACTCTTAATCTAAATACATTTTTGAGAAAGTATCAGGTTCTCTCCTTTATAGGTCAGCAAGTTTATTATCACCTTCCTTATCACACCAACAGAAGGGGAAGGTCCCACAGCACGGCTGCAGCCACGGTTTCCACACCACGTTGGACACAGAGAGCTGCTCTGGCACTGGAGTCAGGGTCCTGCGATGCTCCTCTACGGCCCTGCCGATCTTCCTTATGACAGTGTCAAAGAGGGGCTCCGTGTCAGCCGAGAGAGGTTTGGCTTCAGAAGGGTCTTGTGAGAGCTCAAACAGCAATGGAGGCTCATGATGGGTCACTCCTTCCCCAAAGCATTGGCAAAATCCTCTGTCATAACAAGCCCCAGCTCCAGGAGGACTGAAAATGGGAGTCATGTAATGAGCCTTCCAAACAGCTCCAGCTGGCAGGAAAGAAAGGATCACAGAAGGCTGGTTACAACAAGAAAGAGTGAATGTTTTTCTAGAGTTCATTTCTGGATGCACTTCAGCTCTACACTTATTAGCTAATGCAGTAATTTCTCCTGGTGCTGTACAGTACAGGTAATGCCAATAAGTTCTTTGCCACGTTACACCCGAAGTACTTGGGAAGACGGAATCCCAGAACAATAATGTGTTAGAACAATGTGCCCTCCTGTAGAGTGAACATCATTCTTTGAGAGAAGCTGTGTGGTGGTGTTCGCAGGGATCCCAGGACGAGGGAAGAGACGAGAATCTTGACTCCATGTTTCAAAAGGCTGATTGATTATTTTATGATATATATTATATTAAAAGAAAATGATATATTAAAACTATACTAAAAGAATAGAAGAAAATATTTCATCAGAAGGCTAGCAAGGAAAGGAATGGAATGATAATAAAATCTTGCGACTGACCCAGAGAGTCTGAGACAGCTGGACTGTGATTGGCCATTAATTAAAACTATCACATGAGACCAATCAAAGGTGCACCTGTTGCATTCCACAACAGCAGATAATTATTGTTTACATGTCATTTCTGAGGCCTCGCAGCTTCTCAAGAGAAAAATATCCTATCAAAAGGATTTTTCATGAAAGACGTCTGTGACAAAGCTGTGTACTCACTGTCCTTCTGGTGCCAGCGCGCGGCGTGTAAGTGCACGCCGCAGTAATGGAACAGGAACTCGTGCTCCGAGTGTGCCGCTGCTCCACGCAGCAAAGGCAGCAGGTCCCGGCCGTCCATCACCCTGGCACGAGAAACACACCACAGGGCTGAGGTGAGCTGCGCAGGACTCTGCTCCCTCTGCACACCTCTCCCTGGAACTGGCAGCTCTGGACAAGGAAGGGGATTGCAGATGATGGCAGGTAGGGGCTGAATCTCTGAGGTAGAAAAGAGGTGATTGAACTCATAGATATTGATCTGTCTAAAAAATGAACAGGACTGAAAAAGAAAGCATCAAGCTCTTAGAATGTGTTCCCAAGCTAGATTTTCCTTAGTTTTGGGAAAGAAGGAGGAATAAAGATGCTTTTGTTTGTACCTGTCCTGAGGAACTTCCCCTCCAGCCAAATGAACTACAGTAGGATAAATATCCATAAGACTTGTAGGTTCATCAATAACTGTGCCTGCAGGTAACACTCCTGGCCATCTAAATATCCCTGGGACACGGATTCCTCCTTCCCAGCCTCCCATAGCTTTTCCACCTTTCATTAAATAAAAAGAAAAATAAAAAAATAAGTTTGATTTAAAATAATTTTTGCACAAATTTTATTGTATTATCATGTTACCTTGATGAGCCTTCTTTACTCTCTTGTTTTTGCTGCTAAGCTCCTACTGAGCAGTAGTGAAAATATGTTCAGTAGACTAGAACCCAACAATCTGAGAATTCATGCTTACAAAGGACACCTGCCCAGGTTAGAATTTACTACATTGTTACATGCCTTATTAGAACGACACATATTTGCTTCTTGATAATAAACCAGTGTTACTCCTTGAGTATATAATCTTACTTAAGCCTTAGGGGTGCCTTAATTTCTTTACTAGTTGTTGCTAGGTTGTCACTGTGCCTGACAGCTCTTACCTTTGTATATTCCATTCCAGCCACCCAGCTGCCTTTCACCTTCTTGTCTTTCCAGCCATCCACCATGATCAGAGGCAAAATAAACTAGTGTAGTTTCTCTCAAGCCCTCCTTGTCAATAGCATCAAGAACCTGGCCTGTAAACGCAAGAATATGTGTATATTAAAAAGCAAAAATATCCCTCATACTACATAAATTTTAACCTCTGACTTGTGAACATTTACCAGTGTAATTTCTTACCTACATAAGGTTGCTCATTGTTTAATATTTTTAAGATTGATATTTTCTGTTATGATTTCATTGTCTCTAAAAACACAGAAAATTTGCTGCGTTGTCACCACTACTTTATTATTGGTATTTTAACAGGGAGTGCAAGAACCATAGACAAAAGTCACAGATAAAAAGCCTGTATGGTCAAGGGCAAAAAAAATACCATGTACTGTAAAAATATGGAAAGAAATGATGATCTAAAAGTTAGTGTCTGCATCAGTGGTGGCCATTATGAAAAATATGGAAAAACATAATGTTACCCTTATTTTATCTGTCTAGATCACAGTTAAGATTTGCATTACATTACTGCATGGATATAATATGCATTAATAATGAAATGCCTTTAAATTTAAAAGTAATTCTTGAACTGTTTTTGACATCCTTAATTACATTTGCAGTACGTAAATGTTTGACAGGTTTGAAACCAAATTCTCCTTGTATGTGTACCTGACTTTTCTCTCTTTTGCAAATGTGGATACTTTTTGTCCATCAGACTGAATGATAAATAATTCTCCTTCCCCTCCAGAAAAACAGCCTGAAAAATAACATGAATCTTATTGGGGGGGGCATACTGGAGAACACTGATGAACATTTCTGAATTTATGATCATGGCTGAAAAATTTCCAGTATTCTGCTTAGTGCAGCAGTCAAAAATAAACAACCTGCTGTTTTTCATCTGAAATTATTTGCTTATTGATTTTATCACTTTCTGACATGTCCTGCTTAGAAATGACCATAAGAGGCTGAAATGACCTGGTCTTTACTAATCATAGAAAATGAAATAATTATCACATATTTAGTAAGAGGAACAGGAGAGCTCCTTGACAGGAGCTAAGGGAACATGGTTAAAACTGGTAAACATTTGACCAAAAAAAAAAAAAAGAGTGAACATTTGGCCCAAGACTGGAGAAAGTAAAAACCCAACACTAGAAATCATCAGTGCTCACACAAGATTGACAGATGTTCGTTAAATGCTTATGATTTTTTGTATATGCTTTTATTCATCTTCCTTGTTCTTTTAATAAAATCTGTTTATTTAGACCTAGGTATTTGATAGCTGGAGACATAGCTACTTGCCTTGTTGACTTACCCACCATCCAGTCCATCTCCTCTACATTGTCTCCATATAAACCGTGTCTGCTTCTCCCAAGAAACTTCTCTGTGGTGAGGAGAGGGGTGTGGGAATGCAAAAAGGAAAGAAAGAGGAGGAATGGCCTGTGCTTATTTCTACAAAACATAAATCAACACTGTGTTATTAGGGAGGAAGGCCCTCAATGCAGATCAGTTGTAGTGAAAATGGTATTATTTTTGTACAGCTATTTCAACAGTCCCTTCAGAAACACCTTATTTTGTAAGATACTATAACCCAGTGATGAGGATCCCTTAGAATAATTTTGGGTCTATATAAAATATCCTTTTTCTACTCTGAATCATAGATAGAAAACTTCCAGATTTCTGTCTGTGATCCAGTTCCTGCTATTGCAAAGCACCACTATGCTACTGAAGGCAGCAGCTTCATCCCCTGCCAGCTGTTGCTCACTTATCAGTCCATATGATAAGGCCACATCACAGCTCTGCTTCTCCTTCCCTGGCCCACACACACATTTCTGAAATCACCTGCTATTCCTTAAGGCTGCAATGCTGCTCTCATTGATAGGTATACATATTTCTTAAATATGGCCTAGAAATATTCAATACAACCCATGGAAGTTGGGAAGTATTAATCAGCTTTAGTGAAGTTAGGAATAAGGGGCATCCTTAAGCAGCAGCTTTTTTTTCTTTTTTAATTACATGATGTAACTATTGATGTTATTTAAAATGAATAAAAATAATAGTACTTAAAATACTATATAATACTGTAAAAATTATAAAAACTTATGAAGACATGAAGGAGGAAAGTGCTGTTTACAGGTTGCAAAATGTGAAAGAACCAGAAAATTTGTGGACAAAGGAAGTCTTTACCTTTCAATAAATGAAATGGACTCTCTCAAGATAAGGGACGTAGTTCTGTCTGTCACCATTGGCTGCTCAGTAATTCCATGGTTTCTCATCATAATGCAGTTCCAGTACCGCACAAATCCATAACTTGAGAACCAGGATATGAAGAACAGGAGACTGAACACAGCAAGGCAGGTCAGCGTTCTCCAGTGGACTGAAATCAGGCCAGTCAGTCTCCCAAGGACAGCAGTGAGTGTAATGAGGCCAATCATCTGAGTGGAAAGCCAGAGTTTCCTCCTGAAGGCTCTGTCCATCTCTGGTGTTTCTGTTGGCTGACAGTCACTTATAAGTGTAAAAGGCATCCCATAGAAGTAGTCAAATCCATGTTTTAAAGGGTGATGGCAGTGGTCATTGCGGGACTCACAGTTCACACCTTGATGCCACTTCCCTGAAAATAGAGGTTATTAAAATATGAAGGGACAATATTTTAAAAGAATGGACTTTTCCTTACACAAAACATTTCTCGAAAAGTGGTTGTTTTCTGCTTGTGATATCTGCTTCATCCTACACAGAAATATACCAAGTATATAGTTATATAATGGGATTGACTAAAGTAAACCTCTACAGTTTATAAATTTTCAACACATTTTTTGGCGCTCTGTATATATTCATGCCCTGTAGCTTCTATCAAACATTGAAAAAAAACCCCAACATATAATAACAACTGGAAATTGAGAAAAGTTTCAAACTGAACAAAAATGTATGGCCTTCCTGGAGACCTGTCAAGTATCAAACAGAAGGAAGCTCTCCTTTTGTAAGCATAGGGGGAAATAATCTTCTTTTGTTGTCCCTTTACCTTCAGAGTGCTATGCAGACTTGTTCCTGGGAGGTTTTGAAGTGCTTGGTGTCAGGACTATGGCAACACTTTGTGTTGGTGCCAGATTGATAAGGGGAGATATGGAAAGAGTAGTTGAACTAGCAGCTCATCCAACTGTTTGCCAGAAAAAACACTGGATCCAGAAAAACTTGAGCTCAGGAGATCAGGATTTCTCATGAAGCTGTACATTTCTAAGTAACGTTGATGATCATTATATCTCCACATACTGACTGAGAATAAAAAAACTTTGTTTTATAAATATTTTTGCCATTTATTTTGATTTAATCAAATTTTAAAAAGTTAAAGCCTACTTCTTTTAAATACTGAAGTCTTCATCTATCAGAAAGAACACCTCTTGACCTTTTGAAACACAATTCTTCATTATGTCTTCACATCATTATCTTCACAGTTCTTCATTATGAATATACCAACTACTTTCATGAATGGCACATCTAAACCATGCTTTTGCTTCCCCTCCAGCTTACTCAAACAGCCTGGTTAGGCACTTACGTGGGGATATAGTAAGTTGGCTTGTTTGGTTCAAACATTGAGGTTTGACAACATCTGAATTGAGTGAATAAAATCTACCACTCATCAGAGGCTTAATGGCATTTTTTGCAGGTCTTGGATGTCAGAGTATAATGGACATTAAGAACTTTACTTGAAAACTAATTTGAAACTAATTCTTATTGTAGAGAGAGGAACTGTGCACTTCCAGGATGAAGTTATCCTCAATAAATGGTTCAGTATGTTATCAGTACATGTAATAGCAGCCAGCTCTGAGTGGGTTTCAATAGAATTGCAGTGCATTACAATAGGAGCAGAAAAACTGCCCCAGAGGAGAAAAAAATGCTGTTTCTCGGCTGTAAATATAAAGGAAGAATGGAAGTTCTAGAGTAAGTGGATGAATTGCTTTCAGCTGAAATCTCTACTCAGTTTACCTCCTGGCATATTTAGAGCTAGCTGTAGAATGAAACAGGTTTGTAATCAATACATAAATGCATAGGTCATAAATACAGGTGCAGCTAAAGTATTGTTGGAATTCAGAAGCACTTCAACACCCAAATCTCCAGCTGAGGTCAATAAATGTTTCTGACATGCTAGAAAAGAATCAAATCTGCAGAAGCTAAACTAAGTGCATAATTAAGATAAATTAATCTCTGAGGGCATTACTTATACAGCATTGGTTTTCTGACTGCAAAGAACCTTCAAAGCATTTCCCAACAAAAAATCTCATTATCACCTCAGGCTGCAGGTTATTAATAGGATTTAACTTTGCAATTAAACTGGTTGTGCTCAGGGCAAAACAATCACAAACAATTCAGGTGAGACTACTTAGTGCTCATTCAGCTGTAGTGACATGAGTAGATGTTAAGATTTTTTGCTTCATGACTTGAATGTAAAATTCTTGTGTTATTCTGTGTGTCACCTATCACTGGTGCTTTCCATCATCCCCATGGTGCAATTAATGAGGATCTGTCAATCTGGTTAATCTAAGTGATGCTTTTGGCACCTGTGGTGTGATTTTAGCTGAGATGCCCACAGGGAAAATGCCTCCCCGTTTGCTTCTGGGAGGCAAGCAGCAGGACTCCGCTGCAGGGCAATTCCCTGGGGAGAGGGGAGACAAAACTGATTGTTTTGCTAGTGATAACATGCTGAAACCAAGATGAAGCTGAAGCGTGCACAGTCTGTTCTATGAGCTGATTTAAACAACTAAAATAATATTGCTACCAAACTAACAGGAGATGGAACGTCAGTAATGTAGATTTGTAATTGCTCGGAAGGCTTCTTTTAGTTTTGTCTGGTGTGGTTTAGATTTATTCTGTTGAATGAATACAAATCTATTTTTGCAGGAAGTTTTATTAATAAATTCAGTTGGTTTGTGCAGCTATTTTATGTGCCAGATACAGATTTCAGATTTTGCCATTTTACATGCTTGGTTGAAGTAGGGCAAATAGCTGAAAAATCAGCCAGGAATGTTTGTACTCTGTTTGTACTCTATCAGTCTGTGGAACTATGTGACACATCTAAGATAAATAATTATTTGGAAGAAGATCATGACCAAAAGTTACAACTGTACAAAAAAAAAAATAGAGCTATAAAATAGAAAGTAAAATGAAATTCACATTGATGCTGAAGAAGTCAGTGTTTTTGGGGTGTACTGAAATCTTGGTGAACTGCGGTGGCATGCTGTGACTGAAGAAAAAAATAATTGCTTTGTTTCTGTTTCTGAAAGGCCCAATCTTGTGACACTATTAACTGTCTCTGATGTTTTAAGTAGCAGCTGTTCCCTTTTGTGTGAATCTGCTCTGAAGTGTATAAAACATCATCATGCATATTTAAATGACACTCATATTTTCACTTTTTTAAAATGAAATAGTATTGGAATAAGTATTTTATACCTGGCATAATAATATTCATGAATTAATAAAATTTTCTGTTATGTATTTTAACAACCACAGCTGTGCTTGAAACTGGGTCAGTGGTAAAATTGCCCTCTTTATCATATGCTTGTTCTTTTAAGAGAGGTACTTTTTGGTCAGAGTTTCTATTTATATATTATTCTTAATCAGAAAATAAAAATATTACAACTGAAGTACAAGCAGTTACTAACTAAAACAAATGGTTTGAGTGAGATGTGCAGGTGAAACACATGCAAGAGCATATTTAGGAGAGGAGTGCCTCCATACCTATCAGTCCTGTGCTGTAGCCTTGGTGCTGCAGTATTTTGGCAAAAGTGGTTTCATTTGGAGGAAGCCCTCCTGAGCCGGCGTTCCAAAAAATAACACGGTAATCATTTATAGCATCCATCCCTAAAAATGCAATAAAAACAATCTGAGTCAGTATGAAGGGTTGAGGTCTTTTATCCAACATACGTTTTTGTTTCCTGATTTCATTGAAATGGTAGTGTTAAACATTTTTCCTAATGCTGTTTGTTTGGTAAGACCCTAGATGATATTAAGAAAGAGCTAAGACTCACCATAGTGCCTATTCTTTCATCTTTGTATCTCATATCAACACTTTTTTTCTTTAATTTAATTTCATTTGTAATTAAATGGTTGTGTAGGAGATTTTCTATGTCACAGTGGCACCTGGGCTGTATGAAATGCCCTTCCTTAGTGTGAATGTGAGGGTAGGGAGAGGGCAAGGAGACTTCAGCCCCCTGTCAGTCTCGGTCTCCAGCTCACTGAGGGCTGCCAGGGAGCTCAGGGCATCCTTGCACAGTGGCATGGCTGGTATCTGATCTCTGAGCCCCACAGAGTAGCTATCTCCTCTTCACCTGCAGGTTTACTCCCTATTATTTAGTATTTTAACCTGGCATAACCCCATCATACAGCGCTATGTAAAGGTCAATCTGTCATTGTAGCCCCGAACATCTCTGGCCCTGCTGTTACAGAGGGAAAGGGTCTGTACAAGCCCTTTCAAACTACTACTTTCTTCAAACTACCAGTCTCAGTGGGAGCTGTCATGATAGAAGAAGGATGACATATCAGCTTCAAAATGCCTCAGGAATGAAGGCTCCGAAGATAATTTGCAATAGAACAAGCATTTGAGGGTTGCTGTTAGAAACATGTAGAGCGATTTGTTTTTCATACCTCTTCATCTCGGGATGCAGTTTGACAGGATATTGTTTTTTCTTCAAAAACACAATTGGGAAAAATAATATTGGTGTCAAACTGTTATCTCCTAGGACAGATTAATTTTGACAGATACGTAAAGAAGCTTTCCCATGAATTACTTGTTCTGCACCTTGACTGGAAGGAATGGACACACATCTGCACAGGTCTACTCTGCTCCCTGCAGGGCTGAGCTGCTTCTGACATCTGATGATGAGTCACCTCTGACAGAAATTAATTTAAGTAGTGCTTTCTAAGCATGTTGTTACTATTCTTCCTGTTTTACATAATGACTTTTTTGAATGTAACAGTTTGCTCTAACTTCATTCTGGCTGCAATCTGTACCAAAGAGTGCCAAAAGGTAGCCAGAATTGTGCTTTGGGGGAGACCAAGCTCTGCAAAGCTGATTCTTCTCTGCTCTGCTTCCCTCCAGACCAGTTCACAAATACTTTACAAATAGAGAAGCCACCTCAAAGCCTGTCTGACACCTCGTGTGTCTCAGTGAGGATGGAGCAAAACCTCTGTTTGCACACCCTCGTTTCTTCTGTGCCCCTTGTATGACACTGTTCTCTCTAGCAGTAGAGCAATGTTTGAAGGGTGTGAGGCTTTGCAAGGCAAACCTGATCGGAGGGGGTATCTGCCAGTGAGGAAAGCTGCTCTGCTGGGCGTGCAGAGCGGGGCTGCAGCGATGTGCTGGGTCAGCTTCACTCCTTCCTTGGCCAGGCCATCAATGTTCGGGGTCCTAAAAATGCAACCAATGCCACCAGATAATCATCCAGAGCGTCTTTCAGGGGAATAAGAAATTATAGACTTATCTTTATTTTCAGAAGTTTGTTCTATTTGAAGATGGCCAGGAAATATTTTTGTAATTTATTTAAATTTTCTCAAGTGATAGGAAATATTTCTATTTTTCTTTCTTCATTAAAAATCAGTATCTGGATCAATTTCGAGATAACCTTTTTCTTTTTTTTTCTTTTCCCCTTGTCCTATGAAGAGTCTTGCAGAAATCATAGAACTGTAGAATGGTTTGGGCTGAAAGGGACCTTAAAAATCACAAAATTCCAACCCTCCTGCCATAGGCAGGAACACTTTCCACTAGATGAGGTTGCTCAGAGCCCTATCCAACCTGGCTTTGAACACTTCCAAGGATGGGGTATCCACAGAGCTTCTCCAGACAACACAGTGCCTCACCACCAGTTCCAGTGCCTCACCACCCTCACAGCAAAGACCTTTCATTCCCCCAGAGCTGCCTTTCCTTCACTAGCTTCTTACAGAGCTGTGTATCAGCCTCAGTGTATCAGTGTAATGGTAATTTGGTTGCCACAGAGTGACAGTGCTTGACTAGACAAGATGCTCCATGACTTACGGTACTGATAAGGAAGCTAGCAAGGTGCTTCTCATGACATTTGTAGCAAGGGAGAAGGAGAAAAAGGGAAAGAAATCGTGCATGTTTTCACACTGTAGTGGCAATCTCTCACAGCAACATGAATTAAGCCACACATCAGTAAGTAGGTGAGAAGAGGGTATTTTGCCAACAACTGGCAACCAACAAAAACAAGCTTGCCTAGCACACTAGTTACAGACAAGGCAATATCTTACATTTCAGAATACAATATCCCCCTCTTCCAATTCAAGGTGTGCCTACTTCTATTTTAGATTAGATTGAGCTTCAGTTTTACAATTTTGTTTTTGCAATTATCAGTTCAATGGTGTTCACAAGAAGGCAAAACCTTCAGTAGAATTTTGAAAGATTGCTTTGTACTTGAAGTGTTATGGATTTCTCCCTCAAAGACAGCTGCCAGGAAATAACATCTGCAGCATTTCTTATTTTCTACAGCCTTTCACCAGAGGTGCAGTCCAAGGTAACTTGGCAAAGCAGTTGGTCTAGTTCCACCCTTCAGCACACTTGCCATCTCAGTTAGCTGATAAGCATTTCTCCTCAAAGGAGCACTAGGTGCTCCCAAACTGCTGTTTCAAAATCCTGCCATTCTTTGCATTGCAGAGAACCAGTTGCTAAGAGAGCCCAGATGCTTGTCACCCTGCTAGTAGTAACACCCTGAATGTAAAAAGAAATGCATGCCTTGGGGATGATGCTGTGGAGGCCTGGCTTTGCTGAACCCTATCAGCTACCTGTGATCACCAGCTCCTGTCAGGAACTTGCTGACTGAAGCCTTTCAGGGTAAGATTCCAAGAACTTTGCTGGATGAGGGGAGGGATTGTAGCAAATTTCATTTTGTTCATACGTGTTACAGGCCATCAGGCAATACCGTGGCACAATTTTTAAAGAGAAGGCAAATTCTATGTCCTTGAAGCTGAAAAGAGAAATATTTCCTGGTAACATTGCTCATTGCAGTCATTTAACTATATTTTGAGGTGAGACTGGGAGAAAATAGTAACAGAATTATAATGAGGTAATGAGGCCTGTGTGTTGGAAGAGGGGACAATGTTTTTACCTTTGGGTATGCTGTTTTTAAAGTGTTAGACAGTTAAGGAATACACAAGAATGTTTGTCATATTCCCACAGTAAAGCAGCACCTCACAGCAGAGCTGGCCCTGAGAATGCCCTCCAGGCTGTGAGACAATGCTGGGCAGAGGGTTTCAGGTTTACATTAAATATTCCACCAGCTCTGTTCACCCTTAGGGTCAGTTTCCTTACCTGATAGTATCATTCCCATAGCAACCTACATCCCCTATGCCGAGATCATCAGCCAGCAGCAGGACAAAGTTTGGCTGTGTGATGGTGGAAGGCTGTGTGAATGGTGCTTGCAGAAGCAGACCAAAAATCAGGGCTGTAACCAGGGGTGACCTGAAACACAGAAGAGTAAAAGAAGCCAGTGACCTGGCCATTCATCACTCCCCCTGCACATGGCCAGACACTCTCCATCGTGAGCTTGGCTGCAGACAAGACCACTCTGTCCAGACACACAGGGTGTGCTAAGTGTTTATCATTTACCCAAACTGAGGTAATGAAGAGGAAAATGTCAGTACCATAACTTTAAAAAAATCTCCTTTCCTGATTGTTTCCAAGTTTCCTGTGAGCAGTCTCACATGGGAATTTACAGGCAGTAGATGGAATACAAGTAATTTTGCTTTGGATGGCTTTGGATGTTTATAAAGGGTTGTTCTGGGAAGCTGAGAATGGGATCAACTTCCTCTGACATGATTTTTGCCTGGACTGGGACTTTTGAGTAGTGAAAAAGTAAATAACAAGAAAAAAAACTAAAAATCACATTGTGAGAGAAACAATGCTACTCTTTTATAACACAGTATTGCATCATTATTAAGCTTCACTCACTTTAGATCTAAGTATGATACAACAGTAACTCATGATTTTTTTCTTACCAATGAGATGTTAGTTGCCAAATCATTTCTGCATTTGGAGTGTTCAAATCCTGCAAAACCAAGAGTACTCTGTCATAGTTACACCTTCCTAGTAGCAATAGCTTGCATATCTTTCATATTCTGCAATAAAAATAGATTAAAAACTTAAAGCCTTTTAAAATCTGTTTTATTACTCCAGTGCACCTCAGATCAGACCCTAAATAAAGAAGAGTAAAAGCATTAATGTTATTTTTATTGCTAGCCCAATAGCGAAATATTTCAAAATAGCAAAATAATTCCATTTTCTTACATGAATCATCTATACAAAAAATACTTAATGTTCAGAAATGAAAAAATAGAGCTTTAAAATCCAGTCTTCAATATAATTTACATTTCTATAACTACAGACAGTTGCAGCATTGTGCTTTTTCACATAATATGCTAAGTTTCTTTTCAGGCTTGTAAGAAGAATTTTTAGTTGTAGAAATTCTAGTAATCTTTTTCCAAAAATTATAATTTCTTGGAAGAATTCATGACCTCTTGTTACTTAACTCTGAGAATGAAGAGGTTTCTCTGGGGCTTTTCTTTCACTGTCAGGACAGTGAGATTAAACTATTTAAAGACTTTGAAGTAGGGGCTGAGTGAGCTTCATTCTAAAGCTTTAAAATACACTTCTTTGAAATATATCCCACACCTGGCTCAAGTGTCCCGAGCACCTCAGTTGTATGAATCATGTTTGTTTCATATTTATTTTTGTTTCCCAGAAATTATATATTAAGCAGATTATCCATCAATACTACAAGCTTCAGTGGGAAAAATTAAATTTCTGTGCTTAGAAAACTGGCATCCAAACACTTGCTTACAAGCACCAAAGCTGAGGCAGCGCTGCTATCTAGAGACACTCAGTTTCCTGCATGTGAGTTTGTGCCTTTGCTGCGTCCTAAGCAGTTATAGGAAAAGTACAAGAGAACACCTCAGCCATCTTTACCATTTATATCCGATAAGCCTCCAAAAGAATTGAAGTAAAAGGGAGTTGGACGTAATCAGATTTAATTGTGCAGTTGGCTGCCACACAGTAGAGAGACTCAGATTTAAAGTGCAGCTGGAGCTCAAGGCTGAACCTCCCCAGAAGCTGCCTGTAAAATAGCAGGCAATACACAGAAAACAGCTATTGATTTATTGTACTGACTGGTGTTATCGCTGTCAAGCCATTTCCTCAGTGAAAGGTGATGGGAGCCCAGGCAGAGAAATCACAAGCAAGCATTCCCCTCTGCTATCTAAACTGAATTCAGCTTAAAGCAAAATGCCTTCTTCCCTTTCCCATTGTTAATCCCTCCCCTAAAGTAATTTAGTTTTTGTTCTTTTCTTCATCTGTTTTAATAATGCAGGGGGGAATAGCTTGCATATCTTTCATATTTTATCAATTGTTTTCTGTAAGGATTCAAAGTTTATAATCAGTCTTTACCTTTCTAACAAAATACTTACAAGATACTAAAACCTCATCAGAGGAAATACTTGTTGTTTTAGACATACTCATATGCAGTTTTCTTGAAAACAGTACATATTTGTGACATCAGCTTGGCAACACTCAGTGAAAAGTCACATAATTAATACCACTTGAATTCAGTGCTGTTCAGTCTGTGAAAATTTCTTTTAAAGATTCCTATTTTGTAGACTTGACATAGATAAAAGGAAACCCAGACTTGTAAACACATAGCCTGCAGCTCTCACTTTGTACATAGCCTTGTATGAAAAGAATGTTGTTCTAAAGGGAAAAGTATTTTAAAAACTCCCTTGAGATATTTTTATCTACAGAAGGAAAAAAAATATTCCAAATAGCCATTAACATTTTGCTGTGTATTTCCCAACATAGTAAGGGAGGGATACAGTACCTGGTCGAGTTGTGTTCAAAGCAGGCAGCTGACAGACTGGTGACTTAAAATGATTCCAAATTTTTCCAGCACGAGGAGTGCTGCTACTGTGCAGCGTTTCTGAAGGCAGTCCCGAAATGTGCCCTAGCTGCGCGTCCCACAGCTCACCGCAGGAAAAGCATGTTGTGCCAGAACTTCCAAGCAGCTGCATGCTCTGGCTTCTCATGGAGCCTCAAGCTGCACTTCCCCCTGCTGTTTGCACAACTCTGACATTCACACAGGGCGTGAGGGTCGGGCTGGGGAACGCCACAGATGCAGCTAAAATGTTTTCTGCCTAACCACCAGTCTCTCAAGGGATGGGAAGGATCTCCTTCAAGTCTGAGACATTCCTGTTAAAGGCACTATGAGTAATAGTTCCCAATGAACGTTTCCTCACTTCCACCAAGGAAAAGAGAAAATTGCTGTACTTACAGGGCAGCCCGTTGTTGTAGAAATAGAAATTGAGCTAATTTCTTCACTTTATGGTCACCCTGAGTGCATGCTGCAGTGAGGTGGTTGTCTCTGCACATGCTGGGACAAATAGTTCTAGAGTGGGGAGGAAATACTGGTTAAGTGGCCTGGATTTTCTTTTACAGAAAATGAGTCATTCAGCTTCACTTCTGAGTGCTGCCTGTTTCCTAGCCATCGCTCAAATGGACAAATTAAGGTTACATGCTGGCTAGTGCTTAATTTATTGGTTTTTCTTATGTGAGTCCTCTTGTACTGAGTGTTTTGGGACAGCATGAGGCATTACCCAAGAGCAATCTTGCTTTACTAACAGTTTCCTGCATTTTTGTATCTTCTGAGAGAAGGGAGATGTTGTGGTGAGTTGGTGGTATAAATTGCAGTGCTGAGGCTGGATTGTTAGTGGAGCACCTCTGAGGCAAGTTTGAGTAGCAAAGGTGATCCCTTCCCTTTTCCCTCCCACCACAGCATTAACATGCTGGAATGGTTACAGCCAACATGCACAGAAGGAGTGATGTGTCTGGCTTGACTTCTCTCAGAGTCTGCTCTCTGATGCTCACCTGCATTGCAGAATCCCAATCTGTACCTCTCTAGTTCCCATTCCCTTCACTGGGCCTTCAGCACTTCAAGCATACATTAAGGTCTACAGATTTCTTGTTGTCTGATGCCCTCTACTGCTGCATATTTTCTAAAAAGAAACACCTTCTGAGCTGTTTCTGGGTTTTTCTGCCCAGGTTACAATCAATCCCTGCTGACTGAGAGAGCTTCTTTTGCAGCTGGGGCCATCTCCACAGCTCTCATATCCTTGTTGTGTTTTTCCAGGACTTCTTGCAAATTCTGTAGAGTCTGTAACAGAGAACCACAAACTGTAACTGCTATGTTATTTACTAAATTTAGAATACAGCAGAAAATTGAATGCATGCCTGCAGTTACACAACAGGAACATGCTTTTGCTGTCTTTTACACAGCCCTCTTCAAGCACAGAGAGAGCCAGACCAGTTTGCTGCTCTAAGTAGCACTTGTTGAAGTCTGGCTGCTGGGAATTGCCACTGGGCACACCTATGGTGTTATGAAGTTAAAGGAAGGTGGGCTGTGCTTGTGGTCTAAAGATTTTCAGAGTGACAATTTGTGCCCGTTTTGGTGTTTGATCTTTGAAGGAGGGAGAGGTGAATGCACTCTCACTGATGCTACTTTTTGAAAAAGTGCTGACATTTTTAAAAGGTCTAGGGCAAAGCTAATTCTGTTCCCAACCAATGCACTGAATTTGCAATAGCTGGTTTTCTGTGAGGAAATCTTTAAAAAGTCTGCATTTTTTTCAGAAGGTGGAATGAATGTCGAATTTTGCAGAAGCCTTGCATATTCCTGTCTCTTTCCCTCGTTTTCTTTACCGAGTACTGGAGGCAGTAACACTCCGTGGCACTATTGAAGTGCTTCAACTTTTAAGAGCTGAAGCGGGGTTTGGTGTAGGATATGATGATTTAGGGGCTCCCTCTAGCGACTACTGCCTTCTGTGTGTTTCAGAGCACAGTGAATCCACACTCACCTTTCTAAAAGTCATTGCACAACGATGATGTGATGTTACTTCTTGGAACTCTGATTTACACTAAGTCTTCAAGGCCTGGATGCCCAGGAGCAATTGCAGATCCTTTCCTGTGATCCTGGAGCATGCAATTTGGGTTTGCAACCCTGGGAAGAAGCCTGGCTCATGTATTCCAGGACTGCTCTGACACGTGAGCCAAACTGGAGGAGGTGGGGTGAATGGACAGCTGCTTCAAAAGTGCTCTCCTGGGCTGGGGTAAAATTCAGATGCCCCAATTCCTGTCCAAGGGTCGACTTATCTCATAGCTGGGGAGTAATGCAACTAATGTACTTAGAAGGCTGTATTGCAATTAATTGTCCACATGGTTTCTAACAGGAGACATAATCCAGTGCTCTTTCCTCCTGCACCACAGAATGGTTCAGATCACCTGGGTTTCGCTACAAAAAAAATTAACTGTTCACATCTAAGCCTGCCCTCCAGACTCTCTGATCAATGTGAAAGACAGTCACATTGAGGGCAGCCCAGCTGTCCTATAATAATGCTATTCTAGGATTAGATGAAACATCCTTTGAAGGTTCCAGTCTATCTTTAATGTCTGTACAGAGAGAATTTGTATGGCTCTATATTCAAGTTAGATTGGAATTGGTTAAAGTGATACCAAACCATACTGTTAGTCATTCTAGTAAGAAAGCAAACAAATGAATACTACCATACAAAAAAAAAAAAAAAAAAAAGAAAGCTATTTTTGTTACAACATTTCCAATAATGTTCTGAAAGGTGAGTTTTTATTTTTTTAAGTTTAAGGAAAACCATCTGATATGAATTAAACAATCCTACTATTTGAACAATGGAGATGTCTTTAATTACAGTATCACAGAATTTCTAGGTTGGAAAAGACCTTCCAGATCATCGAGTCCGAACCCATGTTCTAACACCTCAGCTATATCATGGCACCAAGTGCCACATCCAGTCTTTTTTTAAACACATCAAGGGATGGTGACTCCACCACCTCCCTGGGTAGATGATTCCAGTATTTGACCACTCTTTCTGTGAAAAACTTCCTCCTTAATTCCAGCCTGTATCTCCCTTGGCGCTCTTTGAAACTGTGTCCTCTTGTTCTGTCTGTTGTTGCCTGGAGAAACAGACCGACCCCCAGCTCACCACAGTCACCCTTCAGGAAATTGAAGAGAGTGATAAGGTCACCCCTGAGTCTCCTTTTCTCCAGGCTGAACAAGCCCAGCTCCCTCAGTCATTCCTCACAGGGTTTGTGTTCCAGCCCCTCACCAGCCTCGTTGCTCTCTTTGGACACGCTCAAGCATCTCAACGTCCTTCCCAAACTGAGGGCCCAGAACTGGACTCAATACTCAAGGTGTGGCCTCACCAGTGCCGAGTACAAGGGAGAATGACCTCCCTGCTCCTGCTGGCCACACCATTCATGATACTGGCCAGGATGCCATTGGCCTTCTTGGCCACCTGGGCACACTGCTGGCTCATGTTCAGCCGGCTGTCAACCAGCACCCCCAGGTCCCTTTCCTCCTGAGCACTGTCCAGCCACACTGTCCCCAGCCTATAACGTTGCAGGGGGTTATTGTGGCCAAAGTGCAGGACTCGGCACTTGGACTTATTGAACTTCATCCCATTAGATTCTGCCCATCCATCCAACTGTTCCAAGTCCCTCTGCAAAGCCCTCCGTCCCTCTGACAGATTGACACACGCTCCCAGCTTAGTGCCATCTGCAAATTTGCTAATGAAAGACTCTAAACCCTCATCCATGTCATCAATAAAAATATTAAACAGAACTGGCCCAGCACAGACCCCTGAGGGACACCACTGGTGACCGGCCCCAGCTGGATGCAGCACCATTCACCAACACTCTCTGGGCCCGGCCATCCAGCCAGTTCCTAACCCAGCAAAGAGTGCTCCTGTCCAAGCCACGGGCTGCCAGCTTGTCTGGAGTGTGCTGTGGGAGACAGTGCCAAAGGCCTTGCTGAAATCCAAATAAACAACATCTACAGCCTTCCCTGCATCCACTAGGCGGGTTACCTGGCCATAAAAGGTGACCAGGTTGGTCAAACATGACCTACCCCTCCTAAACCCATGCTGACTGGGTCTGATACCCTGGCCATCCTGTAAATTCTGTGTGATGGCACTTAATATAAACTGGTCCATTATCTTGCCAGGTACTGAGGTCAGGCTGACTGGTCTATAATCACTAGGATCCTCCTTTGCACCCTTTTTGTGAATGGGTATCACATTGGCCAGCTTCCAGTCAACCAGAACCTCACCAGTGAGCCAGGACTGTTGGTAAATGATGGAGAGTGGCTTTGCAAGCTCATTTGCCAGCTCTGTCATTACCCTGGGGTGGATCCTGTCTGGTCCCATAGATTTATGAACATCCAAGCATTTCAGTAGTTCTCTGACTGCCTCTTCTTGGATAATGGGGGGACCATTCAGCTCCCTGACACCATCAACCATTCCAGGTGGGCAGGTGTTTTGAGGGCAAGTCATCTTCCCACTAAAAACTGAGGCAAAGTAGGCATTAAGCACTTCTGCCTTCTCCTCATCTGCAGATGCTAACTTCCCTCCCCTGTCCAATAAAGAACAAAGGCTGGTCTTACCCTTCCTTCTAGCATTAAGGTATTTGTAAAAACATTTTTATTATCCTTTACAGAAGTCGCCATTCTAAGTTCAAAATGAGCTTTGGCCTCCCTATTTTTTTTTTCTGCATGCTCCAGCAGCCTTCTTGAATACTTCCTTAGAGACCTGACCCTCCTTCCAACGTTGATACATCCTCTTTTTATTCCCAAGTTCCTCCAAGACCTCCTTGCCCAGCCAGGCTGGACGTTTACCCCGTTGACTGATCTTTCGGCACACAGGGACAGTCTGTTCCTCTGCCCTCAAGATCTCTGTTTTGAGGCATGCCCACCTTTCCTGAACTCCTTTGTTTTTAAGGGCTGTTTCCCAAGGGACGCTCTGAATAAGTCTCCTAAACAGGCCAAAGTCTGCCCTCTGGAAGTTCAGTGTAAGAGTCTTACTGGTGCTCCTCCTGACTTCACCAAATATTGAGAACTCTATTATTTCATGATCACTCTGCCCCAAGCGACCTCCAACCACCACATCTCCCACCAGCCCATCTCTATTTGCAAACAGCAGATCTAACATAGTCCCTCCCCTGGTGGGTTCACCCACCAGCTGCGACAGAAAGTTGTCCTCCATACATTCTAAGAATTTCCTGCACTGCCTCTTTACTGCTGTATAAAGTTCCCAGCAGATGTCTGGTAGGTTGAAGTCACCCACAAGAACAAGGGCTAATGATCTTGAAACATTACTTAGCTGCTTATAGAATAAGTCATCTACCTCTTCTTCCTGGTTGGGTGGATGATAACAGACTCCCAGTAGGGTGTCAGCCTTGTTGGCCTTCCCCTTAATTCTTACCCATAGACATTCAACTCCATCTTCCTTAGTTTCAATTTCTACGGCATTGAGAGTCTGCTTAATATAAAGGGGCACCCCTCCTCCTCTTCTTCCTTTCCTGTCTCTTCTGAGGAGCTTGTATCCATCCAGTGCAGTACTCCAGCTATGTGAGTCATCCCACCATGTTTCTGTGATGGCAACTACATCATAGCTCTGCAGTTGCACCATGGCCTCCAGCTCTTCTTGTTTGTTGCTCAAGCTGTGTGCATTGGTATACATGCACCTCAGCTGGGCTACTGACTTCACCCCTGACTTAGCCTTGCAACTCTTGGGTCTGCTTCCAGATAGCTCAGCTGCTCCCCCTTCCCCCTTCAAACCTAGTTTAAAGCCCTCTCAATGAGGTCTGCCAGTTCATGAGCTAAAAACCTTTTGCCCTTAACAGAGAGATGTACCCCATCTGGTTCTAGCAGAGCAGATGCTGTAAAAGTTTCCCCATGATCAAGAATCCAAAATTTTGCCGATGACACCAACCCTTAAGCCACTTGTTGATGATGTGGATTTTCCTGTTTCTTTCTTCATTTTCCTGTGCCACCAAAGGGACTGAGCAGAACACTACCTGTGCTCCTGCCCTATCAAATACCTAACCCAGTACCCTGAAGTCCTTTCTAATTGCCTTGACACTCCTCTTTTCAGTCTCATCACTGCCAGCCTGGAGTATCAGCAGTGGGTAATAATCAGAGGGCAGAATCAGCCCAGGAAGTCTCTCAGTGATATTTTGTACCCAGGCCCCAGGGAGGCAACAGACCTCCCTGTAGGATGGGCCTGGTCGACATATGGGGCCCTCAGGTCCCTTCAGAAGGGAATCACCTACTACGATTACCCTTCTTTTCTTCTTGATGCTAGAGGTAGTGATCCATCTTACAGATGAATCATAATTGGGGGGTTCACAGGGCAGACAACATTCTCCTAAATCATCTAGTTGGGTCTCTAGATCCAGGACCTCATACCTATTCGGAAGTGGTACCTGGCTGGATGATGGGGATAGGGAGGAGTTTTTGTTATTACCTCCCCGAATAGGGACCCATTTCCACGCCTCTTCATCTACCAGGGTGGCCTTCTATTGCCTGAGAGCGCCAGGCTCAGGCAATAGAGGCCCTCTATTGGCCTCAGGCTCTATTGGCCCTCTCTGCTGCTGAGAGCCACTCAGCAGCAACACAGGAAGCTCCACCCCTAGCTGGTTTAATTTCTAAAACCTGTATATTTCTTATTCTCTTGGTATTGAAGTTGTTAAAAGTGAAGTATTTAGTTATATTTTGAACTGTAATGGAAAAAAGCATAACTTAAAATTCCAGAAGACTAGAAAGCTAACATTTGGAGGAAGATATACTCTGTATTGCATTCTTGGTGTGTATTTCTCAAAACATCCAGCTTCAAGGCATAAAAAGGCAGTGACACATACATGTTAGCATACATGAGATCAAGGAAGCCCCATGTGAGTACTTTGAGAAACCTCCCTGTTTTTTCTGCATCACTGATGAGGCCTCACCTCGAGTCCTGTGTTCAGTTTTGGGCCCCTCATGACAAGACAGAGATTGAGGTGTTGGACCATGACCAGAGGAGGGCAACAATGCTGGTGGTGGATCTGGAGCAAAGTCTGATGAGAAACTGCTCAGGAGCTCG
This sequence comes from Molothrus ater, assembly GCF_012460135.2. NCBI lineage: Eukaryota > Metazoa > Chordata > Aves > Passeriformes > Icteridae > Molothrus > Molothrus ater. Next base: position 35,633,798 of record NC_050479.2, read on the forward strand.
GGGTGTTTATCTAGTCTGAAGAAAAGGAGGCTCTGGGAAGACCTCATTGCTCTCTACAACTACCTGACAGGAGGCTGTAGCAAGGCAAGAGGACTTGGTCTTCTCCCAGGTAGCAAGCTAAATAATCAGAGAAGATGTTGAAAATTCTTCAAGTTGTGCCAAGGGATGTTTAAATTAAATATGAGGAAAAATTTCTTCTTTGCAAGAGTTGTCAAGCATTGGAGCAGGCTGCCCAGGGTTGGGTCACCACATCTGGAGGTATTTAGAAGACATGTAGATGTGGCACTTGGGGACATGTGGTGGACTTGGCAGGCTGGGTTAATGGTTAGACTCAGATGATCCTAGAGGTCTTTTCCAGCCTAAAAAATCATGTGATTCTCTGTCTGAGTGAGAATGTGTGGGTTCCAATATAAACAAAATAATGAACATAGTTACAGTGAAAAGGGTTTCTGGAATTTACATGAGACAGATTTTGCTGGGAAATACTCTTCCTCTGATGTTTTACTATCTAAGGACAAGATGATCAGTTTTGAGAGAAACAAAGCTCATCACAAATGCAACCTACTTAAGAAACCATGATTCCCAATGAGAAAAAAAGATATGTCTCTACTACCAGATATGAGTTGTTTCTCATCTACATAGTGTAAACATTCTCTCCTAATTTCCTCTGTTAGCCACTGGTAGCTGTACCAGTACAAGCATTTAGAGATTGAGAGATCTGTGAATTTCCTTGAAATAAACATTTTTTTTGGATTTTATTTTGGTTGAATGAATAAATTGTAGGAAAAGTTTTTATTATAACGTTTAAAGATAAAACAACTCATACCAAAAGTATCTTAACCCCTCACCATCTGGAACTGAGAGAGGTTCAGAATCACCACAGCAAAGAGCTAGGACAGACACACGTAGGCAGAGCAGAGTGAGGTTCACAGCAGGCAGCAGTAAACATTCAGCTTTCTCATTGCCATTACCATAAATTTGGGAACTCTCAGACAGGGTTTTGACACTTATCTGTATCATTGCTTTTGGAATTCAAATAAGGCCAAGTTTCACCATTGCAACCTCTGTCCTCACATGCACAGCTAAATCTTTCCTTCAGCTTTGAGGGACTGTCTTGGGCTTGATCTGCAGGGCTGGAGTGATGAGAGGGGAGAGCTGAGGCTCACATTTGATTCCCCTCCCAGGCTCAGGACAGTGCCCTACTTCTTCAGCAAGTGCACTAACCACCAGCTATTATCTGAAACAAGGTCAGGACACCACTTCCTCCTCTTGTGGGCCAGGTTTTGGAATGAAACTGTGTCATGCTCTGGGCTTTCATCAGCAGGGGTGACTAGGCTGTGAATGTCAAAGAGGTTTCAGCTTGAGATAAGCACTGACTCCCTTCTGAGGGGAACTGAGGGCCCCATATGTGGACTGGTTCCATACCACAGTGATGGGTCAAGTCCAGCCTCCCACCCACCACCACTCCCAAGTCCTTTTCAGCCAGGCTGCTCTTGATCTGTTTATTCCCTTAAATGCCAAGTTGCAAAACATGCCATGAAGACTCTTTTATTTGTTTTTATATGCCATATCTGCTTATTCAATTTGGATAGCTACATTGTGTGAGGTGTTAACTTGAGTGTCTTTCAGTCATAGAGGAAAAAAAAAAAGGTAATTTTCAGTATGATTCACCTCAGCCATGAATCATTTACATAAGTAAAAGTCAAACTGACATAGAAGTGCCTTTTTCTCCCCATGGGCTAAGGTCAGGTACCAGATAGTTACCTCAAAACATGGAGGCCTCCTCGTGGCAGATGCTGATGTCTTCATGAAGTCAGAAGCACCTTTCCCTGAGTGTTTAAAGAAAATCAATCTGATCTCCTATATTCATAACCATTAGGGTAAGAAAATTGAGCAATATGGCACTGTTTAGCCACAATGGTATGTAATGTTGCCATTCTGCCTGGCTCCTCTGCACAGACAAGAAGTTTGTGCATCCCAAGGGATCAGTTTTAGTACATTCCTTTGTGAAGAGAACTAATGACTATATATAAGCAATCACCATCTCCAAAGAAGCAAGTATTTGAGCAGACTAAAACAACATATAAGCTCTAAAGTTGTGAATTAGAGAGTAGGATCAAAAGGGATGGGGTTTGCATTATTCCCAGTTTAACAGAAAAGAGGCTTTCAGCTAAAATGAAAGGTGTATTGGAAACTAATGAAAATGTGAAGATAGCTACAGGCACTCAAGTAATGCCTTCAAAGAGGTAAGATACTTATGGCAATACAAGGACTCCTTTTTCTTCTTGCCTCTATGATATTAAATCAAGGTGAGAGAATAGATTTATAGAAAATTTCTCAAAGCATTAGCTTCTAAATTACAGAAAAAATATTCTTCTTTCCACCTTTTTTTTTCAACCTGGTTGGCAAAAAAAAAATCAAACCAAAACAAATTTGGCTGTTCAGAGGTTGGAGAAGGATCCATTCATGGTGGGAAATTGTGGATGAATAAATTATAATTTCTCATACCAGGCTGATCTTACATATACATTGAGAGTGTGTAGACTGAGGTATGCCAATAGAGGGAAAAGAGAATTAATAACAAGGTGGGCCTAGTCCAATTAGAATAGTGACCAAAATTCTTAAAATGTTTTTGTGTGTTGGTGTGATTCTTGGGGCTGTCCCGAGCAGGACCAGGAGTTGGACTTAATGATCCTTGTAAGTCCCTTTGAACTCAGGATATTCTATGATTATTCATAGAACTAACTCATAACTAATCATAGAATCTGGCAGAAAAGCTTACTTCACTGGCACTGGTGCTCCAGCAGCTTTTTCTTTCTTTCTCTTTTTTCCTTTCTGCTTTTCTCGTTTCCCATTTGCAGTGTCGGAGGTGATACACGGCGTTTAAAAGGCAGAGCAGAGGAGTTTTCCTGAGCAGTTTGCCCTGCGCCGGGACGGGAAGCGACGGCGGCTGCGGCGCTGCTGCCCTCCGGTGGGGACGGAGCGGCCGCACCGAGCGTCTGCGCATCACCCCAGCTCCCTCCGAGGGCTGCTGCCGCTGCTGCTGCTGGCTGTGCGAGGTTATCCAACGAAAACTAACAGCGGAGACAGTGAAATTACCTGCTTCCCCCACAAACACTTTTTTTTGGTATGTTCTGAGTATAGTAGTGATGAGTGCAAGAGAGTACAGAGATAAATAAAGCTGGACAAAGGGATTTTGGAAAGAACAAGTAAAGAAAGAAATAAAATAAGTGATGGAAAAAGTCGCAGACTACATGCTTCCACTGCTCATTGGATACACTGATGGTGGGAGATGTATTTCTGGCAGCCTAAGAGGTAGGGAAGTGTACCATCATCCTTTTACAGACAAAGATTGTCAGACTCAACCTCATTTCTCATCAGCCTGCTCTACTTGTTTGCATCAGCCCTGACTCACTTCCAGCATAGCAGCCCAACACAGCATCACCAGTATTATTTTGCAGGTTGAGCACTGGTAAATTTGGCTGGTATCTGCAACTGATAATTGGATAGAGATGTAAGTGTGACCCATCATGAACTTCCTCTCAAAAAAATTATCAGTTGTGATTAAATGCCAGACTAACACAGGACTGAAAGGTTGCATGGGGCAATGGAGTCACTGGGGGAAGGTAGGCAGCAGCAGCTGCCTACCATGACAGTTTTCTTGCTGTTGTCTCAACTTCACTCACTCCTTCCACAGAACTACATCTCTGCGTCCTCTCCAACTTACCATTGCATCAGACATGCACTTCATCCCATCCACTCACTTTGCTCTTATTTTCCCCTTCTTGGGCTGGTGGGGAGATGGAAAATCTACTATTTGAATGAAAGAAAAAAAATCAACAGTGTCTATTGCAGACTCATTTAGCTTTTCAAATCCCTGCCATTCTTGTAACTTTTCTGTTCTGAAGACAAAGCTAGGTCAGAAATCCTGAGACAGCAGTTTGCCACCAAACAGTGCTTATCTGCTGTCCTCTGGCAAAACTTTCCCCCTTTTTCTTCTCCCTTTAAAAATGCTCTCCAGTGGTGCCAGAAATTATGAAGTGGCTGTTTTCAACTTCCCTTAATGTCGAGACAAACACTTTCTAAGCACAGGTAGAACTGTCACTAACCCTTCCACAGCTACATGAAGTAGTTTCTATTAGGTTTGTGGGGAGTGGAGCTTCCCTTTTTGGTGGAGTAAATAGAAACAGACCCCTGGATATTCTGTCTCCAACCTCCACCAAATGCAATGTTAAATGCTCATAGTGAGGATGGGACAAAGTTTTCTCAGTAGCAGAAGTTACTTACAATGCTCTCACATCGCCCTTCCCATTGAGATCCCCATCACGTTCAAAGCACACAATGTCCAGTACCCAAGCAATAATTTAAGAACTTTTTCCTCACACTTTTCCCAAAACATGCCTCTTGGCTGACTGCACACTTCTAACTATGTTTGTCTCCAGATCAGAATTTATTTCCCCTGGGGCTTTTTCACAATATTTGTTGCTGTAATATTTCCACAGGAGGATTCTAGCAGAAATATACAGCCCTCCATGTATTCAAAGCATGCTCCTGCTAATTTCAGTTGCAGCTGTGTGTTTCAACACTTCTGCAAATGAGACCACAAGGGCATCAGTCAGTCAGACAGAGAATGAGGAACATTCACTCGGTGACCACCTGTCAAAAGTCTTGTTTAAGGAACTCTACAGCAAAGGCTAGGGCAGTCTGGAAATTTTCGGACCAAACAGAGCTTTGTCAAAACCACAGTTTGTAGAGCCCAGCATGTTCTCCTTAAAATATTTTGGACTGAACAAACTGTTATGAAACTGAAAATTATGCCTAGGGGGAACTGAGCTTAGACTTCCAAAAGGGCTGTTGGCTTCTGAGCCAGGGAAATTGAAAGTGGAAGTCCCTAGATTTAAAGGAGCTCATCAAGACTCCTCCCTAGGCTGAGAAGCTTTGGGAAGCAAGTAGACTAAGCACAGTCGGGGGAATTCACATACATGTTGTGATACAGGACTTCTCACAGCCATTGGAATGACTGACATTCATCAGGACTAGAGATAGGATCTGTAGATTGGCCAAAATGTTTTAGTAGAAGTGGTTTTACGTCAAAACTGAAACAGCTCTAGCCTTAAAAGAAGAAAAAAAATCAACTCTGTGGAAAGAAAACATGACTTTTCAGCCAGCTCTCACTGACAGAAAGGGAATGCAATTCTTATTTAAAAAGGACACTGTAATGTCTCTTCTTGCATGTTATGCCTCATTTACTACTTCCTTTCAACATTTCTGACATATATTTCTGGCCTCCAGCTTAAAACACTTTCCATCAATATCCTATTTTCCACAGGATGAAGTATCTTCTTTCTATCTACTTAGTGAACTGGGGAGGGGGGCAGGAAAAGAAGTCAAAGGAAACTTGCAAGAGAGTGAATGAAGATTATTACTTGGCCACATGGTTTGATTCAATTTACACTCTTAGGTTTGAGGTCATGCAGTACCTGATGACTTCTAGCAGCTTGCTGTGCTGAACTGGAACCTGCCCTGCTCAGCACATTAATGTTTGCTGATCCTGTTGAAGCACACACTGAGGACCCTGTGTTTCATTAGCACTCGGGAAATGAACACCCTTCCTTCCCCAGCAGGACCTTTTCTGACCCACCACTCAGTCCTTTCTCTGCCTCTCACATCTCCTGCTTTCTTATCAGAGAATCAGGCAGGGCAAAGGGATCATTTAGGAGGCCTGGACTTCATCCTGCTCAAAGAAGGATCAACACTGAATTCAGATGATGTTGCTCAGGGATTTATCCAAAAAAGTGCTGGAAATCTGTGAACAACCTGCATCAATGGCTGACTGCACTCCCCATGGTGTGGCTCTTCACTCACTTCCTGCTCAGATTTTGGCTGACACATGGCTCATGCTCTGTGTTATTCCCTGATGTATCTGGGGTCACTGCTGTTCTGCCAAAGTGAAGGCAACACTTGTGCTGGACACAGTGGCCAGAAAGGACTAAAGGTCCTTATGTAGCCATTGCCACCTGCAGCTTGATGTCTCCTGCAACCATCATCTCTGCCTGTTGCTTGTCTGGCAAAACCTGCTGGCTCCTGGAGATGGTGTAGACCAAATGTCCAAGCTGGAAGGTGTCAGCTTACCCAAACAGTTTTTGAAGTGGCTGCAGCAGCAGCAGCTGGATTGCTGAGGCTTTCATGCCTCACAGTGTGACACCTGTGCCATGGCAGAGGAGGAAGAGCCAGAGCTCTCCCCAGCAGCTATGTTTTGCTCATAGGTGCATGAGTTATGAGTTGTGAGCTGTGAATAAGAGAGCTTGTGAATTAGAAATCAATAAATTAAATCCTAGCTAAGGTCTCTCCTGTTCCTGCCATCCAGCTCCAAGTCTATTTTGTTTTCCCCATCACTGCTGGGATCTGTGTAACCTGCAAACTCCATGAGAGTCTTTTTACATCAAATATTTAGCTTCCCTCTTCCCTGTATTTGCATGAGCTTCCTTCTCACTCCTGTTTGGACTGATCTTAAAAAAAAGCTTAGACTTTACTGATGTAATCCAGACACAAAACTGCTGGGAACATTTTCATCTTCTTTTTGAAAGTTCCATAGAGATAGAATATGCTTAACATGAGAGCATAAAATATTGTTCAAAAGCATATACCATGTGATAGTCTAGAAGAAAGGGAGGAAGGAAGAAAGAAAACTCTTTTGAAAACAAAGAAAAACCCACATTATACACATTTCTTCTTTCAAAGCAAAATCTCTAGTCCTTTCCAAAGAAAAGGTAGCCAAAGTTTTAAAATAAATTCCAAAGAACACATTTTTCCTAACTGCATCTTTAGAAGAGTAGAACTTTGAGGGCTAAAGACAACCCAAGATAATTCAACCTAAGACATAAACCAGAGATACAGAAACTGTCAGCTCCAGCACTATAAGCTTGGCAAAATTGTGGGACCTCTGAAATGAGTCTTAAATTGGCAAATGCTGAGCAATTTGAGAAATAGTCAGATATAGAAAGGTCACATAATGAATATACTCTGTATGTTGGCAGGGTGTGTGACTGTACATCATATAAAAGAGATGAGATGCACATTACATTAAATACATTACATTCAAAGCAGCTATACATCTGTCAACTGCACATTATTAAAAAGGAAAGAATGATACAACTTCACACTTTCTGTTAAAATGTACTGGAAAGAAAAAGTCCCTCATTGTGCTACTTAACACCATGTGAAAAAGAACCAGAATATGCACAAAGTTTGTTGCATCTGCAGAAACCTCTCTTAAATGCAAGATATCCTTGATAAAAATGTAGAATATTGTATGAACCAACTAGATACTAATTATTGCCTATCACACTTATTTAAATATCTCCCAAATGCAGGATGCTTCACTAACTCCCACTCACAGAAGTATGTGTGTGATGGGGGTCTGGATGCACTTTGCTACCTTCTGTATCACCAGCTTGTTAGCAGAATGATCAGGGATGAACTATTCTCCTTTTCTTTCTTTATGCTTTGATCAGAAAATGCTGATCTGTTAAAACTCAGCTTTGTGCAGAAGCAGGTTAATTTTGAAAACACAAGTTTTCTCATGAAGCCAGTGAAAAGCTAATCTGACAGCAACAAAATTGCTGGATTTGCCAGTAGAAATATCTGAACAGGCTGTCAGCTTGCAGTCTGCACACGTGGGAGTTCTCATGGTTCACAGAAACATGCTTCATGCTTTTTGTGAAGAAATTGAAGTTCAGTTTCAACCTTCTAAGGAAGGGAACACCTTTGAAAGCTTTTCTTTCAGAAGACAGACGTTTACCTCCAAGCCAAATCATGCACCAGACCCTTTCCAAATGTCTGCACTTTGCACATTTTTCAGCAGCAGAAGGAAGAAATACAGCCTGGGAAATGGCTTAAGCTAAGTGCAGACAAGCCCACCAAAACCACTGGGGAAGCTTACACAATAAAAGTTAAGATTTGCAAGTTTAGCTACCAAGTCTCTGGGAAAGCAACAGTAACGACATCATTTTTCCTATAATCAGACAATGCTAAAATCAACAAACTTCTGATGAGAGATTCTGGGCATAATTAATGTACTTTAGTAATAACAAACAACTTACTGCATGCTAACAGTTGTTTTACCTATATGCAGCATTATACAACCTTGGTTAAATGGAGGGCTCCTTTATAGGATTTAAAATGCCTTTTTGGCAAATTCAGCACATCAAAGTTTAATCATAATAATAACAATAATAATAATAATAATATGAAGACAAAAAAAAAAGATAAAAAAGCAGCAGCAGCTTCAGCTCCACAACACATAAATAAAGACATTTTAAAAAAGGAGGACTTGCAGATATTTTGAAATGGTCATTAAACCTCACAAATGTTTAATGACCTCAAAAATCCCAGTGTAAAAATCCAATACACATACCCTTATTGCTGAAATGTCTTCCCAAAGCCCAGAGAAGATGAAATAATTGCTTCATTAGTTTACCATGCTTTATAATTCTGAGCTCCAAATCGCTTTTATTTATTACCTATCACCATGAGAAATCAATCAAAACACAATTCATAAAAACAGACAAGGAAACTGCAATATGCAGAGCATCTTTTCTTTACTAAGTGAGCTTATATAACACAATTCTCAGGTCCTAAAAAATATTTTTCAAATAAAGTACAATGCATTATTTGGGGTTTTACTTTTTATCTATTCCTATAGCACTTCAATGCTTCTTTAAGAGCAGGGCAAAAAGTAGAATAGCTCCTTTGACCATAAAATATTTGGGACTAAAAACCGGTATAAATACTACCTACTGAACAAATCAGCCAGACAAAAGAAAAGGAAAAAGGACATCTGTTTATTTTTTCTACAGATGTGAATTTTTTTTGTAAAACAGAGTTAAGCATTATATTCAAAACCGCAGAAAAAGCCTCTGAGATACAAGTGTATTTTCTTAGTTGAATGTCTGGTTCCAGATCTATTGGATTTTTTTTTTTACTGTATTCCATAGAATGGATCATGGCAAGAAGCAAGAGAAATATGACAGATATGTATGAAGTGGTATTTCCATTGGCTAAACCACTCAAAAGAAGATAAAATTCTATTCCTAAATGCCCAAGACCAATGTGTGTATACATACTCTCAAATATATACAGATTTGTCTACATACTGTATATATCTACACGCATATCTATATATATGACTGCAGAAATTATGGAGCCAGAAATCCAATTCCAACCACGGTGTTGTGTCTAATCTCACTGTGCTTCTTCCTGTGCCAGCCTTGTTTACATAGAAGTGTACACATATTCCTTGACAAGTAGCGATGCTTTGAAGATTGAGCTATTGAAGTGTTTTACATGTCCTTTTTCCAGTAAAATTAATTCTAATTAGTAAATGCTAATAGATTGTTGTAATTTATTCACTTTTTGTTTACAGAGAAGAAGCAAGACAGTGGCTGCAGTTCTGTATATTTTTTTAAGTATCTCAGTCACTTAGAATTTTCCTTCCCTGTATCCTTCCCAGTATCTCTGGGAAAAGAAAAAAAACCACCAATACTCAGAACACAGCAACTAACAATTTCATTTTGTTGTGAGGAGTCTATTGTTCAATGTCTTTTCTCCACACTTTATATATTAAATACTTTACTGATAAAAAAATGCAAATCTAGGACCCACTTTAATTTTAGATTTTCTTTTCAATTGATAACAATTTGATAGTCTGTGGTCCCGGTCATGTTGTTAGTTTTGGGCAACTCCTCCTTTGGTTTACCATATGGATAACAAATTATTTCAAAGCCAAAACCTCATTGTTTTATAGTTGTTATCTAGAGTGTCCCATTGTCTAAAATAAATTGGCTTTCTGGTAATCACATGGTGGTTATTTCACAAGTATGTCTGGTATGTTTCCTGTTTTGGGTTTGCATGTTAAAGTGAACAAAATTCTTAGAAGCCTGTGGTGGACTGGGAGAGGTTGAATTGGCAGCTTTATTACAATTCAATATTTTTTCTGACAAAGGCATAGGTAGAGAAGAAAATAGCATTAAGCATAAAAACAGAAATGAAGGGCTTCAGAGGAGTCTTACTGCACCAAAAAAAGTACCGTCTCCATCCAAGGATATTTTCGCCCTTCTCCGTGGTATTGTAAGTTGAAGTTCATCCCCTTCTTCTAATTTTGCAATGCCTGGCAAAAGATTTGGAGTATCTTTAAGTTAATATCTCAAACACACTACTTTATAAATGGTACTCAAAAGTCATTATGTGTCATCTTCCAAATGTAAGCACAGCTTGTTACTTGTAAGGAGTGTTTTTATCTTTAGGTACAATCTTAGAGTTTACAGCCTATCCAAAGCTGACACTTAACATTGTCTGTGAAGATGGACTTAATTTCCACACTGCACTCAGGATAGCAGAATTCACTTCAGCAAACACAGCAAAAATTTCTAACAGTGGTGTACCCAGTTTCCTCATGTTATGGTGATGAGACAGTCACAATCAGCATTGAGTATTACTGGCCCCAGACTACTCTGTTCCCACACTTCTGGAGGAGGTCTTATGAGCTTTACCAACCTAATGAAGTTACCACACATCAGCTGATCCACTACAACTGCAAAGCACAAGTTTGCCTCCTGCCAGACACACATCAGCTGATATGATAACCAAGAGCATATCGCCTTCAAGCTGCAGCTGCTGAGCTGAGAACACATCTAATACCTGCTGTGACACAACCCAGCAGCATGAGAGAGAGAAGTCAGAACTTTTTTTCAGGTGAAAACAGAACAGTAGGAATTTGGGAAGCAGGAATCATGAAGTGGCAAGACAGAGATCCCAGTTAGGAAAGGGGACCAGTAGTACAAGGGTAAAATCAGAATATAGATGAATGTGTAACTAGCAACATAACCACCTTCAAAAAAGGGGCAAAAAAATCAAAGGAAGTGTTTGGACATCCTCAATTGCCAGGACAAAGTATCTAGTTAGTTAGTTAGTTAGTTAGTTAGTTAGTTAGTTGGAAATTTTTTTATTGGGAAAAAAATAGCTGCCTGCCACATCCCATTTGTTTAATGTCATTACTTGCTGACAGCCAACTCCATCCCTCAGTGTCATCCACTTTTTCATAAGGCATTGAAAAAAAATCTTGCTGGAAAATAACCAAAGAGAAAACCCTCAAATCCACCATTAAGGTGGAAAGACAGACAGGTAAGAGATGATATATGGGGTTTTATAGGCCTTGACACTAACTCCTTAAATGCTACTGCAGGAATATACACATATATTGACCATTGAGCCTGCTGGACTTGCATTAAATATTTTAATTTGTCTTTCTTGTGATGTTTCTAATTTGTGCAGTCATAAAGACCACCTTATAGGAATTAACTGTTTTTCATCAAATCAAAGACTAAAAATCCAGTAGTCTTTATAAGGAGTAGAAATTTCACAGTTAAGTATGCAAGTATTGGATGGCTAAAATCCATACATGATATTTCAAAGGAGAATATAGCAATTTAATATTTTCTTGGGATGACTAAATGTGGAATTCAACTCCTAAGTTAAACTGAGCTCTTCAGTGAGGACAGTAAATATTCCTCTTGCCTGCCTCAGGCATCTAACTGAAAGCACCAAAATGTCTAACCACATTACAGAGGCAATGAAGAGAGCAAAATTGTTCAGATCACCAAGCTAGATGCATAATCTCCAATTGCTGATATTTCATATAAAACTGTATTTTCTGAAAGTATTCTGTAATTTTTCAGTGAGCCAGATCCATGAATGCAGACACTGTTCTTTATGACTCCTACAATACAATTGCCCTTCACCACAGATTCTATTTGATACAGCTTATTATTTGCAAACAAAGAAAAGGAAAATGCAGATATTTACCAGCAGTATAGCAAGAATTATTTGGATAAGACTGTGGCATATTTTGGATGCAGCGAAACAATGTCACTAGGCTGAGATCATCACCAAACACATGAGCCTTCTTCCTCTGTATTAGGTGTCCCATAGCAAATGTTGTATCTGTATATAAAACCTACAGAAAGAAGAGGTGGAAACTTTAAACTTATTGTATGGAAGCATTAAAAAATCATGACAAAAGTCAAGTGCTGAAGTGAATTGAGCTTTCTCACCTGGCCATATATGAAAAAATAACCTGTTTCTTTGATCACTATTTTATTTCCTTGTTCTTCCAGAGCTGTTCCGCGTTTAAAGCTCAGGAGCCAAGGGACAATGCTTGAATCATCTAAAAGACAAAATAATTTTGGGTGATTGGAAATGTTATTTTCTTCATTTTCACCTGTTGAGAAATGACAAAGGCTGACTTCTAGAAAGAAATTCCAGTCTCCCTAGGTGGATTTCCCCACTGGAAAGATGATATTTGCAAGAGCCATCCAGATACAGGGACCTTCCAGATTCAGGGACCTCCTTGTTGTTTTTTTGAATTTTTTTTTTTGTTTGTTGTTGTTGGGTTTTTAAAAAAATTATTTGTTTATTTTATTTTTAAATTTGCTGTTAAAACTCAGTTACTGCTTTGAAGTTAGGTAAAATTTGTTGAAACAGTTATCCCATGGAATAGTTAACTATAAACCATGGCACACATTCTTACCTTTCTGTTGGATATCACTTTTGCTGTCAGCAATCAGTTGCAAGCAGGCCTGCAGCACTGCAAAGTGAAAGCATTTTGAAATCAAAGAAACATAAGTCAGTAATAAAATAAACTTATGAAACTACTTTAAGAAAAAAAAAAAGGTCATGGAAGAAATCTCTCAGTCTCACCACTTATTTTAAACCAGAACATATTAGTTTTAACACAGATTTTACTCATATGTACAAAATGAAAATTCCTGTCCCAACATATACTAGATGACTTTCAGGGAGTCAAGTGGGAGACCTCAGGTAACAGCACAAGTAACACTTGCTTGTTTCCATATCTGGTCCTTATGTAACTATGTACATTAAGTCAAATGAGCTAGAATCATTAGGTCAATTAGGCTTAATAATTTTCTAAACAAAAGCTTGAAAAAAGCCCCAACCCCACTAATAGACAGCAGATTTTCTACTATGTTTGACATATTATTTAGAGAAATTACTTTCTATTTATAGTTGCTGTAAAATATTAGTCATACATAGTTTCATAATAAATTCTCAAAGTCCATATATACGTACTTTCAATATGTTTTCAGATACCTACATTAGATCAACCTATACTAAGAGGGAAAATAGAGAAAGTTGGCAAATTAATGCATCCTTAGCAAATTAATGCACACATAACAAATAACTTGGTATCCATCAAAGTGTGTGGCTCAAAACTGTAGAGATTGGTGACACTAATGAGAAATAAGTTATTTGTTCAGAAAAAATACTGCAGAATGTTAAAATATAGATTTGCAAGTGAAAAAAAGATCTTGTAAAAAAAAACCTGCTAAGCATTGTCAGGCAACAGGATAAAAGGAAAAAAAATAGCTGCATTTGCTTGAAGCAGATTTTAATCAAAACATCTGGTTGTTATGTTACTCTGAAGGATGGAAAACCAAGTAGTAATACTTACTCCACATGACAGAGACCAAATGAATTTATTAAGAGTCAAGAGAAGAAAATTCTGCTATGGATTGCTCCATTTTGTTTGCCACTTTTCAAACAAGAAGGCTGTGGGTTAGATTTGGCCACACAGATTTGGCTATAATGGGGAATGCCATGGATATGTGGGATCCTGTTTCTGCATCTGTCAGTGGTACCCACATGTAACCAAGTGTCCAGTGACACAAACCTCTTTGTGCACAGCAGGTAGCCAAAGGATTTGGGTATAAAGAAGTCTCTTGATGTTTCTAAATCTCCTTTTTAAGGAGTCCTTCTTGAAAACAGCAGAGGAGGGCTGGATGCTCACCAGCACTCAGCAGAGCCAACTGGCAGCACAGAAGGATTCAAGTGCACATCTGGGAATGAACCAACTCCAGAATGATCACACAACCTGCAAGCCCTCATGGTAATAGGAATTCTGTCATCCAAACTCCTGTCTCCTACACTGAAATGTGTCCTCGAGTCTTATCAATATACATCAATGATGTGCTACAATTTATAGATTTTTCAAACCAAGAATTTGAAGGCATCTGAATTATCTACCTTCTGGTAAGAAATAAAAACCACAAAATTAATAAAGGTATTATACTTCATACATTTTTCTATCACACTTGTGAGCAAAATAATTTTCTGGAAAATAAACTTCTAAATAAAATGAAAATATGATTTTATGGAGACACACAACACAGCACATCAGGAAATAAGTTTCAAAATTTTTAATTCATTTTGGAACAAGATGTCTTCATAGTGAATGGAATTTGGTGATCACCTAGTATTTCAGTAAGCTAAAACAAAATTTTAATTCTTGCTTTTAAAAGAACTCACTAATGTGGACACCAAATTTTTCACTAACCAAACAAGATTTGTGATGATTCCCACTAACCAGCTGCTATCCAGCTGTATGCCAGTGAGCAGTGTATACAAGCAGTGAAAGCTATGGCTGCTTTAGCAACTCTTGTTAAACTTGCCTGCAAACTTGGTGGGCATTCTTCAAGCTATCCTAATTCTCAGTTTGCAAGTGTGGATTTCTGTTTCAGCTGGTTGCAGCACTGAAATTCTAGTCAGCATTGCTGAGAACTGCTCATAGTAATTAAAATCTGCAAGATCAGTACAGTTTGAGATCATCTCCATCTTTTTTAAAAAACATAGCAACTCTACTTCATTCTAAAGACATCAGATCTGCACTTAATCTCTAAAAAAAGATCTGTCTCTTTTCTTTTAATATATGCAGATAGCAACAAGCCCCCACAGAATATAGTAAGCTTGTTTTTGGAGAAAATGCATGCAATTGTGTCCTTCATGACAATAGAAACTAGCACAGTGGCCATTTTCCCTAAAGCTACAAAAGACAATATCTAAAAAAGTGCTTGAAGGACTGAACAACAACGTGCTTCAAAAATATGTTCAGAAGCCAAAATTGACACATAACTATTTCCAGTATATACAAGTACTTTGACTTCAGTGGAACTATTTACATGCCTAAAATTAAGTAATTTGTTGAAAAAATTCCAAGTAAACACTACTACTAAGAAGGAGAATATATGGATATACAAAGTACATTTTCTGCGTAAATTAACAGGAATTTTCAGTAAAAAGTAAATGTTGCTAAAAAACACCAGCAATTGTATTCCAAGAAGTATCCTAATCTTAAGTACAAGATGAAGATTACATGTATTACAAAATACACATTGAATAGTTGCTATTTAATGTCTTTTAGCCCAGAGTAAGTCAAACCTGAGCAACATCTTTGTAGTCTAGAGGATTTTTGATTAATAATGAAAGCAAAATGCAGGATTAATGCAATACAACTTGAAAATGTGTAAAAATACCTAAACTGAATGTCACCATGAGATCTATCTGTATAAAAGTGTCTTGAAGATATTAGACAGTCCAGATGCCTTTATAAACCACAGCCAGCATATGCAATGATGTGTTCTCTACTGGTTGAGCAATGTAGTCACAATTTTAAAGAATCTCTACTATCTTTTGCTGAAGGACAGCATATCTCCATGCTTTAAGAACTTATATTGGTAAAATAAAATTTTCCCTCACATGCAAACTTTGTTATTTTTTAAATTGCATAATAATTTTAGTATTTTGCAATCTCACTTAATGATCCATCCAAACAAAATTTCAAGTTTAATATTTGTAAGCTCATGTATAAAATGTTAAGTTTTGATATCTGAGGTCTGAGACATTTGTGCTCATTTTTGCTGAAATAAAACCTAGGAAAAACCCTAATCTTGAAAAAAAAACTAACAAACCCAGACCTCCTTATACAGGTTCCTTTTTTGTCTAGATCTGTTCTCTATAGGTTTCCCAAAGCACATTTAAACACCAGACAATTTAATTTATAATGACAAGCATTTTCTTGAAGCATTTGCAGTTTTTCTTCCCTTAACTTCTTGATTTCTCATCACAAGACGTCTTCTAGTTTTTTTTTGTGCATATTTATAAACTGGTTTTCATGAACTCTATCACAGTAGAAACCTGGACAACTGGTTAATCTGGAATTTTTTAATAGAGATGTCTTTGTATGGCATTAATTATGGATTCAGTCTGTCCCTGCATTAAAATTCCTTGATTATAGTTGCATGTACGACTAAGAGCTAACAAACATCTTCAAAGAATTAATAGCATTATTTTGGCCTTCACAGAATTGCCAATAACACGTTACCTTTAGAAAAACAAAGGAATTGTTTACTAGGAATTAAGACTTCTATTATACAGAATATAGCAGAATGTTGGGTTTAAAAATTAGAGCATATTTGGTGTATTTTTGACTGTATAATGTTCTGCATAATACACAGCACTGATTTATTCACTCATTCATTCAGTGAAATTCTTCATGTAAAATTGCAGGAATTGCATCAAGTAATTTTCTCTCCTTTTTCATAGAAGGGTCTATTTCCTTTTGAGTTACACTTTTGCCAGCAGAAACAAATAAGGATAACATATATTTTCAAGAAGTAGGCCTTTCTTTGACCTCTTCAAACAATACAATATGAAGTATTGTGAATAATTGGTAAGGGAATTTTATATGTGGCATTTGTTTAAGCTAGTAAAAAAAGCTTACATCTCAATTCAAAGATTACTAAAGTCAAGTACCACTTGTAAAACCTCTTGCCATCCCTTTCTCACAGATATCTAAAGTAACAACATACACAGTCAAAACACTTCCAACCAACAAATGTATCAATTTTCCAGTACAGTAACTTTATTGAGAGCAAAGGCAAAATTCCATCACCATGCTTGGAAGATAAGAGTTACTTCCCATGGACACGACTGCTATTGGAGTAGAACCTGAAAATTGCTAGTAAAAAAATAAATTGCCAAATCACACGCCAGGTGACCCAGCCCCACTGATTTATAGAATTACATAGAATAGCTCCTCAGCTCCTTCATACATGCAAGGAGTTGGGCAACCTCTGTACACCACAGTAAATGTAGTCCATGGGGCTCCACTCTGATCCCAGCATTTGTGCTTACAGAAGGCCTGATTCTCACCTCCCTCGGCCATGGAAATCAGAATCCCAAATTAATGATCAGATTGAGGAACTGAAGGAGTGTGAAAATGAAACCTGATGTTGGTACTTGGCTTAGGCAATGGGACCTAAATCTTGTTCCTAGGCTCAAGTGCACATGCAGCTTTTAGGAAGAAACACACAGGCAATGCAATCAATGACTGTGAATAGAATATAAAATTCAGGAGAGGTCTTTTGTTGTGCACCAATTTTCCCCCACAGATGAAATTTGTAAAGAGAAAGACAAAAAGAAAAAGTACATCTGTTGTAACGTGTCCCGATATGACATTTGCCAGGAGTGTACGTTTCAAAATCACCCATTACCTCCCACTCATTGCATCAAGAACTCTGGTTCTGATTGCTGACTGTGCAGCTTTATTTGGAATTGATGCTTGAAACACTTCTCTTCAACCTACCCGAGCTGGAAATTTTTTCAAGACACAAAATGTGCAACTACTGATGACTAATAGTTTTATGCATTAGCACAGACAAATGTAAACCCCATAAAAAAAGAAACAACTTTGTGTTAAATCCACTTTCATTCAATTGTCCTTTTAATTAAAATGCTTCACTTGTATGCATTAAAATGAAAATTCAGTATGCTTAAGAAAGGCTGTAGTAGGTCTAAAAAAAGAATGATGGGGCATCCATTCCTGGAATTTGATGATTAAAGTCTAAAAATCCCGGAACTGAACAATGACTTTATTTATAAACAAGATATTAGTTCTATATTTTACTTCTGCTCTCTGTTGAAGCACAAGAGAAGCAATTAGATACCAGTGACATTTCCAGATATTAACTTTCTAAGGAATTGATCCATATTCCTTTCTAAGGAAACATCCAGTGATGTTTCCAAATATTAACTTTCTAAGGAATTCATCCATATAAAAGTAAAATGATGAGTCAACAATTAATTATGAAATCAGACTCTACTTTGAGACCTTGCTGAAGCAAACAGAAGTAGAGCAAGAACAGGCACCTCACTCAATACCCTGATTTATTTGTCATTATAGCAGAATGAGTGCCATACACCTGCAGGACAATTTGGAGACTGATGGGATTCTGGAACCCAGATATGAATGTCAAAAGATCAAAATGAAGGGCCTATAATTCTGTGTACATGACCAAGTAGTAGACTGGATTCAGCACCATGAACAACACCATGTTCTTCCATTTAACTCACTCTGCTAAAACAAAATTTAACATTGACTAGTAGGTTCATGGTCATCAGTGAAATCTGATCTGAGAAAATATAATATGTTACTGAAAGCTGAAAAGCTAAATTGTTTGTAATTAGAGTGGGTAGAAAGCTAATTCTAACAGACAACCTTTGATATAAATGAGAGATTTGCAATTTAATTTTTCCTTTTTTATATACAAAAATATGAGGTTCATGTTAGAAAACATTTTTGTAATAGGTCAGCTTATGTAGTTTTTCCCTTTAAAATGAATGCTCATATTCTGTGTTTTCTTTGATCCATCCTAAACAACCTTAAAGCCAGCTGTTCCTTAAAAAAAAGTTTACAGAAATAAGTAGCTTAATTGAAATTTTATATGTTACAGGTATGATCAGAGGTGGCTACATGATGAGAAGAATCAAAAGTCTACTCAGAAGCACAGCTGAGGAGCCCCAAACCTGCTCATCTCAAATAGCAGTAAGACAAAAGATGAAAGCTTTTGTGAAGGAAACTGGATTACTTGAAAAATATTGATGCTCTAACATTCATTTAAAAAAAGTCATCTCCTTATTTTTCATGATATTTGTACTTCAGATCACTTTTTTTAATTTGGGAGTTCCTAGGGTGGGGAGGGCAGGGGAGCTCTGTGGTTCCTGTGGTAGTAAACAGGCTACAAGAAATACAATTTAAGCAATCATGACCTCCGTCCTGTTTGCGAAATCTTTCTTAGCCAAGAGCTTGAATCAAAGACTGAAATAGAATAAATCTCATATAAACCTATGGATTTTAAGTGATGTCCTAAATTAATGGGGTTTTTTTGAATATTGGAAGTAAGGGGATTATACTTAAGAACTTTAATTTCATTTAGCTTACTGAAGCTCAATTGAAATACATTTCATTTTAGTTGCTTACTGAGAAACACATTTTATGCAAAGCTTCATTTAGTCTTTACCTATAATTTACTCCATTTCAACTTCTCTAAATAGCTTAAGATATCAGTTAAAATAATATAAAGTATACATAAGAAGAGTAAACTGATTTAGCAACTCAGGAATATTTTAGTTACTCAGTGCAATTAGCATATGTGTGCAAACTGGTATAATGAAATTCTGTATTTCATCTTATAAGACCTCATTGTGTTTGGAAAAATAATGAAATATAGCCATTTTATCCCCAAAGAAAAAAAAAATATATCCCATTAATATGTCAACTCTATAATACACATCAGTGGTCTTTTATGGAGCACAGTCTTCGGTGTTCTTTGCAGAACCTTTTAAAAAGGAGAACCATGACCAAAATAATCTTACTGGATAGGCATTCCTTTATTAATTTTACTATTTGTTGATAGGTTGTTTTAATGTAGAAATGATGCTAAACTTCTGAATTCCTTGTAGTCTGCCTCTTTTGTCAGGTATGAGCTAGCCTTTCTTCTTAAAAGCTCCTATTTCCTTAAAGTTCTCATTACTTCTCTCTTTTTTTTGATGAGTATGCTTCCCAGAAAAGTGAATTGGCATTTTTATTAATAGATTTCCCTCCCTACTTTGATCAGAGAGAATTGAACCGTTAAAAATCTGAATGATTTGAAGTTGCCTTTCTCAACTCTAACATATCATGCAATTTGGGATCTAACATTCAAAGTATAACCTGCAGATAGCATAAATATCTGGTACTTGAAACAGCATGTCCCTACTCATGGCAGGGTGGTTGGACTACATGGCCTTTAAAGATCCCTTCAAAACCAAAACATTGTGTGATTTAATATTCTGTCCTTAAAGAGAAATGCCTATGGTTAACACCATTCATCCACCAATAATTTTGAAAACCAGAATAGGCTCCGGGAGCACGGATCAACTGACAGGAGAAAGAAAACACAAATCAAACACTCCTGCTTTTCTCTAGACAGTATCCAACAGCAGCACCCCAACCCACTTCATCATCTGGTATTTACCTTTTTCTTCTGTGTTGTCAACAGACCGCCTGCCCCTGTTTCTACTCCCGTTCCAGATTTCCTTTTGGAAGCTCTCAGCTGCGCCAGTACCAGCAAGCCTGCTCTCCTAGCAAGGAGAAGCAACAGTCAGTGAGAGCAGCCCCACACTGGTCCATGCCCTGCAAGTCCAAACGCCCCCCTCCAGCTTACCTGCCTGGAGCCAGCTGCAGACACTTGCAGGAAGGAAGACACAGGGCTACCTGCTTCGTTTTCATCGGGGGACACGAGTGGTTGGTCTAGCGGAGACCTTGCCTGGATGCTGTAGATCAGCTCGCTGCGCAGAGCTTCTAGTTCTGTTTTCAGGATGATAACATGGTAAAGAGACACTGCTGCAAGACAAGAGGACAGGAGCATTGCAAGCCACAGGAATGTGACAGGAAAAAGTCCCGTGGTGCCTGAAGCAGCACCAGGGGGGGCAGAGGGAGAGGAGGCGGTATCCTTCTGTTGGATGACGTGCACACAGTCCACGGATTTCATCGCTGCTCTTTCCTTACTAAAGCCAGAGGGAGAGTTCAGCTGTCCCCTTCCGAGGTGCAATCCATGTTACCAGTTGTTCTCTGAAACTAAGGGCATCCAGAATAAGTGAACAAAACGCCCAGATCATTTCCTGTCATATGAAGCTGTTGATAGCACCATTAGACTTAATGTACACAGTGAACATCTAAGATTCTGTCTTCCTTTTGTTTCCACCTCTCTGTGCTGCATTTTGGAAACGAATACTTTCTCACAAGCTACCTTCCTCCTTTCACTTTCCACTAGTTATTTATGTGGCAGCTTGCTATAGCCATTTCCCATAATCTTTAAATTCAGGCACAACCAGTACCACTGGTGATTTTAAGCCTTATCTAAAAGTGCAGAAACCATGTAAAGTTTCCTGGCAGAAACCATGTAAAGTTTCCTGGCAGAATTTCATCCAGTGGTACTTAAAAGACATACACATATGACAGGCATGTACCTCTGTGTGTGTGTAGGCATATAGATGTACTCTCTATATACATTATATCATTTATATTAACATGTTTACATTCATATCCAAAGTGCCAATATGCTTACAGAGGAGATAAATTATTAAAAATAATTTTTTTCCTTTTCTAAAAACAATAATGAAAACATTCCCAGTTATGAGTCACAAATTACAGGTTTCTCAGTTGTATGAAGATGCTAATTCTGCAGTTCAGTTCATCAAACTATCTGGAAAAGGGATGACATTTTATTAAACTTTTCTAATAAATACAGTCTCTCTAAAGAACTCAAGAACCTGCATTAATGCAAAAGGGAACGTTAAGAAGCACTGAAAGGAAATTTGGTGGGGTGGAACTAGAAGTGGTGAAAACTAGGGGATGGAAAAGAATGAGAGAGGGGGAAATAAGAACAGGGTAAAAGGGCAAATATTTATTTAGAGAATTTAAAATTAAACACAACACAAAACTTTAAACATGCATGCTGACAACACTCAGGTGAATCCTGAGTATCTGGTATAAGTTAATCTTTTAAGATTTTAATAAGTCTTTTCATCTTAAAACTCTATATTAGGAATTTCTTTCTTCTCTGTAACAGCAAGGATACCTAGACACCCCACATATGTTCATGTGATTTTTTTTTCTGTCTTCTCACACAAAATTTCAACTTTTACCCCTTTGTTAAAAGTTCCATGGTGTGGGGCAGAAGAAAAATGATAAAGAGTATCACAATTATGGCTAAAATCAATGGGCCAACCCCTCTTACCATGTAACTAAACTTTATCTTCGCAAAAGAAAAAAGCTTTTACAGGTCAGTCCAAACACTGTGTAATAAATCCTTATGACAACACCTACCAGAGTAGCTCAGATCAAATTAATTCTTTTGGGAAGGAGAAGGAAGAAGGAACAACAATTGAGTGACAGCTTCCGTAGCCTCTCCCTCTTCTGTTTCCTAAGGCCACAAGAAATTTAGTGTGATTATAGGCTTCATCATCTTCCGTTGTGATGCAAGGCACTCTTTTCTTTATTTTGCCACCTCTAGCAACTACACACATCCTGCACAGATAAGTAAATCTGTCCCTAAATGCAAAGGAAAAAATAGATATCCTGTATCTTGCACCTAGAAGCCACATAAATACTGTGAGAAATTATATAGAAATCAGTGTGGGGTGGAAAAAAAAGAATAACATACCATTTCTGTTCCCATTTTAAAGAGTAAGTTAAGCTGTAAATGGGGCTGCATTTTGAAGGAAATTTAATATGAACTAATGTAGGTTTTTTTTTTACAGAATAAGCAATTATTGGTACTAAGCAGACATGACTTCAAGTATCCCTAGACATCAGAACATTACCAGACTAGTACTGACTGTTCCAAAAATAAAAAATAATGTGACAGTTGGAAAAGAAGTGCTATTTTAGAAAATGAAACCGAGTGAGAACACGAAAGTTATAACTAGCTATCCAGGAATACCAAGAAGCTATTGGCCAGTGAGGTCTCTGCAGTCATTAATGTATCAGAAAATATCAGACTGGCATATAAATAGCAGTGCTCTTGCCACTTCTAGAGAAAATAGGCTGTTCCCAGCCTCCACAGGCTCTTTAAATGGGTCATTTTTTGGGCTGACAAAGTAATTGTGGTGACATAGAGGACTTCTGTAAGACATCTGGCTCCATCTTGCTTATAATTCTGATCAATGACAATTTCAAAAGGGAGATGAGGAAAATCTCAACAGCCCACACATGGGAAATTGTTAAATTCAATAGGCATTTGGAGCTAAGCATCAAAGGGATTCCTCTGTTGGCAACCTTGTGTTGTTTTGTAGATTTATAAGCAGTTAAGTGGTTTGAAAGAAAGTGTAAGCTCAGACAACTTCGGTGATGACAAAAACAGTGGAACAATAGCTAATGACAATAAGAGGTCAATCATGAAAACCTGTATGAATCACCTAGAATCATACTTAGTTAAACAACTTCTAATATAATCAAATGGAGCTTTAGTTAATTGCAGATTGCTAATTGCATCAAAGTGAATCAGAAATATTACTTAAAAAAAAAAAAAAAACAAACCAAAAATCACCAAACCCAAAAAAGCCCCCAAACCAAATAACAATCCAATGCTAGCTGCAGAGCCTGGAAGCTGGAGTCAGTGTCTCAATGCTTGCCACTATGTCTTGTCACAACATACTCTCCTTGTGATTCCTCTCGTTGGCAGAGCTGCAAAGCAAAGTCAGTAAGATCAGCACATGCTGCTTCTGCTGTGTTTTGAACTAAGGTGTGACTAAAGAGGACTAAGGAGTGCTCAGATCAGCCTCCCACAAGCAGACATGGGAAGGAATGATTTCAGCTGAGCATAAGCTCTCAGTGGAATATTCTTGTTGAAATAGAGGTATACTATTTGGATATATATGCTGTAGGGAAATAGCATCGTGCTTTTATATTGGCAAAACCTATTTGCATATAGCTAATACTGACAAAACTGAACTGTGAAAAAGGTCAAAAATACAGAATTAATATAATAGACCTAAAGAACTAATCTCAGAAATGGTGTTCAGGTTTTGGCTAGCAGCTTGCTTCTACTGGACAGCTTTCCTGAAAATCCTTTTGCAAACTTTTGTACCACATCAACAATTTTGGTCTCAAGAAACACATGCAGTCAGCAAACCTTAGGGGCTGCTTTAAAACCGGTTCAAAGCAGCATTTTCCAAACTATTGCTACAAAAGGAAATATCATTGGATTAAACTGCAGAAAAGTAGCCCTGGCCATTTAACTCCACAAACAAATAAAAATAAACCCTTATAATAAAGATATTCTGAAAATATGGTCTTAATTTGCATACACAGTACATGATCTGTGCATACACCAGTGTCTCCTTACCCCAAAGTATGAGCTATGTTGAACATTCAGATTAACTGACGAAAAAACCTCTTTCATTTAGCCAAGGAAAACTATTAAGAAATGCCTTGGCTAGTCTAAGAATTCTAGTTAACCAAGTCCATTACTTCCAGGAAAAAGATTAAAAATTTAGGTAAATTCAAAACAATAAATAAATGAAAACCAAACCCCAACACATTACCACTGAAGATGCTTAAAGGTGAGAATGTTTCACTACAAGACAGGAAAATGGGTTCCTGAACCCATTATTAAGGATTCCTGAACCCAAATTTAAGG
Source organism: Molothrus ater (assembly GCF_012460135.2). Lineage (NCBI taxonomy): Eukaryota > Metazoa > Chordata > Aves > Passeriformes > Icteridae > Molothrus > Molothrus ater. The sequence goes on from NC_050479.2 coordinate 35,658,172, forward strand.
CTGTGTAAAACTTCCAAGATGTTACAGCAGAAACAAACCCTGTAATTTTATGCAGGTAATTAACTTTTTTAAAATTTTTTTCATTTCCATTATGCAGAGGTTCAGATTAAATTAATCTGCTAATCTGAAAATTTATAAAAGATCAACATTACATCTGGTGGGGAACCAAGGCAGAGATAGCAACCAATCATACAGGAAATTTGTGGTTTAACCAGAAACTGAATTCTTGATTTCCTGAAATCCAGTTATGTACTTTAACCACAAAAGCATCTTCTTTGTGGAGAGGAAAAACCCATAACGAAGTTCAATGCACAAAAGAGAAGCAGTTGATATGACTGTGAAGTCTTGTGTAAAAACCCGATTTACTGAAGAAACATCAAAGTTTACTTCAAAACAAATGTTCTGTTTTTAAAGAGGAGGTTGTGCAGATGCTGCAACCCAGAGATGCAGGCGAGTGTGTCGCAGGCTGCACTAAAAGTACGCCTCCAGTGGCAAGGGTCCAGCTTCACATACTTCTGGAGCAGCCGCAAAATGGTCCCTGCGGCTATTCCAAGAAAGAGACCACGCTATCTCGCCTTACCACACAAGACAGTGCAGAGCACAGAAAAGGCTGAGGCTCCATTCTGAAATTTTCCATTTCATTTTGAGTCCTTTCTGAAGATGGACAAAACAGGAGGACTATTTTGAGGGAGATCAAAATAAATCCTGTATTATAGTTTTCTGCTAATAAAGAGATCTGTATGTAAGTATTCACAGATACCCCTCTGAAACAGTACAAATTCCCTTCAAGAACACTTAATTAGTTCTTTCAGACATTAACTACAGCTTATACAGCAGCAAATCCGGACAAATTCTGCCTCACAAATGGATCCCAAAAGCATTCTATTTCTGGATACGCCACTCCTGTGGCTGTATATCTTACATCTTATTATTTTAACTTCTAGGAAGCTGTTGAATGCCTTTCAAGCAAAGGATGTATTATACAAACCGTTTAAGCCTTATTTGATAAATTATCTTGTTAAAAGGAAAACAAAAAATTACATGAGATTTTTCTGAGGCGAAAAGGACAATATTTTCTCTTTTCGTCAACATTTCAAAATTGCCGAGGATAACACAAATGTGCCTGCATATTTTAGGTATGCCATCTTTGTTTCATTTCTTGCAATATATTACTTCTCTAGATACCCAGGCAATTTGGGTCCAAATGCATACTACACAAAGTAAACCTAGATCTGACTTGCAGCCACTGTCACTTTTTACATGGTTATTACAGTGCTTTCAAAGAGAAGAGGAACTGACACAGAAAGGAAAAACAATTATTATAGGTGTCTTTCAAAGTATGCAGCAGAACCAGCTAGAAATAATTTTCAAAACATGAAAAATATAAAAAGACAACCCAGGATTTATATACTACAGCAGCTTAATGGCAGCCTCCTCCCCATCCCCTTCCCCTTCCCCTTCCCCCCCCATGATGTTACAGCAATTGGTTCTTACTGCCCAGGGAAAAAGGAGCCCTCTCATACAGCTGAAGCCCACTCCTCTTACTGTCTCACCGGCTTTGCTATCCAGCAACATGGAGAACTGCATTTCTCCACCTCTTTGACACTATGCAACTTAACAGATTTTGCACAGATGGGCTGAAAATGCTTTTGTATGATAACAAGATAAACACGGAGCTATGGCCCTTCATGTGGGAGTGGCCGCTCTGCTGCTGCTACAGTCTGGAGACCTTCAATAGAGGGCACAGGACAAGGATTCAAATATTTTCAAAATTTCCTCGTAGCTGTATTTGCTACACTGTCCTTGACTCCTAGAGGACAAACAGGAAAGGGTTCTCTGCCTGACCTTTCCCTTTGAATTTTTGTAAATAGTTAGCCTACACTAGCCATTAAGTGTAATTCAAACCAGCTGTAGAACTTCCTTTCTTTCTGCCTTCAAGCAGCACAATCAGTTCCTTAGTTACTTGTCAAGTAGCAGCAACATCTCTCTGAACTTGGTATGTGAACATACATTTCTGTCAGCCACCTTGCAGCTTTGCATTATTCAGCTCATTGCTTCACATTATTAAATATGCATCTCCAGCTGGGAGTGAAACCATGTTCTTTAATACAGTAAAACCAAATCTGCTCTTAAGCTGCATTGCCTTTCAGAGAAAGAAAACTGCTGTTTTTCCCAGACATACAAAAGTTATTCTGTCCTCATTCAAGCTGAAGCATAACAAATTAATCACATCAATGTTTTCAAAACAAATCCAGAAAATAATCAGTGTATCTTCCTATCTACTTACAGAGGCAGAACTCAGTACAAAATCTAAAAGACCCTGAATAGAGTCCAACAAGAGATTAAAAGCCCAGGCACGTTCAATATCTTTGGAGAAAATAATTTTTGCTAAGCCAATGGTTCAGCATTTTCTTAAAGCCTTATCTGTCTGTACTTGATCTTTTTAACAGACAGCAAGCCTTTGGTCTGGATTTCATTTCATAGAGTCGGGTTGGAAGGGACCTTAGAGATCATCTTGTTCCAACAACTCTGTCATGGCCAGGGACATCCTCCACTAGATCAACTTGCTGAGACCTTCATCCAGCCTGGCCTGGAATACTTCCAGGGATGGGGCATCCACAACGTCTCTGGGCAACCTGTTACAGTGCCTCACCACCTTCACAGCAAAGAATTCCCTCCAAATATCTAATCTATACCTACTCTCTTTCAATTTTAAGCCTTTTCCTCTTGTCCTGTCACTTCATGACCTTGTAAAAACCTCTCCATCTATCTTGTAGCTTCCCTAAGGTACTGTAAAACTGCAATTAGGTCACCCCAAAACCTTTTCTTTTCCAGGCTGGACAAGCCCAATTCTCTTAGCTTTTTTTGTCATAGAAGAGGTGCTCCATCTCTCTAATCAGATTGGTGGCCCTCCTCTAGACTCCCTCCAACAGCTCCATGTCCCTCCTGTGCTGAAGAATAAAGAGCTAGATGCAGCACTGCAGGTGGGGTCTCACCAGAACAGAGCAGAGCAGAGCAGAGCAGACAGAGCAGAGCAGAGCAGAGGAATCCCTTCCCTGGCCCTGCTGCTTTGGATGCTGCTCTGGACACCTTTGGCTTTCTGGGCTGTGAGTGCACATGGCGGGGTCATGTCCAGCCTCTCACCCACCAACACCCCCAAGTCCTTCTGGGGAGGGCTGCTCCAGTTTTAGTTAGATGTTCATGTGCCCTCATGAATGTCTGCTATGATTTAAACAGTACTCCAAATTCAGAGAAAAATTAAAATATGGTGTTTTGCCTGATATGAAGGCCTATACCCATCTACTAAGCAAATGAATATAACATCATGAGACATTCCAAGACACAGTTTGTGCTGCACTTGGTAGCCTAGCTGCTTATCAATTTTCAAGTAAGAGAAAGCAAATGCAAGACCTTGTGTTCTCCAGAACACTACTGAGCAAGCAAGTTTTAGTGACATAGTTCACAAGACAGCAACCTGCTTCTCATTCAGGGCAATATTCTCATGAAGTACCCAAATCTGGAGTTGTTCCTGTACTTTCATTTCTTCCTTTACAAAAATTAGAATTTTTTTTTCATTCCACACTAATAGGTATCATGAACGGAGTGTCCAAATGTACCACACCTACACCCCCCACCCACAGCCCCGTTTCCTAGGTACTGAGTTAAAATTTAACTATAAGCCTTGAAGTAATTCAGGAGAGGACATAAATTTTGCAGCTTCATAAAAGACAGCAGTAGCCCTTATTTTCTGGGCTTATTTTCATGTTAATTGATATTAACCATGCTGAATGGGAGCAGAGGTGATATAAGCTTAGTAATGCATTTCTCTGTAAGAAAGTAGAAATTGCTTCAGACTGAGTATCCCACTCCAACTGTATGAATTAACTATAAATCTGAGTGGCATTATAGGATTTAAAACTGGTATTTAAAATATTGCCAGCATATGTGGTAGAACAAGTCAGAAACACTTCAAAATGCTTTCTAATGGACATTAATACTTAGACCATCTCTCAGATCCCCAGACTGAGAAATTTGGAATGCAAAATGCGTTAGAAAGTAATAGAGAGCCACCACACACCAGTTTTACTTACTAACACTTCCTGAAAGTGAGGATACATGGCAAAGCTTAGAAACATATTTCTTAATATGCTTTTTCCTCTGATGTAATAGCTTTCCACAAAGGCCACATCTAACAATGCAGATGCCTAGTCCATGTGCTCTGGCTTTAGTAAGTGACTGAAAATTATACCTTGGGGTTGATCTGTTACCATGCAAACACACTGAACACAGGCCACAAACTAGAATAAGACATTACCAGCACTTTTAATGTATCAATTTATTGCATATGTCAGTACATAAAAATAGAAAAGTGTTTTTTGTAAAATTAACTTTATTGTAAAAACCAACTAGAATGATAATGTAAAACTTTGCCACAATTAGCACATATACAATAACATTTATGCTTTGTCTACAAAACTTAAGAATACTTCATAAGACAGTTTTGGCTTAACTATATATTAAAGAAAAATCAAACAAAAAGCTTGCATCTCATAATCAATGACTGTTTCTAAATTCAAAACATAAGTGTTATTTAGAACTTTAATATGCTGTCTCTATTTACACTTCTGTGGGGTTCTACTCTAAATTATACAAGCAGGATGGCATTGCAAATTATACCTCATGGGATACATTAGGCTGATCCCACTACATGCAAGAGGCACTGGTTTCATATTTGGCAGAAGTGCCCCTAGCAAAATTGCCTGTCATTAACAAAAATAAAAATGCATTTTTCAAGAATTGATGAAATACAAATGGAGGTACATCTGCATCTTTTTGCTAAGAGAAAAGACCATACCTTGGACTCTCAATTCTGCCTTTCATTCTTCACTGTGAACATCCAACATGACCCAATTATTAGCTTAGAGATGCTGATATGCATATTTTGTATAAATAGTTAATCCTTCTGCCCTTCAGCTGACAGATTGTCCACAGCCTACCAAATGCATTTGTGCTCTGTTTCTAATTTTACCTGAGAAATGGACATGAGGGCAGCTAAATCAGTTAATGTTTCTCCAGAAGAAAGCACAGCTTATCTCTCTGCATTTCACAGTTCAGACACAAATTCTGGGAATGTAAACTTGGGTTAGTAGGAAGCCTCAAGTATTTCCACAAATTAAAACCACAATTTGTGCACCCACAAGGTTTTATGCTTTCTTACAAGGAACTCTACTGCTACAGCTGTTGAACTCCTGACCCCTCCCTGGGAACTTTGTTTTCACATTAATTTTTTTTTTAACTTAAATGTCTTCCTATAAAACAGAAAATTCCTTTAATGAACATATTTAAACTAAGGCTTTCTTACAAACCTGTGAAAAGAACTCAACTTCTTCCCAAACTAGAAATTTATATCTACAGGACAAATATTTGGGAAATATCTATACACAAATGGATAACTGTTATGGGAAAACATATAATGGCATTAAATAAAATAAATGTAACAGTATCATAACACACCATTTGGCAATTTAAAGTTATTATTACTATGTTGCTTGTAGTTCAGTTTTTAGCAGCAGATAACTGTGGTTTCCATCACACAGTCCATGAAACAAGTCCTCACTTGTCAGAACAAGTTTCCTCCCCTTTCTTTCTCCCTCCATCCCTTAAAGAATTGTATGCAGAGCAGGGGAATACTTGCATAAAAACATCACTTCCCTCCTATTTCCTTCAGTGGACTTCATAACCAATGCAATGAAAAATAGCATAATAACATTCATTCACAAGTGTATGTGGCTAACACATTAAGTGAGAAACAAAACTGTGCATATGTGCAAGGTGGAAGAAACCACACAAGTGTAAAGATGCATACATGACAATTGTGTCAACTCACACACAATACCTGCAAAATTAAAGTTTCATACTTATGTCCTGCAGACAATATAGTGAAAACATATATGGCTTGATAATGAAAAGTAATGTTTAGATACAGCCCACTTCGAAGAGTTTCAGATTGCCATAATCTAACACTACACAGTTGACTTTGTCTTAGCAACTGTGTGCTCAAACAGGAATACTTCATTTGCATAAAAGTACCACATAATACTAGGGGCATTCTGGGGCTGAGAGTTTTGTTTTGATTGGTGCCAAGTAGGGTTAAATGCCATGTTACTTTAGAAATTGATGCTCTGTGAACACCTCCTCCCCCCAGCCCCAATGGTATTTAATGTCAAGATATGACAACTTCTGAAACAATTACTTTCTCTTCATTCTGTCTCCAACAATTAATCTACTCTTTTGGCTTCATCAACTGAATTTCAGAAAAGCAGTATTTGACTGCTAATTTTCCTTCTCTCTCTCCACCTCTATTCTAAAGCAATGTGAAGTAGGTGAAACAATCTATGCAAGCAGTTTACATCTCACTGTAGAATACATCAGGGAAGGGCAATGTGACATCTATCAACTCCTTTCTACTATACAAATACAGCCTCATCTCCCAGCCTCCAGTCAAACTTCTCCAATATACCGTGCCCAAGCACCCCTCTCCCCAAAAGGAAAAAGAAAATATCACCACTGTAAGGCTGAAAAGATAGTTTTGGTTTCACTCAGATTGAAAAGTATGCACTATGTTTTTCTGTCTATAGATCCAAAAAGATGTATAGTTTTTCGATCAACTCTACAAAAACCTTAATAATAGTACCACAAAAGATACTTACCAGAGAAAGCAGCAACTTCTGGTATGTGAATGTTTATTAAAAAAAAAAAATCACATTTATGAAAAGATGTATCATCCTGTCTACAAACTGCTGACAACTATTACCCACACGTACGTAAGATAAGAACTATAATTCCATTAGGAGGCATAACCATTAAGGCACCAGTTCAGGAAAGCAGTTTTATTCAACCAAAGAACTTAAGCACAAGCTTAAAATGTGACTACCCTTCAGGAAACAGATTTTAAGTGTGTGCTGAGATGCTTTTCTGAATCAGGACAACATGGCAGAAAAGTACTTAAAAATTTGAATCCAAAGGGCAACTTTAAAGATTGTGTGAAAGATTTTCCAATTTGTTCTCTCTATTAAAAAAAATATTTTGAAGAGACAAACTCAGCTGCAGCAGATGAGTAATTAAACCTGCAGAAGAGATCTAAACAGTTCCCACATTCCATCAGAGACTAAGTTAACAGCATGTCTTTGATCACAGAATCATTAAGGTTGGAAGAGACCTTCAAGGTCTCTAGTACAATCTAGTACAATCATCAACCTAACACAACCATAATCACTCCTAAACCATATCCCCAAATGCCACATCCAGATGACTTGAATGATTCCAGAGCAGCTGGTGATTCCACTACCTGCCTAGGCAACTTAGTCCAATGGCTAACCACTCTTTCAGTGAAATTTGTTTTATAATATCTAATTTGAACCTTCTTTGATGCAAGGCCATTTCCTCTCATCCTTGTACTTGAAACATGGCAGAAGAGGCTGACCCTCACTTTCCTACAGGTTTCTTTCAAGTGGCTGTAGAGCAATGAGGTCTCCCCTGAGCCACCTTTTCTTTCACCCACACACCATCATATCCCTCAGCTGCTCCTCACAGAACTTGTGCTCCAGACCCTTCCCAGCTCTGTTACCCATCTCTGAGCTTGCTCCTGCCCCCTAATATCTTTCTTGTAGTGAAGGGGCCGAACTGAGCACAGGACTTGAGGTGTGGCCTCACCAGTGCCAAGTACAAGGATCACTGCTGCCCCGATCCTTCTGGCCATGCTATTTTTGATACAGGCCAAGATGCCACTGGCCTTTTTACCCACTTGGACACACTGCAGCCTTACATCCAGGCAGCTGTTGACTAGCATCTCCAAGTCTCTTTTCTGCTGAGCAGCTCTCAAGCCACTCTTTCCCCAGCCTGTAGTGCTGCCTGGGGTTGTGACTCAGGTGCAGGACCCAGCCTTTCATCTTGCTGAACCTCGTGCCCTTGGCCTTGGCTTGTTGCTCCAGTCACTCAGTGTCTGCAGAGCCTTCCTTCCCTCAATGACAGGACCATCTAGGACTATCTGCCCATTTTCACTATCCTTACTGTAGCAACTGTACCATTTATCTCTAATCATGTGATCACTGGTAATTATTTGAATTTGTTTCTTTAGGAGGTATAAATAAAGGGCACAAACATTTAACTACAGAAGTGTAAAAGTCTGAACACAAAAACTTACTTTTACCTTGTATGACCACCCATTTTGCCTTAAGAATTATCACCTCAAATGGACAAGCAGACTAGTACTACCAAATAGTTTGCCTGTGCATTAGTGAGGAGAGCTTGAGGCAGAAAGGAGCTTAAATTGCACTGATCTCTTTCAGAAAAAGTTACTTCTATTTCCTATACAGAAATTGCCTGGGTAAAAGTCATGATGTCAGGCACATACAACCTTCTGTGCACTATTATAATACAAACAGCAAATGAAAATAAAGAAAGTATCTTTTCATCTTCAACTGCAGTTTGACATATATAAGTTTGCATAACCATAGAAACCAGTAATAACCCAGGATAGTATACCTGCAAGTATACTCTACCATTTATGTTATTTTATATTATTTAGCGCATTAAAGTCTTCCCACTTTGCATAATATAAAATTTCAAGAAATAAAACACTAATCTCATGCATGGCACACTTTAAATAAACTCTAAGAGAAGCAAGTAATCATTGTGCTAACCATGGCTGTCCAAAAAGCTCACACATACAGCAGTGAATACCGAAGAGCCTCCCATTGTTCTAAATACATTCTGTACTACTTTTGTAGCAATTTTCTTTAATAGCATCTGTTGTACATATCAAACAAGTGGAATATATGGACAGAGATACCAAAAAAGTATGAGAAAGACATAAAATGGTTCATTTACAATGCTGCAAATGTAAAAGTTATCTGGAACACCTTAATAAAATATCAGACCTTTCCAAGTTTAATTTCACTCTTTAGGCAAGTACAGACATGACATACATTTAAAAACAAACATTCTTTTACCACTTATCACAAATCAAGGTACAGTGCAGGTACTTGCCCCACTCCACCCCAAAGAAGAATATCAATTATATTATTGTTACGTTAGATGATGTTTTCGCCATTTCTTCAGGGGAGTGACTCTTTATTACTTCTTTGATGAACTGTTCAAGTGCAGTGAAATAACCCTGGCACTGCCAAGTGTCATTGTGAGTTCCATCAGGAAATATTGCCAATCTCTTAGTCCGAGCTGGGGATAATTCGTAAAGTTGCTTCATCATAACTGGTGGAATTAACTGGTCAGACAACCCAGAGATGAAGAGAGAAGGCATTCTGCACTGAGAGATTTTTCTGTAGGATAGAAATTTATTTTTGTAGCACCACAGCGGAAGATACCTCATCGGAAAGAAAGAGAACAAAGTGCTGGCCATGTATGGGATGCTAAGAAAGGTGTTCTCCACCACGATGGCAGAAATCCTATGGGAATTTTCAGAAGCTAAGTGAATAGCTACTGCTCCCCCCAAGGAACGGCCAAAAAGAAAAATTTTTGTTTTATCGAGATCAGACCGAGTCATCACATAGTCTAAGACAGCCTCAGAATCTAAGTACAAGCCTTCTTCGCTTGCTTCTCCTTCGCTTTTGCCATACCCTCTATAATCGACCAAAATTAAGTTTACTTTCAGGTTTACCAGCATCAACAAAGCATTTGGCAACCTGTGGCCAATGTTGCCTGCATTCCCGTGAAAGTAAATGATGGTTGGAGAATATGCTGCATTGTCCCCGGTGTATCTCAGCAGAATAAGATTGAGAAGAACTCCATCTTTGGTCTTGATGAAGATGTTTTCATGTGGTATACCAGTAGGCATAGGAACATAAAGGCGAGATGAAGAGGGCTGTTCAGGAAAGTAAAGCAGAACATCCTGGAATTTATATAATATACCTGCTATTGATACAAATATTAATATAAGGAGTATAATGCCTCCGTACAAGTGAAAAGTCACTATCAAGGGCAAAAGACAAATACGGCAGAGACTCCAAGACCAGGAAGCCAAAGCTAGTAGCCATCTTTTAACAAAGGTCCAAAGCATCCATGATTTTTCCATTGTAGAAGTCAGTGATCTTTTACTCCAAGTAAATCCTGCAAAAGAACCCAAATGTATACATATAAATATAGAAAAAAGAAAAAGGTAACAATTTAAGCATTTGTACTTGCAGAAGATTAATGGCAAGTCAATGTATTGGAACATTAACATAAAATTTGGTGGCAAACTCCCTTTGAACTTTTGGAAACCATCTGACTCTGTAAAACAAGCAGAAATGCAATCATAAGGAAAGGCTTTAGAACTCTTCAAAATCCCATTTACAGTATTTCTGCAGGCAGTCCATTAACAGCACTACAGGACTGGTTGAGTGAGACCACAGTAACTTCTGCTTTCCCTCAGACTTTCCTACTAAGCAAGAGAACAACCATACAGACTGTATCACCAGTTTGTCAAAGCTGCTCATGTAAGTAACTCTAGAACTCAGAAAACACAAACAAAAATAGCCTTTATTTTTAAGTTGCTAAGTAGCATGCAGTAAGCCTGTGCACGTCACTCTGCAGCCAGTGGAGGCTCACCACACATGCCAGCACTGCTGTGGGTTAGTGGCTGTCTTTCAGCATCTCAATCAACTCTGGCTACAGAGCAACTCCTGAACTGCTCAGGAGAGACTCCTCTATACTAAGATACCACCTTGTAGTTACATTTATGACAGCTTTTTTTTGCTGTATTTTGATGGCTTCTGATTTCTAACAATCATTTTCCACTATCAGATCAGTAATCTGCATTAAGTCTTTAGCTGAATGGAAAATTTTATCATCATGAAAGACCACTGAAAACAGTCCATTAACTACATTATTCTCTGGTCAATGAAAAACACTGCTGAAAATACCAAACATGAAAACAGACTCATGACAAAAACTGACACATAGCATAAAATAAGGAGAGTTATGTTAACAACAATGGATTAAACCTTCTTTCCAACCAAATGATGTCTCCCATCATCCATACAAGATCTTGCAGTATTCACTCCTGGTTCATATGAAAACATATGCCAAACCTACACAAAAACCACTGAACTGAATAATCACACTACCTGGAAGGGACAACACAAACTCACTCGTTTGAGGACACTAAGATTAGAGCTCTTAGTGTGAACACTAAGAGCATTACATGCTCTAAGCTATAGAGCATGTAATAGGTACACTTTTGACACAAAGTTATAATCTCCTGAAATGATATAGGACAGCAATAATCTGAATTCAAACTCCAAAGGAGTCTGACATGCAGAGATGCATCCAAGCATTTTATACCAGCCATCTTGTTAGGCTTGAGTGGTAAAAGGTGACCTCTGCAGCTACAGCCTTTGCATTCCACCCAATCTGACCAGGAAAACCTGCCATCTCTATTTTATGCAAAAATCAGAAATGAATCAGAAATAAAAATGTCATATCCTAAAATTCACATATTAACCAAACCCAATGTGATATTAAGCTTTTATATAGTGTATCTACTCCAAATACATAGAACTGGTGAAATATAAAGTAGTCTAAAAGAGTAGTTATCTCAACTTTGTTCTCTTATATTATTTATAAATTCATGTTTATTATCCATATCCAAGTATGCACAAATACTGTCTATAGGAAAATTTAATTCCTGTGATCCATTTTCCTTGAAAAAAATCTCACAATAATTAGAAGACATATAAAGCAGCTACTTCAGTTTCTAAGATAACTTTCTAAAGAAGTTAACAAACATTTCCTGCATTACATTTCAAGACTATAAGAACATTGATAATGAGACAGTAAAAGTATTTCCTTACCTACACTATTCAACATTTTGCTGACTTTCTTACAAAATGAAAGAAACCCCAAAAATGTTTTCTCAAGAAGCTATTCACAAGAGTAAGAGACCCACTGTTAAACAAAACTACTAAGAGATAAAGAATTAATAAAGTGATGAAGTTTTGCAACAGTTATCCCACATACACTAAGGATTATTACTTGGAGACTGATGCTCACAACTGATTTTATAAACTATGTTAGTTTCATGAGAAGGACACCACTTATAATTTTATTTCAGCAGGATAATATTACCAAAATATGATACTACTGAGATAGTGCTGCTGTGTGATTACTTCTGATATATATAGGTATATATATATCTAGGTATACACAAATATTTAGCTACTGGAATTGCAAAGCTAGTACATCTTACAACTAAAGCTTAACATTCACTAAATAGTTAAGAGGAAGAGCAAACTACACAGCCACAAATGTTTCATGGTCACTACATATTTAAATAAAGCTGACCACTCTGCCTTATTGAACAACTGGCATTACTACTAAAGTTTTTTTCCCAGCTGTGCGAAACTTCACTGGTTCCATTCATTTCCAGGCCTTCACACCTTGTTGCAATATTTGTTAGTTAGGAAACTAAGATAAAAATTTTTTCCTAGGTTCCTCCCCACCTTTCAATACCAATTAAAAGATCACTAGAGCAGAAAAGGATGGTATCTCAAACAAGCCTAGAAGAGACTCCAAGCCAAATCAATATAATCTCATTTTCAATAAAGCTACAACCCACACTTTCTACGGAGCTCAAAGCAACAGACCTTCCAAACACTATCTTGGAAAGCAGAAGATGAAACAAATAGAACAAAATTTCCACTTCAAGGACAGAAATAAAATGGGCAAGCTAATATAGTAATACTCAGTGAGCAGTAAGGTCAGCAATTTTTGAAGTGCTGAGATTTGAGACTGTTCAACATACTGCAAGACAACACACACAAAATTCTCTCCTTGGTCTTTATTTCCCACTCCTGGTGTGCTGGATGGGAAGTTATAAACCTTCCAAGCAGTTTACAATATAACATCTTATGATGAAAGTGCTCTGTCATGAATTACAAAGAGCATGTGTTGCATTTCTCTTGCATCTCTAATTTTACGACTAATGGAGGGCCAGAATAATCTGGAAAAGGCGTGAGAGTGGGAGAACAGTGTATTAGAATGATGTAACAGTGTATTGATGTCTGATGTGGTCAACTTGAGAAACAGAGCAGACCCACCAACCCACCCAACCTGGACAAACCTGATCTCCCCTTTAGACAAGACTGCTTCTGTTCCTAGACTACAACAACGAGTCACAGACTTGCCCCATAGCTGTCTGATGTCCCAGTTATATCAAGAAGCATTCACCCTTTTAAGTTATTGGAGGGCACTCTTGCTTCACTAAAAAAAAAAAAAATTGGTTTTGGAAGAAATATTGTATTACAGCACGGTGTTTCATGTAATTGCTGTAACTTTGAAAACAAGATTTTCCTATAACAAGGAGTCACATCCCATTTTACAGTATTCACAGTATTTCATAATCATTGATTATTTAAACTAAGTAAAAGGCTAGGTAAATAAGCATAAGGTCATTTAAAATAAATTTTTCCTCTTGTCCCTCTGATAAGGTGCATTGGAAAAGCGAGCCTTTGGGAATCCTGACAATTCCTACAGCTATAATTCCTACAGCTATTTATTTGGTCATGCTTGTAAGCTTAAAAGACAAGCAGAAGACAGTACTGAAATACAAAGCTTTACTGAGGAAACCATGGCCACATAGGAACAGCAATGCAGCCCAACTCAAGGTTGAGACCTAATGCAAGTAAGACTTGGCCAGACTGCTGCTGTACCTTCAGCTTAAACTGCCATGGAACTGTATTGTCTGCCATGGAAACTGTATGTCTCTCAAAACAGAAAATAAATTTGCAAGTGGTGAGCTTCAGCTTTGAGTTGGGATATACACACATGCTGATACACACACACACACACCCCTGCATCTGTACATCTCCACAGCTGAATCCACAGCCTAGGAACTATTGCAGACCTCTGTGTTCTATCAGATGAGCTACAAGTCCTATAAGCTATATATAGCTTATATATGAGCTACAAGTTCTATAAGCTATATTTTCAGTAGCTACTGAAAATACCAATCTCGTAACAATAAAATTTTTGAGGAAAAAAACCCCCCCTCTTTATCATCAAGGCATTTTAACACTATTCTATTTTGCCCTAAAAAAAGCTATTTTTAAATGGTTAACACCATTATCAACTGAAAAAAACCCACAAAAATTCAAGAGTATATTTAAAATACTTAAAGGGATAACATTTTAAATATAAAGTATTTAAAGGGAACAATTTTTCATTCATTTTGAATGGCAGCTGAAATTACTCTTGTATCTGCCACAGGTTCTATTGTTTTGCCTTTGTCTATATTTTTAATATTAAACAGTATTATTTTCATACACTAATCATATCATAAGACATTTACCTTTAGATGTGATGATTTCCCAGGCTTCATCTCTGCCTGAAAGACAATTCCATTTATGAATTTTGAGTAAAATGGTTTAGAGTTACACATGTAATTTACTGTTTATCTTGTTACTTAAAGGAAGATTAAGAAGTCATAAGAGCCAAACCCCCTAAAAATTACAACTGCTTCACCAATGAAACTGTGCATCTCATGCTCCTCCTATCAAGCTGAATGCTTGTTTGAAACATTTGATGAACTTGAAAATATCTTATAATGAAGTTCAAGAATCACAATGTCCTGGACTATACACAACACACAGTATATGACAATACTGTGATATTATAATAATATACATATATAACAATAACATAGCATCTACACATAGTGCTTAAAAGCAAACATTACATTCTCTCCTTAAAACTAACTTTTAGTGCATAAGTAGCTTTAAACTTAATGCTAAGAAGCATAATCAGGTGTTTAATGGCTGCTTCCTCATTAAAGAGTTAAAAAAAAAAAAAGTTAAGTCTTAACACTCACTGCAATCCTTTGGATTTCAACACAAAGAAACAAAATCAAATATATTTCTTGAGAAATAGCTAACGACATCTGTTTGGCTCCACTTCCTTTTCCTAGACTCTACCTCCTCCAGATACAGACAAGGCTTGAACAAGTGTTACATTTAATTTACTCATATTTATTCAGAAGACCTCCAGAAGTAGAAATATTAGGTCCTCGACTATAAGATGGTAGTTTCAACTGATTAGTTAGAAGTTAGTCAACTGATCTGGAAGAAAACCTACAAGCTTAGTAAGGACCACAAAAATACACTTTTTTAGTACTAAAATCCTACAAAAACACTCATTAAAAAAGAAAGGAAAAAAAAAGAGAAAAACAACAGCAAAGTAGCGACTCCTAACAAAGGAAAAAGTACAGTAAGAATAACTTAAGCATCACACATTTCATGGCTCTGGCTTTAAAATCAACGAGTCACTTGTCTTGCTTATTTTAAACAGCCAACATCCACAGCTCTGCATCAAGTTGCATGTATTGACAACAGATAACGATTTCCCCGTAACTCGCGTGATACTTCTCCTCCCAAATGACAAATAGTACAAAGTATCATCGTGGTTCAATGTCCCGAATTTCGATGATACTGTGTAAAAAAAAAACAAAACAAAACAACAAAAAAAAAACAAAACAAAAAAAAAACCCAAACAACAACAAACCAAGATTGGTCATGCCTTAACTTGGAACTTTAACTTTCTAGAGACTTAGGCTGCTAAAATATAGCAATTTCAAAGCTCGTTAAATTTCTTCCTTTTTGACTGACGACAGACACCCAGTTCAGCCTTTTCAAAACAATCACTTGGCCCATTTAGAACACTACTGTCACCATCAGCCCCACCTTCAACAAGCACCCATTTGCAGGAATTGTTCCACCTGGCAGTGGAGACAAACCAAACACTGGAGCGAGGTCTTGCTGCCAAGAAGCTGAAGGTCTGCGGGGCTTCGCAGGGAGGCACCTACAGGAACTTTTATCGGCGCTGTCACGGGAGCAGCGCCTCGGCGGCCACGTCCCGCCGTGCGGGCACAGGAGCCGCACAGCGCCCGGGGCAATGTCCCGCCTGCCGCCGCCCCAGGGAAGAGGCGCGTTTAGCCCCGGCGAGACCCCAAACTGGACCCCAAACCCGCCGGCCGCCCCCACCACCCCCGGCCCGGCGCGGCCTCAGGGGCCGGGACCGCCTCCCTCCCGTGCCGAGGCCCGCCAGACCCACCCGCCGCATCCTCCCGGGCGGCCGCCGCCGGTGCCTCGGGCCAGCGCAGCCCCCGACGCGCAACTTCAACCACCGCTCCTTCCTCCCGAGGCAGGAAGTCACCGCAGCCGCGGTTCCGCTTCCAGGGCACAGCTCAGCCCTTCTCCGTCGTCTCCCCGCCTTTCCCCGCCCCGGCCCGGGGGAGGGGCGCGGCGTCACCGGGCTGGCCCTCCTCTTCCGGGGCGGTGGGCGGCCGGTTGTCAGCCCGGCTCCGCAGGTAGCCGCGGCTCCCCGTGAGTCCGCCCGCGGTGGCCGTTTCTCCATGCCCCGGCTGCGTCGTCCCGTGCGGAGCGGGAGGTGCCCCGCGGGCGGTGCCCGCTCCCCCCGCGCTGTAGCCATGGCAGTGCCGTGCTGGGCCGTGTGGGGTGCGGCCCCTCTCCGGCCCCGCCGGACACCGCTCCCTCCGCCCGCGCGGAGCAGCCGGGGGACAGAGACCGAGGCGGGTGGTGTCGGGGGCAGGCTGCGTTCTCGGGGAAGGTGGTGGAGGAAATCACCGAGCATTGAAAGGTCCCGCCTGGGCAGCAGCGGGAGGGGAGCGCGGTGCCTTCTTCTGCCGCGCAGACCAATGTCTAGGTGATGCCGCCGTTTCAGTGTCGCTGCTGAGTTTGACCCTTAAATGAGGAATCAACTGGAGACCTTTAAGATAGTGGTTAGATCTTAGGTAGAAAAGCTAGAAAAAAGCATAAATCCTAATTAGATACGTTTGTTTTTTTTTTAAGACAATAACCTGCTGGCGTTTTGTTATAAATATATAATTTTGTTTTGTTCCCAGAAAAACAGACTGATGGCTTCCGCACCTGTTTCACAGCCTCCTCCTAAAAAAACGGTGGCCTCTCACGTGCCTTTTGCAGATCTCTGTTCTACTCTGGAGCGAATACAGAAGTCCAAAACTCGTCCAGAGAAAACGAAGTATTTCAAGGATTTTCTGGATTCCTGGAGGAAATTCCATGATGCACTCCATCAAAAAGAGAAAGATGTCACAGATTCCTTTTACCCAGCTATGCGGCTCATTCTCCCACAGTTGGAAAGAGAAAGGATGGCATATGGGATTAAAGAAACTATGCTTGCAAAGCTCTATATTGAACTGCTTAGTTTACCAAAAGATGGAAAAGATGCTGCAAAGCTTTTAAATTACAGAACGCCTACGGGCTCACGTGGAGATGCTGGGGATTTTGCAATGATCGCCTACTTTGTGCTAAAGCCTAGGAGCCCAAAACAAGGCAGACTGACAATAGAACAAGTTAATGAACATTTAGATGCAATTGCTAATAATAATGCTGCTAAAAACAAGGGTCAGTTAAAGAAAAGTCTTCTGCAGTTAATTACCCAGAGCACAGCACTGGAACAAAAGTGGCTTATCCGAATGATTATAAAGGATCTAAAGCTTGGTGTTAGTCAACAAACTATATTTTCAATTTTTCATCCTGATGCTGCTGAATTGCACAATGTCACTACTGACTTGGAAAAAGTTTGCAGACAGCTGCATGATCCCACTGTCTCACTTAGTGATGTTTCTATCATGTTGTTTTCTGCCTTTAAACCAATGCTTGCTGCTATTGCAGATGTCCAGCAAATTGAGAAACAAATGAGTAACCAGACATTCTACATAGAAACAAAGCTGGATGGTGAACGTATGCAGATGCACAAAGATGGGGATGTGTACAAGTACTTTTCCCGAAATGGGTTTGACTATACCCAGCAGTTTGGTGCTTCACCCCTTGAAGGTTCATTAACGCCATTTATTCATAATGTATTTAAGAGCAATATACAAAATTGCATTCTTGATGGTGAAATGATGGCTTACAATCCTGAGGCACAGACTTTTATGCAAAAAGGAAACAAATTTGACATAAAAAGAATGGTGGAGGACTCTGATCTGCAGACCTGCTTCTGTGTATTTGATGTATTGATGGTTAATGATCAGAAGTTGGGGCATGAAGTACTAAGCAAAAGATATGAGATCTTAAGTAGTGTATTTACTCCGGTAAAGGGCAGGATACATGTGGTCCATAAGAGAAGTGCCAGAACAAGAAAAGAAGTAATTGATGCTTTAAATGAAGCCATAGATAACAGAGAGGAAGGAATTATGGTGAAAGATCCCATGTCCACCTACAAGCCTGACAAACGTGGGGAAGGCTGGTTAAAAATCAAGCCAGAATATGTCAATGGACTGATGGATGAGCTGGACCTTTTAATTGTTGGTGGTTACTGGGGGAAGGGGTCTCGTGGTGGAATGATGTCTCATTTTCTATGTGCTGTTGCAGAGACACCCGCTCCGAATGAAAAGCCGACCATTTTCCACTCCATTTGTCGTGTTGGCTCTGGCTATACTATGAAAGAGTTGTATGATCTAGGCTTGAAACTGGCTAAACACTGGAAGCCCTACAATAGGAAGGACCCTCCTGGTAACATTTTGTGTGGAGCTGAAAAACCTGAAATGTACATTGAACCTTGCAACTCTGTCATAGTTCAGATCAAGGCAGCTGAGATTGTTGACAGTGATATGTATAAAACTGACTGTACTTTGAGATTCCCCCGAATTGAGAAGATAAGGGAAGACAAAGAATGGTATGAGTGCATGACTTCAGACATGCTAGAAGACCTCAGAAGCAAAGCACAAGGGAAGCTGGCATCTAAGCACCTTCATATAGATGAGTACGATGAGCCACATGAGAAAAAAAGGAAAACTGTTTCAAAGGTGAGGAAGGTAATTGGAATAGCTGAGCAATTTAAAGCTCCTGATCTTTCTAGTGTAAGCAAGGTTTCAAATGTATTTGAAGATGTTGAGTTTTGTGTAATGACAGGAATGGGAAAATACTCAAAGTCTGACCTGGAAAGCAGAATAGCCCAATGTGGTGGCAGTGTGGTACAGAACCCAGGGCCGGAGACTTACTGTGTCATTGTAGGAGCTGAGAATGTCAGAGTGAAAAACATCATCGCTTCCAACAAATACGATGTGGTGAGGGCAGAGTGGCTCCTTCAGTGTTTTGAAACCAAAATGCTGGTGCCTTGGCAACCAGCCTTTATGATTCACATGTCTCCTGACACAAAAGAACATTTTGCTCGTGAGTATGATTGTTATGGAGACAGCTACACAGCAAACACAGATGTTGTGCAGCTCAAGGAAGTGTTCTCAAGAATGAAAGACAATAAGGCAATGCCTCTGGACTTGATTGCAGAGCTAGAAGAACGTTATTGGTGTGGCAGTTGTCAGCTCGGTATATTCAGAGGAAGCACTGTTTATGTGGACTCTTATGCTGTTGTTAATGAGCCCCAAAGTAAAATCCCTGGAACTACACTTTCAATTAGAGCTTTGGAGCTCCGTTTTTATGGTGCAGAAGTAGTTTCTCACCTTGAAGAGGGTGTCTCCCATGTTGTTGTGGGAGAAGATTGTTCACGGGTAGAAGAGATGAAAGCACTCAGGAGAACATTTGGGAAAAAATTTAAAATTGTATCCGAGCTATGGGTAACACACTCAGTGGAGGAAGGAGTTGCAAAGAATGAAAATCAGTACTTAATTTAAAGCAGTTTTTAAGATTGGAGCAAAGGCACAATTGGACTCAGATTTTGTGAGGTTGTCCTAAATTTTTTGTGTGTGTTTTTGTGTATGTTTAAAGCTGGCTCTGGCTAAAGAATAACACTGAATTGCTGAAATCAGAGGAAGGCTTTTAATTTTACTGTTGCGGAAGCAAGAGGATGCTAAACTATGTTGGAGGGAAATAAACCACCACAAGATAAATAATTTAAGCCTTTTAATCCACAAACAGGTCTCAGGAGAGATCTAAAATTTTACATAAATAAAATATGTTTGAAACTGACTAGTTTGTTCTAGCTTTAATAATGCTTGCCTCCATTGTTAAAATGGAGACAATAATTTATAATAATTTATAATTATTTTATGGAGATTCTGCTGTTTATTATTTGCCATCGATTTGCAATCACATACATGTTTTTCTGGACTGGTTTTGTATGTATTCCATATGATAGAGAATTCAGTAATTTATAAACTTCATATCTGGACTGTTTTAATTTGCTTACATTGGTTTTAGCATTAAGTGCCACACAGACTCAGAAGCACTTTGATTTTAGGATATTGTGTAGATTCCATGTTTCTTTGTGTAATTAGCCTTTGTACAAAAGAACCAAAACTTTTCATTGAGGTGACAATGAATTAATAGTGACCTATATATGTATGAAATGTAAATCAATGACTTAAGAATTGTAATAACCTCCTGTGCTCATTACAGTTTAACTGTGAATTGTGACAGGACTAGGCTTTTACAATTAACCATCAGTTTATCTTTTTAAAATGCTTCTTAAGTTATTGTAGGATTCATTTCCAAATATCCAGTTCAATGTATATTTTTCCAATTCATAAATAAAATCTATTTTTAAAGTCTGCCTGGTATTTATTTTTAGTAAGCAGTCACTTTTGAAAAGCACAAAACTTAATTTCTTATTTTACTGTTAGATAATTCATGCATTAGCTTTGAGGGGAGAAAGGTTGAGGCCTTGTTTCTTGTTATGTCAACATTGGTATCAAACAGAAATTAAGTTAGGCAGACCATACAGTCAGTTTTTAGCTGACCTCTTTCTTCTATGCTTTCTGTGGTCATGTTCATGCAAAAGTTCCTGTAAAGAGAATTGGGAATTGTTATATAAAAGGTATAATGGAAGTATTGAAATACTGGTTGATTGGAATTGTAGTGATATTTCTTTAGTGTATTAGCAGCTCCCTTATTATCTGAAATACACTCAATAGGTAAAATGTATTAGTCACAAATTTCCTGTGGGCCTGCTTTGCTCTTTTTCCTGAGTGGGGCTGGTATGGTGGGACATGCATTTTGTTGGTGAGGATCCTGCCTTGTGCCTGCCTTGCTGTTCCCTCAGCACACTTTCCCTCGTGGAGCAGCCCAGTTGCACCCCTTGACCCAAAAGGGATTTGAATGAATGAAGGAGAGCCTGGCCTCTCTCTGTTACAGAAATCCTCACCTTTCTTTTGTTCCCCTGTGTTCATCTGGGTCTGAAGTTTGGATGTGAACTCCTTTCCAGAAGGAAATTAAAAATTGTGGAAAGCTTGTCACCTTTTTACTTTAGTACATCTGTGTGGTGAAACACTTAAAAACTGTGTGGTTCCTGTTGCTCAATTTCCAGTTACTCATTTCTGAAAGTATACCTGTATATTTTAAGGGTCTGTATTAATATCCTTGAAAAGCAGAAGATCCACTTATACAGGTGAAATCAGTCAAAATCTGTCAGCTATAATAAATAATAGGTAAGATGTACTATTCTGTTTATGGCATCTCAGTGATCTGGTGAGAGATTTTAAAAAGCCCTGTAGCTTGCTTGTGGGGTTTTTGCAATACTTTGTGTCACTCTTTCTGTTAAAATACAATCAAATGCCATTTAATCTTTTCAATCAATATATAATTGCACCTTGAATTCTTTCAAAAGAGGGACTTGGAGTTATAAAATGTCATGAAAAGATTAATAAAGGATTGTTTGAAGGTGACTAGGCAAATGCCTTTTAACATAGTTCAACTGAGCATAAATCATCTCCAGCTGGTAACAGCTGTTGCACCACAAAACAGTAGATGGGGCTGTAAAGTTTTATGGAACTATTTTTTTGCTGTGAGGGGATAGGAATGAGAGAACTCTGTATGTTTGACTTATACAAACCTAACAGTGAAGGAGCTTGCAGGTATAATGTTTCTCCATGTTCTTTCTAGAAGCAAGGAAATTAAAAGGCATCAACCAAAAGTTATTTTCTTTTAGGAAAAATATATTTAGCATTATTTTTGGATGTTTTTAATGGATGTAGCTTGTCTTTCTTTGTAATTTTGAGGGAGATTATCTTGAGAGAATATATAAGAGAGTTGAATTTACGTTCAAACTGCAAGCATTAATGTTCACAGCATATGTGATTGTATTTGAAAACTGATGTGATAAGAATGCTTCAACATGTATAATTGTCACTAGATTTAGTGACAAAATATATTTAGATCTTATATTCTGTTAATATTACGGCTAGAGGAACTATGTACAGCTATGAAACCACAGTTCATTTTTCTCCCTGTTGTACGTAAATAAAAATACATTTTTCAAGACTAAAGTTGCCAGAAATAAGATATCAGGGGTAAGAAAAAGGATTGTCACACTAAATGAGTGGGTATGGTGTGAGGGGTTGCGTATTCCATTTTTTTTATCCTCAATCTTTCCCAGAAAAAATGAATTCACATAGTCTGGTTCTGTATAGAATTGTACTAGTTAGAATAACTTAATTATAGTATTTCTAAAGCTTTTTTGAAGTTCAAATTAACCTTTTGAAATAGTTTCAGATAGAAAGTTGTTTTGTTTTATTTTTTATAGAAGTCCTTGTGATTCTAATTTAATTTTTTATAATTTCTCCAGCGTTTTGTATTTTGTTGTAGTAGAAGACCAGCTTGATGGAGAAAAGTAGAGCCCTAGATGTTTTTCTCAGCCTTTGGAAGCCTTCTGACACTTTCCTGTAGTATTTTCATAGGCAGCTAATATGGGCTGGATAAATGGACAGGGAAGTGGACTGAAAGCTGGTTGAAATGCTTGAATAGTTGTCATCAGCAGCCAAGGTACAAGACAAGAGTCAATGAGCACAAAATGGAACAGGAACTTTTGCTTAAAACTAGGAAAATTCTTACTATAAGGGTTGTGAAACACAGGAACATATTACTCAGAGGGGTTGTGGAATCTCCATCCTTGGTGACATTCAATGTGCAATCAACTACAGCTTGCCCTACCTGACCCTTCAACTGGACTGTGTTTGACTAGATGATCTCAAGAGGTGCCATCCAGCCTCAGTTGTGAATCAGCTCTGAACTGTTTCTCATTCTCATTTTAGGTGTCTTGTGAATGGTCAAAGTGTCAAGTGGTGACATATACATTACAAATTTAATGTGGTTTTTTTTTTTTAATTTGCAGGACAACAGATATTAGTACAGCTAACTCTCTTTATCAGCATGACTTTTAAAGCTGCACATTAAACTGGAGGAAAAAACAAAGCAAACCAAGAAAACCCAAAGCATAAACCAAATTGAGTTACAATGAACATGAACATCAAGGTTGTCCAGTCTCCTGAGCAGTGGAAAGAACTCTCTAAGTGCTGTGTAAAAATGTTTAAATACTAGCCATATCTTAAAGAACAGAAAAGCTGGTTTTCAATTTGAGATGATATATAACTGTACCAATTGAGAAAGTGAAAACAGGCTCCAGTAATTCAACCACTTTCATCTGATTGCCTAGTCTTGATTTGGGGGTGCTAAAGTAACAGCTACTTTCTTGTTATGGTAGACTTTACAAACATAAACACTACAGATCCAAGGAGGTAGGATTTCTCCACGTTCTTGCAGATGGAAGCTTCCTCCTGCAGCTAATATGCTACAGCCTCAGCAGACTTTGCTTTGGCAGCAACAGCAACAAGCAGAGATAACTTGTTCTCTGAAATCTCTGTTTTTAGCCTGCACATCTTACACCTGCAGCTAATGCAATAACTGTCTGGTAAAAGGCAGTTGGGTAGGAGTTCCTGTTGGTGCATAAATGCGTGTATTGAAGTAAAAGACAGCAAATAGATGTGTAACACAGCTAGTCTCACTAAGTTTTTGTGGTGGCTTTTTTCCTTCTTGGTTTCCCACAGCTTCTCTCTTGAGTTTGCCTCTTTTGACTAGTGTATTATAGATTTTATATGTCAGACCTGTGTGCTGCCAAAGTGGAATTAATTTATACATACAGGTTAAAGTTCGTTCTCATATCTCTCTGTTATGCTTCAGTCTGCCCTGTAAGCATGTACACATATAATTGTACCAAACATAGTTACATACATCTCAGATTTGGGTTTTTGTTGGGTTGGTTTTTGTTTGTTTGGGTTTTTGTTTTGTTGTGGTTTTTATTTGTTTGTTTGTTTGTTGGATTTTAGGTTTTTTTTTTGTTGTGAGGTTTTAAAAAAATATTTTACTTAAAATTTCTGAGTGCTGTTAGAGTAAAAAAAAAAGATTATTCAAACCAAAAGTAAATATGAAGATGATAGATATCACCTTGTTCAGGTGTCTGAACATGGTTGTATGAAGAAAAGAGAAATAAACAGGATAGCTAGTTTTGCTGATTACATCTCTCTGTAACTGAAACATGGCAGGTGCTGGGAGTAGACTGCCTGACACTGCTATAGCAGCAACCAATGCAGAGTTGTGAGGTCACATGCATTAACAACATTAACAAAGTTAATAAATAAAAGACAGTAAAAAACCCCACCATTTTTCTCTTTTTTCCCCTCTGACTTATGTGGTAACTTGAGAATAATTTTTTTTCTATATCAATTATTTAAATTCTTATGCTTGGTGATGAAGAGCTGTATGAACAGAACTGCTGCATACAGATCTCATACAGCTTCCTGGCAGACACTCTTTACACTTAGATGTAAAGACATCTAAGGTGGAGCACAGATAATATTTAAATTTTTAAGACTGAAATATTTAACTTTTTTTTAGTGACTGGGAGATATAAAGAAACATTTTACCACCAGGAAGAGACCTGGGTCTTAATATGTAATGCTATAGGAGAAATATTCTGCTGTATTTGTTTTGGATTACCTGCCTTCCTGACCTGTGTTTTTGGAAGACACGGCTGATTCAACCTTTCCAAAACCCTTTCCAATTTGTTCTCAGTGCAAAATGCTTTTAGAATTACGTGCTTTACACTGGGTTGTCTTTGTTTATGAATTCTGGTCAGACTTACACAATTCTGTGGTTTATTCAGGGTACTGAACCCTTGGCCCATGTTTTGGCTGCTGCCCAGGCATGGACTGTGGCTCAGTCATGACCCTGCTCTGGACTTCTGCAACTGCATGATTGTCTGTCCAGCATGTGAGTGAGCTCCAGGAATTGCAGGAGGGAAGGGAGATTTCTGAATCAGAGTAGCCAAAACCTGCCAGAACATGTGTAAACTTGCACACACTTATGTGTACACTCTATATGCCCGCAATTTTTATTACTCCTTCATCTTGAGCAATGCTGAGGAATATTTTTAGATATTCCAGAAGTGGATGGGAAGGCTAGACAACAAGAGTTTGTGATGGTGTTGCAGAATTCATACCTACAGTCTGCCTGAGGCTAACACACCTACACACAGTCGCTGGCATGACTGTTCATTACACAGAGACTTCTTCCTCCCCATCCAGAAAATGGACTGTGAAAGTTTTTCTTGGTCAGTAGAAACAAGAAATTCCCAGGATTCAGCACAGACCATTTCTTGAGTTCTGCTGCCTGCACTAAACAGAAATGGTTCCCAGTTCCAGCTCTTCAAACTATACTGTCAACCACCACCTATTTCTCCTTCATACACCAAAATTCTCATTTCTTAAAATAGTCTGGCCATAAAAAGCTGTGCCCTTAGCACTGGTCAGACCATCCTCTCTGGTGCTTGCATCACTATTTTGGAGAATATTATTTGGCCCAAACCAAGCTGGACAACATTATGGACAGGGTAGTGGCAGGCCTGTGCCAGTGATCAGTCTAGTCAGGATGAGGAATTGAGCCTGAGTTGAGCATCTGACATGAAGAGACCATGGAAAATACATGCTGTACTCTGGATTATGTTCAGGAGCAGACAAGAAACATGGGGAGGTGGCTGGGTTTTGTGGTCCCTGAGCATGAGCACAGCTCTGCTGTGGGAATTTGAGCTCGTGGGAACACAAGTGTTCACGATTGGCCATGCAGTTATAGGTAACATCAAAACAGAATGAGTGCACAGAGGCCAAGAGAACAGACCACAGCTGCCTCTTACACAGTCTGAGGAGAGATAAAGAATGCTATGTTCATGTAACCAGTGTTCTGTCTCCTGCAAGGGCAGTGGCAAGACTTTGCTGCTGTTTACTTAAGCCTTCACCCACAATTATCTGCCCTTGGGCTATATTCCAGAATTTCCATAGGGAATTTCAATATTCATTTATTATTGCACAAAGGTTTTAGCAATCAGACAACACACAAATCACATATTATCTTTTACAATTATTTTAAAAGCTTACAGGAATTAAAATAAAGATTAAAATCATTTAGCAGCATTCACACAATAGCAGTTCCCCAAAGATCAGCACAGGCAATCAAACATTGGCAGGAAATAAATAGTTAGGCAGGTGGCCAGCATAGATAACTTTGCTCATCAGTATTCAAGCAGGAACAGCCTTTGCATTATTAGTCAGCCTAATTTTCCCCTCCACACCACAACCACCTCCAACCCCAGCCTCTCCTCTATCCTTTACTTACTCCTTTTAGGTGGAGTTACGCCCTGCAGAAACCTGTGCTACGTCTTGTTTTAAATGCTGTGAAAGAGGGAGAAAGCTATTCCAATTAATATGCTTATCAGGATGACTTGGAAATTAGTTAGATGCAAATAAAGAAGTTTATGCAGTTTATACACCAGCATTAAGCAGTCTGTGCTGTGCTGAAAATGGTGTGAAATAATCTCTGTGTGCAAGACAAATAGGCTGGACTGGCTGTTTTACATACATGAATATACTGTGAGCAGGTTCAAGATGATCACAAGGAAGAAATAAGTTTTGCCAATATATCCTTCTAACTTAAATGTTGACCCATCAACATTATGTGCATCTAGCTTCAAAGCAGAACTGCTTGAATTTGCTAAACAGCCTCTGGAGATCTGCAGAGAGAAATCAGGTCTGCCTATCTCCACTTAGTTGTACAAAAACTTCCATCACTTCCACGGTATCATGCAGATCAATGATTTGGGTGCCCAGCCTGTTCACTGCAGCTGTAAGCTTAGTGCCCTGTGAAGACTTTCTAAGATAAAATGGGTCCTCTTACCAGGAGTTCTTTGTAAAATGGTCAGCATATACCCCAGAAATTCAAAGGAAGAAATCCTGTCTTCATCTGTCCCACAGACATCTGTAAAAGTGAAATCTGATTCCCTTTGACTCTTCATACCTCTTTCTCCCCTTGATGTTATTTAATCACGCATGATCCATGTTTTGGGAGAACAGTTAAAAGAGCTTTCACCCTTCTAGATTTTCCACCTACTTTATTTACGGTCTGTGATTTGAGTGCTTCCCAGAAATGGGAGGACCACGCTACTGCTGTATTGTACAGAAACATCTGGCTGCCTGATTCTCTGACTAATGGACCATTATACAAAGGGACCTCTAGAATTCTCACAAACTGGGTGAAACACTGTGTGAGAGACTGGCTTGGTTAATGACTCAAACAATCGACCTCTTAACTGCCCAGGTGCAGAGGGCAGTGCACACTCATCACAGGAGGCTACAGCTGGGCTTGAGCAAGATAAAGAGAAGGCTGGTAAGAGGCAAATCCCATGAGGCAGGATAGTGCTTTGTATCATGCCAGTGGCCTCCCTTACATAAGGACTCTGGTGTGAAAACTCCCCTCTGGGAAAGGATCTGGACATTCACAAGCAGCCTGAAGGTATTTTCCCCTTCTGATGGTTTAGTGTTGACTCAGCTGTGCTGACCTGAGAGGCAACCATAAGGTCTTAAACTACCAAAAACTCCTGAAGTGTGCCATGATCCACAGCATTATACCCTTCAGTGTGAAACTGCAGTAATCCTACCTTCATGCCCCAGGGAAGGTACCTGGGTTTCCCACCTGAACCGGAGCACATTTAAACCCAGTGGATGCTATTTTGTGGATTTCCTCCACCCCTAATGGATCAAGGCAGTGACCATCGCTTTGACTGACAGACTTTGAAGTTGCAACAATCAAGTCTTGTGGCAGGATCCAACAGGGCCTGACTTTTCTACTTTTGTTCTTCCTATTTCTTTTTCGTATTTCTTTCTATCTATATGTCTAGCTCTCTCTCTACCTCACAATTACTGTTAAATAAAAATCTGTATTATTGACTTCAGCATATGGTCTCATTTGCACCTTACTTCAGGCAGTGGCATCTCTCTAATAATTTTAATAATTAGATCTTAACACACTGTTAAGGGCAAAGAAAAATCTCATTAACTGAAAGAAATTTACTTCATTCTTTTTTTTCCTCCAAATTTAGATATCTAAAGCCAGGCTGGCACAGAGCCTGAATTCTTCCGAAAGGGGTGAACATAAACTATTCTTTGAAAAGGACTGGTAAACATCCAGATTTTTGAATGGTTTTTTAACCTGGATTGACAAATGAAGTATTTTTCATGGGAAGTTTCAGTCCCTGCTCTCAAAGCTGTTTATTTTTTTGACATCATAGAGAAATCATGATAGGAACTGATACAGCAATCCATATAAATGCCCCAGCCATTGGCCTACAGGATGCAATGAGAAGTCTTGGGCTGATGTGAATACTGTATTTCCAGTAAAATCTCCAATTAAAGGAGAGAGACTTCATATACCACAGTTCTTCTGCTGATTGAAAATGCATATTGATTTCCAAAGTGTCAGGTCACAGTTTCCATTTTGGGGAAATAGCTTACCAATCAGCTACCATATGGCTCCTGAATGATTAGGAAATGTTAAAAGGTACAGGGGTGCAGTCTGAAAATGGGATATATACAGTGTTGAGGAACTTTGATGGTACCTCTAGAGTTCAATTAAACATATAGGTGTACCTAAATATAAAAGAGAAGCAGTTAATGAATAATACATTGGCCAGAGTTCTATTATATATGCAGTTCTACATGGAGTCTCCATAGATGTGTCACAAGCAGATTCCTTATGAAATCTTTCATCAGCACTAGTCCTGATACTGGCTGCATGTAGCACCTCAGCCCAGCTGTGGGTCTGTCCCCCAGCCCAGCTCTGCTGTCCAAAAGTTGTCCCTAAGCTTGTGCCCCTGAATATTCCCATTCCAGGACAGTTTATAAGGCAATGCTGAGGTTATTTCTCAACTCATCACTCAAAGAGAACCTTTATTCCCTTGCAAGAAGTCCATCTGTCTCTGGAATCCTTGCTTCCAGATGGGTTAATCCTTTCTTGCAGTTACACCTTCTAGCCCTGCATTCCAGGTCATTAATTAGCCACAAATTACCATTTGGAGCAGTTACAATTAGTCCAATTAGTACTTCAACAGCCAGATTTCAAAGATCAGACCAGTGAAGAGCACGGATCATTTAACTCCTTTCCTCTTAGAAGTTATACCTCAAAATTCTCTCCCTGTCCAAGCTCTGCCACCAATTGCTTTTGGTCTGTTTGGATTTTGGTGGCATCCAGAGAAACTCAGCATGGCTGGGTTTGATGTACCCAGTTGATGTAACTGTAACACTTTGGACACCTTTAGCTATTTGCAAAGAGACTATGACAGCATAATACATACAGCTATAAAGTATATAGCAATTATTCATTCCTTGGCACATGCAGACGTTAGCTACCTAATAAAGAGCTAGGCTGTGTTAGTGTGCTCAGTCTTCACCCCTTCCTATTTGGCACTCAGAGATTCCAGCAAGAGATCAGGATCAATAATGACGTCAGGTCAGGAAGATCCTGAATCAGGTAAAGGCACCAAGGTTGGCCCTCGATACTCTCTTGATTTCATTTTTTTGTGAGTTCTCTTTCACCTCCTTCTTCCTTCAGAGATCTTTCTTTTCCACCTTGGCATTTTTTCCTTCAGAATCTTTGAACCACTCACAGACCCAGTTTCAATAATTCTACCTACACTGTCAACTTTACCTTTCTTATCTCACATAGTTCCACTCTGTAGATGTTGTCATAGCTTTTTCTTCCAGCTTAGCAATTTCCTCAGAAGTCTGAGCCAGGTTTCTCTACCAGAGGTAAGCCTTGGATTCTTGAAACACAGTCAGCTGAAATCCTGTGTGTGAGGGAGAAAAAGTTGTATGAAGGAGATACATTCATAAAATATATATACATATATATATATATGTAATGGAACTTGCAAGGCACTTATTTTGAATTCAGAGAGAAGCTGCATGCATTTAGTGCTGTGTTTAGTAAAATTGTCTTTCCAGAGACTTGCTTTTTTTCTTTTCTTTCCTCCCCATGAGAATTTTGTTAACCATAAAGTGAGAAATCAGAGAAAAAATGAAGGGAATTGCAGCTTGTTAGGAGTCAGACCTCTTTACATAGAAAGCAGATTATTTTCTTGTTCTCTCTTCCCCCCTTCACATTTTCAATCAAGGTGCCTGAAAAGAACGAACACTGAGCAATCAAAGTGTGAATGCCTGTGTCTGTGTCTATTCATATATAGTAACTTCTGAACCAATGGGCCAGTTCTATCCAAATTTCACAAAGAAATAGCAGTATCCCTCTCTCTGCCCACTCCTTAGCCCAAGCTCCAGTATGGGAGATGCATGAGAAGAGAGGGTGGTAATGGCCTCTATGAGGGAAAGAGTCTGTGTACCTATCTGGGAAAGAAAATATTTCGGGTGCCAAAAGAACTTGTCCCAGTTTTCTCATTTTCTTATGAAGTCAATCCACCCAATGCACAGAAATGGGAACACAAGCTTCTTTGGCTGTGACACTGCCTCTCCTGCTCCAGTCTGCTGCTTAGTGCTCACCTGAAGAGGGAACAGGGAATGCCCAATTACATGAAAATCTCATACTTCATTAGGCATCAAAGTGTCTAATCACTGATCTGCAAAACTCTTTGAAACCACTCTCACCTAGTTCTGTTGCTCAGAGAACTCTGTATGTTCAGCACTGCTGCAGGGTGTGATGCATATCCTGATGCACACCACTCTTGCAAATGCCATGTTTTTTATTTGCATTGTTTATTCAGACTCTTAGAACCTAGCACACTCCTGCTATGTTACTGTCTGTTGTAATATGATGCTGATTGTAATTTTTATTTAGTGAGAAAGATACTAAAAATTCAATGCTATCACATCATTTTTATGAATATTCAATGAATCTAAGTCAAATGGATATAAAAGGACAGTATTCAATAGAAGAAGGCAATTTCTACCTGAACAGAAAGAGCCAAATACGAGGAAAAGAGACTGATAGACAAAACATTCCACAGATTGCTCCTTTTAGTTCCATAAACTGCATAATTGCCAAGCTCACAGCATAGGGATAGTGATTGTATAACCAATAGACAATCCCAACAAAACCATGTGATTAGTTTATTATTTGGTTTAGGTAGTATCCCAGTGCTTCACTAGAGTTACTGGATAGCATGTGGGATGAATGGTTGCTGCACTGTCCAATCCTACAGGAAAACTATTAATTTTATAATTAATTGTTGGTAATGCAGTTTCAGAGTATTCATTTTTCTCAGGACACTGAACTTTCTTCCTTAGAAATTTTAGAGCTATGGTTCAGTACAAGTCTATGGCAGTGCTATGGTTTTCCTGAAATGGCCACGATAATATGACATCAAAAAGTAATTTTTAAAGAGAGCTTTGTTTTTCAGGATCCAAAATATAAGATCCAAATATGAAAAGCAAGTATGATGATACAATTTCTTCCCACATGATTTGATAATGTCATTGTGCAACATTGTCAGTTTTAATAGTTCTGTGCTCAAGAGGTATATCTATTTTCTTCATGGTTCACAGTGAAAGTTATTTACACTAAAATAATATCAGCTTTCATTTAGGGAATAGTTAACAGAGCTGTAAGTTATAGATTTAAAAATTAAATAAAAATTTTAAATAAAAATGTGTATTTCTATGGATGGGTGGGGGGGGGGGGTCTAAAAATTCTTCTCCTGAATAAAAAATTCTACCTTTACAGTGAAAAACTTAGTGTTGTAATACAAAGGATAAACTAAAATTAATGGATGGCATTGGAAACAGATGTAGTAGCTAATATAAAAATTAATTGTCCCAGGAAAAGCAAACTCAAGAGGGAAAGAAACACCCTTGTGCTGTGAATGATTTAGACATTAATGAGTCTGTGTTCATTAGCAGTGATGATTGTTAGCACTTAAGACAGCATAAAACATCAATGTCTCCTTTTAAAGACACTCATAAAGCAGACAAATTCTACAGCAATCAGAGTTGAATGAAAATACTTAAAAGTGAATAACAATCAAATCAAGCAATGACTTTGGATTTCTTTTATTCCTTTTTGGCTGGTTGTTCTGGTGCTCTGTAACCCAATATCACTGACAGCAGCTGGCTCTTAATGCAGACAAAAGATTCCTCATGAATACTGAGTTGACATTTAAAGTCTCACAATGACTCTACTTAGGGAATACATTTGTACATGAAAATTTAGCTGACATATAACTGAAAAACTCTGCTGAAGTAACATAACTTTAACTTCCTGAGCACAAAAACAAAGAAAAGATATTACTCTATGTTTTTGAAATTACCTAGTCTCTGTAAAGGTTAAATAAATGAAGTATTCAATCTAGAGTTCTTGAATCATCAGTTGGCATTCCCAAGTGCAGAAATGAACAAAACCAGAGTATGAACTACGGCACCACTGGAGTGAAGCAATTAATGAGAAAATGCATGTTTGAAAGATACCAATCAGCTTGCATAGGCTGGCCTTTACCTCCTAATTTGTAGTAGCTTCATTATGTGAGAATTTTCACCTTGTATCATTCTTGTTTTCTAAGTCCTTTGTCATAAAAGCCCTTTGTTATCTTCATTTTGTTAAAGCTGCAAAAATAGGATTTAGCTGTTACAAACACACCTTAGGCAGTGTTTAAACTTCTAATTAGCATCTACAAGGCCTCTCTAATTACTACCAAAAGCTACTAAAGCTTTATAAGTTATCCCTGCTAACATTCAAGGTCAGGTTGGGCTGTGCCTGATCTATTTGAAAATATCCCTGTTCATTGCAGGGGGCTTGGACTGGATAGCTTCCAACCAAGACTGTTCTGTGATTCTATGATTCTAAGCTCCTTGGTATCTTATCTTAAAAAAAATATTTTGTCTCCCACTTCTGAATATGAAGAGCACCATGTCAGTTTTCACAGCACTGAGCATTGCTATGATGAAGGCTGATAATATTCCATCCAGTGCTCCACAAGGACTCATCTCAGTTATCACTTCCCAGCAAACCTGCTACTGTGGTTCAGCCTGGTATGCAATGAAATTTGCTGTTTCTTTAAAGTGATGCTGGTTGTTGTTATAACAAATGTTAACATGCAGGACGTGGGTGACCTGTTTTAAATATCCTGTGGCTGAGAGGCTACAGGGTCACTTGTGCCCACTTTCCAGAGGTGAGCAGGCTGGAGGCCTTGGTATACTATGGGCATTCTTTAACTTACCTGTGGAAGCTGTGCAGGCGCACTGCATTGCCAGCTCTGCTTCAAGAGCTGGTTATATACTTCATCCAGTAACAGCTTAATGCAGAATTCAAAAACCATGCTTCACAAGTAGATTCAAGTTTAGAGCTTCTGCATCCTAAAACAACACAAAACTAATGGATTAATTTGTCACTGTAGATATATATTTATATATACACTCACACATATATACCTTGTATATACATATTAGCTCTGTATATATATATATATATATAGGTACACATGTATTAAACACTGGTGTCCTTCTCCAGAAGACATTCCACCTGTGCATTTTAACTAGATGGAAATGCTTCTGGGTAGCCTAGAGCTCTCTGTCTAAACCCTGGAGGTAGGTGACCTCTCAGGCACGCCCACATCCTTGCTTACTGTGTCATGCCTCCTTCACAGTCAAAATAGAAAAAGCAATCCTTTTTCTACATGCACCTGTGAATAATTTTGTTTCCTTATGCCTGTATGAGTACTAAGAGAGGGATTACAGATAGTCAGAGCTTTCAAGATGTATTCAAGTGACAAGCCCCATCTGATTATTACCAATGTGTTGAAAGAGTTGCAGAATATTTGAAATATAAATCGAGTTAAAAATTTACATTTATCTTGTGTCGTACAGAAAGCCAAATGACTGTGTTTATAGAAATGACATTTTAAGAAAAGGAAAATCACAAGATAAGAGAAATATATTATATTCTTTATGGTTTTGTATGTTTGTATAAATACATCTTTGAAATTAGAAGGATGTTGGTTTGTATCAAAGTGCTGACTTGACAAGAGCATCGCTTTTATTCTGGTGATATCATCAGTGAAGAAGCAGGGCATCTGAAGAAAACTGACCTTTTCTGTTTTCCACTTTTTAAAAAAACTGAAGGTATATTGTTCTTTTATTGCTGAAAATGCATTTGCTCTTTGTGCTAAGTCAAATCAACACAGGCAAAAAAAACCCTGTATCAGTTAGAGCATCAAGAGTGAATAATTTTGTTCATGTGTCATCCTCATAGTAGATGAAAGATCAAAGGCCATCAAAAATGCTGCTTTGGCTTGTGGCATTTTTGGTACTCTTATCCTTCCCACTGCTTAAAAATATGGTTAAGTGTGGAAGTGGTTTTACTGACTCATGTATT
This sequence comes from Molothrus ater, assembly GCF_012460135.2. Lineage (NCBI taxonomy): Eukaryota > Metazoa > Chordata > Aves > Passeriformes > Icteridae > Molothrus > Molothrus ater. Next base: position 35,692,632 of record NC_050479.2, read on the forward strand.
TTTGAATTCATTTTTACAAGGCTTGTATTTAAGCATGTGCAGGACTGGATTAAAATTTAAATTTTAGTTTTCACATCTGATATGCACAGATTATTCTGGGCATCTTAAAGACAAGTGAGCCAACTCTTTAACTTACAAAAGTCAACCTGGTACACTTTGAATTTGATTGAATGGTATACTATTTTATGCTAGCTGTGATCAAACTGTTTTGTTTAGTTTACAGCAGATTCAATTTTTGATGGATTTGGTTGAGAGATTCTGTGGGTGAAAGCACAAAAGAGAGTGGAAACAATTTCCTTGTCAGACTGTATTTTAGGAGACGACCCGCAGAGTTCAGCAGAACAGAGAAAGCAGCAATAAAACTGAAATGCAGTCTATTTGTAACTCTGTTTTGACTAAACCAAAGCAAAATACAAGATAAAATAAAAATATTTGGATGGAAAGAATGTCATTAAGAGAGATTCTCTTGACTAATCTTGAATATATATTTCTTTGAAAATGAAAGAAGGGATCCTTGCTTTAGAAGGGTCCTGCCACTGACATGCTATCAAACACATGTACCTATAAAGATGAAAATATTGAATTTATGAGGCACCTACATAAGCATGCCTCAAAATTATAAGACACATGTAAAAAGAGCAGAAAGAGACAGAAAATACTTCAAGGCACTTCTTCACAAAAATCATAGTTCTAAGTGACACCAAGATGACAAGAAATGGCCTATATAGTTAAAGAGGTATGGCATTTCTTCAGAGAGGTGGGGATTCTTTTAGAGAAAGTCAGAGACAATCACTAAAGAAGAAAGAAGTGCGGTTTTCTTATTTTCATCTCCCAGATTACATGCTGGGATTTCTGGGACACTGTTTTACAGTAACTCTTTTAAAATTCTTTTTTTAAATTTAAAAGAATCTTACACCAAAATTTTTCAATCTTTATTTTTCATACTCAAAACCCCTGAATAATTAATTGTTGCATCTGTTACTAGTACAGCGCAGTTTGTAGCACTAGCTGTTTCCTGGAACAATATTTGGTTTATTTCCAGATTAAGTTAGTCAAAATATAGGACAGGTCTTAAGGGAGCAAGTAGTTTTAAGCTTCACGTTTAAGATAAGAAAAAACATTGGAAAACATGTTTTAAAGATGGGAGGGAGAGTGGAAAAAAGGAAGGAAATTAATTTAAGGACAGAATCATCCAGAATCAATTAGGTTGGAAAAGACCTCTGAGACCATTGAGTCCAATTTACGACCCAACACCACCCTGTCAACTAGACCATGGCATTGAGTGCCACGTCCAGTCTTTCCAGAAATATCTCCAGGGAGGATGACTCCTCACTTCCCCGGGCAGCCCATTCCAGTATCTAATTGCCTGGTCTTGAACTTCATGCTATTGGTCTCAGCCAATCTATCCAGCCTGCCCAGAGGGACAGGTCAGTAATGAAATGGGGAAAGACTACATCAAAAAGAGATCAGAAAGTTAAGAATTACTGTTATTAATGGCTAGGAAAGGGAGGCATGGCCAGCAACTCCATTACATCTTATCCTACAAAGGAAGTCCCTTAGCTAAATTTGCTATCCTAAAATTTTCAGCCATAATTTCTTCTCTCACAAAAAATTCTTATTGACAGAACTGTCTCAGAGTGTAACAAGAAGCACAAATCACCTGGAGTCCCCCAGCAGACCCTTAGCTTGTAGTCTTTCTTGAATCTTTCTTTACTTAAAATTATTAAGCTAATTCTGAGTGAAGGATGGCTCACAGCATGACACTGAAGGAAGGAAATATGCAAGTAAAGCAAACCAAAGTAGTCTTGCCTCTCCCCATTCTCTAACAGATGGAAGGAGACACCTTTACATTTCCTAAAACAGTGGATCCCAGGCAGCATGTACAGTTTTCCACAATGTTCAGGATAGACAAGTCCCAGGTGAGGTGTGTTGCAATGTTGTTCCAGGGAAGACATATGCTAGCACTGCTGCTGGAAGTGGTATTCATACAAAGAGGCTCTGCTCTAAGGAGGAAGGCAATGGGGCTTTTGAAAGCGATGCAAGAACATATGGCAAAATGTTTTGACATTGTAACAGTTAGAAAAAGGGAGCTTTGAGAGTTACTAAACCGAGAGGAAATCAATCAAGTCTAGCAAGATAATGGTTTTGACTGAAAGATTTGAAGTCTATAAATATAATGGGGGGAAAAAAGAAGAAAAACAGAACAGTTTTATATTAGGGGAGAAAAAGAAGACATTCCATTTTGGAGAGACTGTGCCTAAAGTGATGCCTGAAATTGCCAAGAAAATGTATCCAGGGGCTGCCCAACCTGGAAAAAGGGAGAAAAGAGCAAGAGGAGCAATTTTGGTGGGGTTAATGGGTAAAAGAGTGGCAAGGAAAAGAAAAAGTAAAGTGACAAACCAGTGATCATAAAACCAAAATAAATAAAAGGAAAAGGAATAATTAATTACTTTAATTGTTGTTATTAATATTAGCGCTTAGAACTAAACAAATTGTTCCTGTCATTGACATGAGTACGCAGTGAAAAAGCACACAGTGGCCTAAGCAGCAGGTTGCACTGGGGTGGGAAATCCTTTCCATGTTTTTGGCCAGATGCTGGTTGTGATTTGGTTACGTTCTAACCACTGTAAAACCTGCGAGAATACCTGCATGGGCTGGTGAGGGAAGTGGTGCTCTAGCCCTGCAGTGTGGGGCTGCCTAGGTCATGACACAAGGAGGTAGAAAAGTACCCATCTTCTAGAACTACTCTTAACCCCAAATTTCCCAGTGTGTATGCTCATGCTACACTTGGAGCGGGAGAACCATTTCCCATGGCCTGACCTACATCAGCCTCAGTGCAAGATGTGCTGCAAGTGCAGTAACTGGGTGTACATCGCACAGACTCCTCTGTTCCCTCCAGTCTGCGGATGTGGCTGTGTCACCAGATGTGCCAGCTGTGTGGGAAGTGTTTTCATTGCTGGACTTCTCTGTTGGAAAGTGGCTGCTGCCATGGACAGGAGGAGAAGGTAATCTAGAGGGAGCTGCCATTGCCCCCTGCTGTCCTTATGGCTCTGGTGGCTCCTGCTGCATTCCAGGCAAAACCGTCCTGCACCATGGGAGCACCAGAACGGCGTTCCTCAGCTCCAGAGAGCAGCACAGCACAAGTGTCCAGCCAAGGTCATCTCAGCATGGGGCTGACTCTGCTCTGCATCACCACCTGGCAGCCCACAGCTGGTGTGGATTTGGGCTCCCTGTGTGGACTGAGAAAAGGGAAAATTCTACAGGCTGCAAGATAGCCACGTGCTGGAATGACTGGCAGCAGGGACAAGATGATTAGGATTTTTTTTACAAAAAGCAAGCTGTGGAAGCTAGAACAAAAACTGAATTTGCTGCAGTGTGTGGCTTCTCTTATTATCCCCTTCTCTTATTATCCCCTTCTGCACTTGTACTTTCTAATGTAGCATAAGCACTACATATACACATGCAAATTACTGCTACAACATCAACCTCTTTTTGCCTTCTTTCTCCTCTACCCTAGACTCAATCTTTTTTGTTCCTCCTCCAAAATCTTGAGTGCACAAAATAAACCTTTTTCCAGATTGGGAAAGCAGCCTAAGCCAATGCCTTGATAGTACTTACATGGATTTATACCTGCTGAGGATTTGGCAAAAGAGCTGTTTACTCATAATTAGCTTTTTGTTTCGAGTTGTACAAATATAGCAGGGAAAAAACCCCAGAGAAATACATATTAAAATAGCCATCTAGAATGTATCCCTTTTCCCTAAAATGTTCTTATTCTAACAAGTCATAGAGACATCTTGATTTCCTGCACATTTCTTAGCCTTTCTTTGAGTCAAATGGGCCACTGGGTAAAAAAGGTAAATATTTTAATAATTAATATTCTGAATGTTTGATCCCTCATGGTTTGATTTATTAAAAAAATCTCTGTTCACGTTGAATCAATTGCTAATTTCTGAACTAATTTTTCTGTATTTGGAAATGGTTAATCTTCATAATTATACTTAAATAATTTAGTATCAGCTTAATACCTACAACAGAACTGTTTCCTAAACTTCCATGCTTCTTAGAGACTGCTGAACCCCAGATATTACAAATCATATATAACTAAGAAACTTTCAGGGTTAGAAAATATTTGGATGAATAGGTAATTAAATTAGCATCAGAAAGAGATGCCAACAATCTAGCTGTATTTTAAATCTAAGGCTGGATGCCTAATGTAGCTTTGAAAGCTCTGAAATTGCAAAGGCAGTTTCAGTTGCTTACAGCAGGTGGTAGCATGTGCTATTAAAATAAAATATTTACTTCCAAGAAGGACTGCAGCTTAGTTAATAAGAACATGAGTAGAATGGGCAAGAAATCGACTGCTGTAAATGCGTTAAAAGCTTGCAGATTAGAAAATTGAGAATTTATTGCTTCTTTTTCTTCAACGCTTCCTGTTTCTCTGCCACAAGACTACAGTACTAACTTCTTGTGGGACATTTATGGACAAGTTAAAGACATATTACCAAAAATAACTCAAATCACATAACTCTTACAGAGTCATCTTCATCCATGAATCCCACTGTCTTTGAATTCCCCTGCCTTTATATGAGGTACTTTAAAACAAGATCCAAATGGAATTTAAGTAGGTAAAAACAAACTGGTAATTCTGATAATCCATCTAAGACTGGGGTGAGTGGAAGTTCAGAGTCTCTGCTGAGGAGTCCACTAGGGGTCCAAGAGTGCTGTTTCTGTATATGTGCCCTAAGATCATTTGGGTCTAATCCCAAAATCACTGGGAATAGAGTCTAGATGTTCCTACAGCAGTACCCCTGACCCAATATGCATATATAAATGATGCATACAGGCAATAAGATGAGGTGATTTACAAAGGAAACTGCACAGATCCCATGTAGAAAAGCACCTTTTTGTGGTGTTTCAGGATCGAAAACTCTTCACTCATCTTCATTTTCCCTTTACATCCAAAATATACCAATTCCAGACAGATTTGCATATTTCTGTCCTTGTGCTCTTGGGAGAGACCCTCCACAAGGCCATGAATTCCTTTCATGGGGACAACATATGAAAAACAGGGGATGAGATGACTGCTTCTATTGTCAGAGGTGGTTTTTTATGAGTGTGAACATGGGCTTTCCACATAGGGTGTGAGATGCTGTGATCAGCTGCAGCTCCCCCTATTTTCCTTTGGGCAGGTGAATTTTGATGTCACCTTTCAGACTGGATTCTAGAGGTAAGATGAGAGGCAATATAATTAATGGGTCATAAGAATCAGCAAGATGTCTTGCTTCTGCGCTGCAGTTGATTCTGGGTGAAGCTAGCAGCAGATATTTAGGGCAAGTTTATCCATAAAATTATAGTTACCATGGCATTTCAAATGCCTACAAGAGTGATAAAGCAGTAAACATATTGTCAAGCTGCTCATAGGCACAGCTGCAAACCTGAGTTCTTTTGTGAATTTTTATAGGTTATTTTTCAGTCTCTAAAGGCCCTTTTGCCCTCATTTACTACATTAATACAATATGTCTAAAGGTTGTTCCCCTTGTGATATTAGTTTAGCACAGCATGGTCTTTAACTGAGCCATCTTCTTGGAGTCTGTACAGTTAATATAAAACAGTTAATTTAGAAAAGTAATTTTTCTTCTCAGAGAAACTTCTAAGTAAGGTTTTGATATTTCTCAAAATAATTTGTTGGCTATCAGTTCTGCTCAAACATTGCAAAGGGAGGACCCATAGGATGTTTGTTTGAGTTAACATCAGGGGACGAAATAATAAAGAGCTGCAAGGGTACCTGAGACCACAGGTTCTTTATAAACCATGTCCATCCTTTCGTGCCATTGATTTTGCACAACTGAAACATTTTTCAGACAATATGTTTCCATTGCAAAGTGGAGAAGCTTTTTTGTCTTTTACCACCTTGGAGGCTCATTTTAAAAATCAAACAAGTCCATACCTCTGCAAATTGCAATCTCCAAAAGAGCAAGATTGCCCTTCAATGAACAGGATCTTAAAAATTTCAGTGTCAGCTTTGGCTGAAGCTAGGCTGTTACTCTGACATCCTTTCATTTTATACTGACCTACAATAACCCCATCATTTCCATACTCCCTTGAGCAAAAGTTGACATTTATACCAAGCTGTGTTAAGGGATCTTGATTGCAAATATCCACTATGAATTTAGCAGAAACACTCTTGGATTGTGCATTACATAAAATTTCAATCCAGGAGCAGAGGCAGATAAAAGAAACTACAATCAACTGTGAATTATCTGCGGGTCGTTTATCCGGTTCCTGATTAATCACTCCATTAATCCTTGCAAAGAGAGTGAGCTCAGTGCAGAGCCAATTTCTGTGAGCTGGGCTTCTAAACTCAAGTGCAGTGCCATATGAATGTGGCTGTGTGTGTCTGGAAATATTCACTTTGCACAGTTTGGAACTCAAGTCAGTAACTGTGCCGTTCAGAAACTCCTGAACTGCGGCATGCAAACCAGGCCCTGGTCTCCCTACACTCATTCCTATTGCTGAGAGCTCTGAGAAGAGTGACACAGAGTAATGCTCTATAAAGCTCGTGCAGATCCAGCATGGGCTGGCACAGGGGGAAGGTGGATGAGGTCATGGATATCTGGGGGAAATTCTGCAGAAACATTTTGCATCAGTCTTGCTAACAGAAATTTCCATTTCTGGTGCAGAATGAGAAAATGAAACCAACACACAAGCAGTGCTGTATCAGAAGTAGTAAACCCATGTGAAACCAGAAGTTTGGTGCAAGGAAGCAACTGTGAGTGTAATTTCAGGTCCAGCCAGTGATCCAGTAATTATTGTGAACTGGAGTCTACACAGAGGTGTTTGGAAGTCTCTGTACAGTGTTGCCAAGGATCCTTATGATCTGGTGTGGTTCACCTGCTTGCTTACCCATCTGTCCTAATTCACTCCGTTACTCTGGATAGAAGAGAGCTAGTGGTTCTCAGATGCATCATCTATTTGTCCAAATGCACTGTGAGTTTCAGCTACAGCTGATAAAAAGCCTGCTAAAGAGCTGCAAAGACTGCAAAATAAAACTAGGGAACTGAAGCAAAAGTATTACAAAAACCAAACTATGAAGCTTATACTTCAGTTATACTCTGGCTTTCTAAGCTATTTTAAGCTTTGGATTACTGAAAGATGTGTCTGGGTCTAGCTGAAGGCACAGACCTGCAGCAAATAGTAAAAGATCAAGGCTAAGCTAGATGACTATATTTGTTGTTTTCAGTTTAAAAAGTCTACATGGTGATGCCTGCAATAAAGATAAAGCATGAGGTAGGTTCTGCAATAAAATCTATTGATTTACAGGACTGACGAGACTCAGGTTTAAACTTCAGATTTTTGTGTATAGCTTCCACACAGATATTTTTTATGAAGAAATAATTATAAGGAAGATGAAAGGCTTTCCAATCTCTCCCTTCCCAGTGGAAACACTAGTACGAAAGAGCAGGTAGGTGGCAGTAACAAGTGACTAATACCCTGCTGCATAATTACATCTGCCACCGGCTTATCTCTTAACACCCAGTGCCTCAAAATTAAAAGCAGGGAGCATAAGACAAATGTGAGAGATATTGAATTAAGCAGAAGGGAGAAAATAGCCTTTAGAGAGTCAAAGAAACTGTCGGAGTTCAGATGGGCAATGAAGATTTTGACGTAGCAGAGAGAGAAGCATGGAAGCTGTCTTAGGGAAAAACTTTCAGGACCAGAATCTGCACAGACACAGACATATTTTGGGCCTGTGACACAGATGTGGCAATGTTCTGAATGCAAAGCCCTTTGCCATAATTGGCTGAGTCAAGGTGAAGTACCTAGGCTTTCAAAGCAGGAGGAGAGTAGTGCTTTCAGATGTCTGAGCAAGGCTCACTTGTTCATCTGTGTAAAAGAAGATGAGGATTTCTGTAAAGGGGTTCAGTACTTCTTATACAAAAGCCTATGTCCCTGATTCAGAACTTCACAGAAGCTTCCCCCATTTCATAAACCTGAACCTTTGTTTAATGTAGACAGAAGGAAAGGAAGTCTCCTTTTTAGTACAATTTGTGTAGCTGCATGTGAATTCACAAGTGAGTAACTTCAGCTACGCTCTCCATAGCGTGACACATATTAAAATACTTGCTGTCATGTTTTTAAACTGTTAGAACTGCAAGACTGTAGTGTTGCAGGAGGAAGGTCACTGCACATATGTGCTCTTGAAGGAAGACCATTTTGCTGTGCTGAATGCAAAATTTAGGGCCTCTTTTGTAACCATGGCTATTCTCTCAAAATAGATCCCCACTTTCAAAAGGGCATTCCCCACAGTAGATATCAAGTGGGTGAAGATATAGCACTGTAACCCAAGAAAAACATGCTGAGGGTGGGCTTGATCTCCAAAAGTTTTAGCACATTTTTTGATCTTTAGTCCTCTAAACATGAATAACAAATGCATCTCATAAGAAATGTAAAACAGCTTCTCCTCATCTTGGGTAAAAAAAAAAAAAAGATAGAAGGGTATACCAAATTCCCTGTTAAATTCCCAAGTGCCTGTTCTTATCAGTTCTTTATGTCCCAATAAGAAGTGCCAAGTACAGCCTGTTCCGGCCACCACTGATCTAAACATGTTTCTAAATAAAAAATATCCTGGAAAGTTCTAAAACTGAAGGAAAGTAACTTGCTGGAGTCTGAATATTTTACTTTTTATTCATCAGAATGCTTTCATATTAAGACCTTTCTTGTAAAAATAAAAATAAAAACAACAAACCCAAAACAACAAAAACCCACACCACTGATAATTTAAAAATGTTAAGGTTGGCGCTGCTTGAAACAATTAATTAGTCCAGAGTGGCTGATGAACCATGGCTGGGTGAGTGCAGTCTGGAACCCACTGCAGAACAGAGTTGAACTGTAGCAAGTAGCTTTACAAAAAATAAGCCACAGAAATACTACAATTCTGAGAGGAATTTCAGCTATGGATTTAAACTGAGAAGGTTTTCAGGGTCAGAAGTACATGGAGAGTGAGGGCAAACTTGAGTGATGGCAATGGTGATTATATAGATATCTTGGAGGCTTCTCTTCTCTACCAGAGCGGCATACAAATGTTGTCCCTGAGGAAATGGTGTTTGTGCATGCTTACCTCCATACTCTGGCCAAACTCCCTGAGATTCTGTACTGAAGTAGCCTTGTCCCTTCATGTAATACTGTATTAGGCTTGCATGGCTTGGTTTTGGTAGTGGGGGCACTACAGGGGTGGCTTCTGTGAGAAGCTGCTGGAAGCTTCCACCATGTTTGGCAGAGCCAGTCCCTGATGGCTCCAAAGATGGACATGCCTCTGCCAAGATGGGCCAATTAGAAATGGTGGTAACACCTCTGTGATAACATGTTTAAGAAGAAAGAGAAACAAAAGATGTTGCCCAGTATTAATTGCGGCCAGAGAAGAACAGGATGAGAACATGTGAGGAGAGCAACTCTGCAGATACCAAGGTCAGTGAAGGAGGAGGAGGAGGTGCTCCAGGCACAGGAGCCAGGATTCCTCTGCAGGCTGTGGTGAAGCAGCTGTGCCCCTGCAGCCCATGGAGGTCCATGGGGATGCAGAGCTCCATCTGCAGCCCATGGAGGAGCCCCACAGTGGAGCAGGAGGATGCCTGAGAGGAGGCTGTAAACCCGTGGGAGACCCAACGTGAGGGCCCTGCTGCCATGCTGGAGGAGCCTGTCCTTGAGGACTGCACCCTGTGGAAGAGTGACCCATGGGCAGCAGTTTTGGGAGCACTGTTTGCCCGTGGGATGGACTCACACTGCAGCAGTTCACAGGGAGCTGCTGCTCCTGAGATTGGAGCCACGTTGGAGAGGGTGACAGAGAACTGTGTCCTGTGGGAGGGACCCCACGGAGCAGCAGGGGAACAACTCCTCTCCCTGAACAGAGGGAGAAGCCAAGGGTGATGAACTGACCATAACCCCCTTCCCTCCCTCCTTGCACTGCTGGTGTAGCAGGTAGAGCTGGAAGGAAGGAGGGATAGGGGGAACGTCTTTTTAAGAGCTTATTTTACTTCTCATTATCCTGCTCTGATTTTGTTAGAAATAAAGTCAATGCATATTTCTAAACTGAGCCTGTTTTGCCTGTGATGGTATTTGATGAGTGATCTCTTCTGGTCCTTGACTCATGAACCTTTGTTAAATTTTCTCTCCTCTGTCCAGTTTATGGAGGTGAGTGAGTGAGGGGCTTTGCTGGATGCCAGCATTAACATACTACAAATTCACACAGGGAAAAGAGCCATGATGCTGTTCATCTACTTTTGATAGGCTGTGGACAGTTTACATAGGTCAAAGGGCAAGGCATGGATGGAACTGAAAAAAAATAGGGAATCAGTACAGCTGTTGTAAAGAAAACTGCATTTATCTCAACACAAAGGGGATGGAGAATGACCTTTGTTTTGGATGAACATCAATGTCAATCAAATGGATCAACTGGCTGTGTAAATTACCTTCCCTGAGTTAATCAAAAGGTGTGAATTTCTTCCCAAGCCACCAGGCCAGTAGTGCCTGGACTTTGATTCAAACACATGAAATAGTGTAAAGAAACATAGTTTTCACCAGGGTATTATGTTCATGCTTGCATGCAATACTTTTCTTTCAGGTTCATCTTGAAATTCTCAAAGTTGTAATTTAATGCTCAGCCAAGCCATCAGTGTCTTTTTTTTTACTTCTCTCCAGGTTGGTACTAGTTTTTTTATATGTATATTATCGTGTGGGAGGTAGATTAGACACTAACCATATCTAGTAAAAATGTGTTCTTCCAGGAAATAAAAGTATATTGATAACAATTTTAATGTGCATTGTTGTACTTATATTGAAATGTCTGCAGTTGTTATTCTGTCAGCATTGTCCTGCTGCAGTCACAGAACTATCCATCTCATAAAATTCAACACAAGAAGTCACTTTGAATCAGCCCATCTCTCAATCATTCCCAATCAAGTGAAGGATGTTCATAACATCATCTCAAAAAATCTTCCTACCATTCCTGCCCTGGTAGAAATAATAATTTATCTTTCACCTCTGGGTGCAATGACAATTGTGAAGAAGAATTGTTTATGGGTTATCAAGGATGCTTGAAAGACTGATCTGGTTCTAATCCTGTATGACAGGGAAGGAGGCTGAGTTGTTGTTGCACCATTAATATTTATGTAATATTAGTTAGTAGTATTCAAGGTAAGTAAAAATGTCAAATTTAGTTTAACTTGTACAGGTCTATGCTGGTTTGCTAGCTTTATTTCAGAGGTAGTTAATCCAGCATATCAATTTAACATCATTTGGAATGCCTTATCTTAGTGGGTATCTTATTCACTAGAATAATAATTAATAATTTTCAACACAATTGAAGAACAGGAGCCAGGAACACACACACACACACACACACACACACACACACACACACACACACACACACATTTTTACAAGTTTCTGAACCTGTTTCCTCTCCTTTAAAGCAGCTGTTTTTCAACTTAATGAAGTAAACTGCTTTCAAGATTAACGTGCCCTTCAGATGAACGCTGAAGATAAAGGAAATGTTTCAATTGCCAACCAGATGAGACATAGATGATGCTATTACTTGCACATCTAGCAATTATAATATATAGTGTTTTAGTATTAGTAGTATCTCTATTTATGTAAATATAAGTGAAAATAATGAGAACACTTATTATTAAATCAAATCCACCTTTAGCTTAGGTTAGTATTATGTGGCTATTATTCATCTTAGAATTTGCCCTAACTGTGAGAAAAAATACTAATCTATATTAAAACAAATAAAAATAGAATTTAAAAATATGAAATTAAAATCTAGACAGATACTTAATTGTGTAATATTATAGCATTTAAGATAATAACACAGCCATACCCTGTAGGTTCAGCCCTGTAAATTTTACTCCTAGCCCTTTATTCCTTTATCCCAGCAATTTTTATGTAGTCTCATGGAGAAATATTTAAAGGTGTGAAATCTGCTACAGAGGAATAGATATGGCTTTTATTTTTTTTTTCCTTATAGAAATGTTTATGTTCCTGTATTCTTTCTAGCATAGCATGTTCAGGGCATGTTTTAGAGGGCTGTTTATAGAATTTAGCAGCTCTTCCATGACAAGCTGCTGACCCCTGTGCTAGTTACCAGTGCTTTCCTCCTTCAAGTGGCCACAAGCTTTCCTGAAAGTCTTGGTGGCTCAGTAACCTCTTCAGCTGCTTGGTTACATTTATAAAGGTTTGACTATCCACTGTGGGAGCAAGTGCTCAGAACACAATGATGACCTTTCACACAACTTCAAGTAAACAGAACTTTTGCTCTCATGTTCATGTAGAAAAAGATTCTGGCCTAGAGTGGTCAAACCTGGATGCAGTAATCTCACAGCTGGTAGACAGAATTCACAAAAACCAATACCTTGATTAAAATTGTCTAACAAACAGGAAAAGCACACCTTTTCAAAGCTATCCTTAGCTGTAAGATACTTTCAAACTAAAGCCCCACAATGATGATGATAATAATAATAATAATAATAATAATAATAATAATAATAATAATAATAATAATAATAATAATAATAATAATAATAATAATACAGTTGTAGTGAATAATCTGATACTTTCTCTTTCCTTTCAATCCACTTTTAAAGCTAATTTTTATAATTTGTGTTTCAATTTCTGTCTTGAGAGGGTCAAGTTTTGCTTTATGGGGTTTGGAGGGGGATTTTTTTGGTGGTTTTTCATTTGTTTGTGGGTTTTTTGATGCTGTCCCTTTAGTTCTGTAGGTGATATTTCTGAAGGACATTAGCATATTTTTGTTTATTTGATTAATTCAATGGAATTTATTTGATCCCAGCTTCATCTAGATAGGGTTATTCTACCTAAAAGAAATAGAAATGCCTTAAATATGCTACATTTAATATTTCTCTTATATGTCCAGTTCAAGATGGTTTAATTAGACTAGTCACTCCAAATGCATGAGTTAAAACAACAAGTTAAACTTTGTGTTTAACTATATTGTTTCTAAGATTTGGGAGGATGGATTCACCTTCCTCTTAAGTTCTAATATGGTCTTAATGTCCCTCACAATATTTTTTTTCTCATATACTTGTCTGCAGTTTCTGAGTTTTAAGGCTGCAGGAGTGTAGCCAACAATCCTTTTCACTTCAGTCTTTTGCTTTAGTAACAAGGGTGATAGAAAGTGGATTCTTCTCTCAGGGTTTAGAGTTTTTCAGGAGACATTTGTGATGCTTTCTAGAGCTTTTGCAGTATCTTATAGTCGTTCTGAAATCTCACTATTGAAGAGGTTCCTCCTTCATTAGGTGCTCACCACCATGAATAAAAGCCTTGGCAAGGAGAAATGGAAGAGGAGAGACCCCAACTCAGCAAAATAATCTGAAGTGCCAGCCTAAGGTCCCTTCATATTTTAAACTGAGATAGACCTTTGAGTTCCTTTTGTACCTGCTTCTGGCAGACAAACAGCTGAATGCTCGGTCACTTTTTCAATTCAACAGCTAAAATCAAGGTAATAATCCTAAATTCTAAATGTTAATTAGATGAAAATGCACATTTTCACATTTTAAAGAGGAAATACAGATGATAACAACATTTGCCCAGATGCTTCTGTTCTGATTTTCCAAAATACTATTGCAGTGCACAAGTTTTACTGTGGCTGAAAATTGTGGTGAACTGCAGTTCACTTTCTATTTGGATTTTGCTCTGAAGAGCTCTGTTTTGGTGATCTTGTCATAACTTTATTGTCAAAAGGATTTTTATGTCATAAAATTAATATTCCTCAAAACCAAAGCAAGTTTTCCTGGAATGTTTTATTTTTTCACAAGATAAAAATCTAATTTAGAGGCCATCTTACTAACCAGAAAGTTAATGATATCATAGTTGTGGAACACCTTTAGGGAGCAGTCCCAAGTTTGTTTCATTCAGAAGTGTTGGCCATTGGGTATTTTAAGGTCAGTCACAGGGGTTTTTTGTCTGCTTTATACTGCAAGAATGTCTCAAAATCTAGGGGTTTTGTCATTGTGGAATGGGAAAGATTTTTGGAAAGCTGTGTCAAAATATATCACAGGCAAGGAAAGTAATTTTCTGCTTTATTCTCTAGTGATTCAAGAGTAAATAATTGGGATTCCCCTTGGCGTGCATCACACTTCATGTGTAAACATGGGTTCTAGGACAAGTAACACCAGTATAAATCAAAAATGAATTTGCTGACAAAGTCTTTATTGAAATTCATTGGTTTTTAGAGAGGTGCAAGAGGGTTTGTGATGGTCCTTCTCTTCATGACCCAAAGATCATGTCTCCATTCACACACACAGAGGAGGCTGCAGATTTGTTGCTCAGTTTAGCTGTGTGACATATTGCCAAGAGATTTGGACCAGACACTTCTCATAAAAGGGTTATAAAGTCATTTATTTTATTCCTTTAAGGAGTCAATTCCTCACATTAAATAAAAGGATGTTCTTGTTATGGAGGGCAGAATGAAAGACAGCATTTTTGGTCACTTTTTGTTATATCAAATCCTATGAGGGTCCGTGAGCAGAAAATTTATGTACATTAATAGATAAAGCTCTCAAAGGTGCCCTTCAACCTCCTGCCAGAAAGAGGAAGTGAGTGGTTATTTACATGCTGTTGTTTGGTGGAGGAATAAGCTTTGATCAACAGGCAGAACCTCTGAGGATCTGTGTTTGCAAGAGATTACTCAGGAACTGCACTGAATCAGTTCATTTGCTGCATGCCATATGCCCTTATGCTTTCATACATTTTTTTCCTGATAGCTAGCACTTTCCTCTTCTGGGGAATGTGCTTTGGGCTCTCTGGCTGAGTGAAGAAAGCAGTAATGGAGTGGCACAGTATGAATGCAGGTCTCTGCCTGACATTTGCCAGCATTATGCAGCTGAGGAGTGGGCTACAAGTGACAAAGCTCCACATCAGCGTGGCAGCTTTGCCCAGGGGTGAGGGGAATGAACCTTCATGAGGAGCTCAGCCCTAGATAATGCTTTCCTTTTCTGTCAAGGTTTGATGTGAATGCATAACACATATTGTCTTTCACCTATTATTTCTCTGAGGCTGAGTGCTGCTGCTAACAGTAAAATTTCACAGGCTTACTTTAGCAGAATATTAATGGGAACTTCCTAAATCTTTGCACATATACATGCAAGGGAGAAGCTGCCTTTGGTGCTCAGAGAGATTTCAAACATTTACTTTCTGTCGAGCTTTATGCGTATACGTGCATGTGAAAGGTCAGAGATGGTCGTTCCATCATTTGGGATGAACACAGCTGAATTGAAATGTCACAGCAGTCCTACCTAGCAATTTAAAAGCTTTGGAGTGTTGCAAGCCTCCTGCCAAGCAAATAAAAATCAACTCTCTGACTGTACAAATTTACATGATTACAGATAATATATTTTACATCATGCTTGTGGAGTTTCTGAGCACCAGTAGGCACAGGCATCTTTTGGAGTTGATTGGAGTTGAGAAGCTTGCTGTGCAGCCTGGAGCAGAGAAGCAGGCTGCTCATAGAAGACCATGGAAGGCATCAGTCATCCTGATATGTGGCTGATAGAAGTTAGCCTTTTTTAGACCTCTCAGGCATTACAAAGGAATTCTGTAGAGGAAGTCAGGGGACGTTACAGTGTAATAAAAGAACATGAAGAAAATTAATTTTAAATAATTGAAGAAAAGGCAGTGTCTCTGTAGGAAGGGCTATACTAAAAAGAGACATAATCTCTTTGTCAAATGTTTATATCAGATGGTTTCAGCCTTTTCCTTGCTGAGAATGAATGCTGTACAGGAACTTTCTGACTCAGGGAAAGGGGATCTGCTGGAACATATATAGGTGCTCCTTCCCTCAGAGAACACCTTGTTGAAGAACGTGATGCCTAGTTCAGATGGGATGAGGAAGGTGGAGGTGGACACCTTATCCATGGAAATGGAAAGTGCCTGTTAATGAAAATAAATCCAAATATATGAAGATTACACAAGAAAATTTTTAATTTTAATTTTGTGTTTGTGGAAGGAAAATTAAATCAAAAGGGTAAGAACAAACAACTTGGATTCCATCTTTTCACCTGAGAGTCTCCTGAGAAGAAAAGAAATTGAGGTTAATTTATTTAGTGTATGGAGTGAATACAAACTATAATGAAACTCATATCCATGCAGACTTGCAAAGTGTACTCCTGACTACTTCTATAGTCATTAGGAATTTCTTCTCAAACAATCCTCCAGAAGTGATAATAGCCATAAGAGTCTGTTTAAGCTCTGTAGAATTTTTTTTGAAACCTACAGAATTTGATATTGTAGGATAATTAATACTACTTAATATTAAGTTGAATGAAGCTACAGGTTTACGAGGCAGAAAAATTTTTCTATGTCATTTAATATAGTTAAGATAGTTTATTATTGTCTAGTTAAATTCTACAAATTAAAATCTACAAATTATTTTTAAAAGTTTGCATATTTTGCTTCCCTAATGAAGGCAGATATTATTTGTTTAGGAAAAAACAACTACTATAAAAAAATATGCTGTTTTCAACCTGCCCACTCTTAACATACATTCTGTTTATCAAATATAAAATTAGTTTGTATCTTGTACATCATCCCCTAAGTGGGTGCTTCATAGCATCAGTGCATCTGAACATATGTTGTTTAATGACCTGTAGCTGTCCTGATTTCCAGCATAACTGCGTTTTATATTTATATTTGAAAACAGTATCTGGTTGACAACAGGCACAAAATATCCATAAAAACTCAGAAGAAGGGATGGTCAGACTCTTAAGAGTCTAATAAGCCGTTCCTCTATCATTCCTTTGTTTTATTTGTTTGTGCAGCTATTTGGGACAATACCTAGCTCTTCCTCTTCTCCTTGCACAGTGAAGCTCTGACTTTAGCTGTTGACACTGCAGTGATAGTTTTTTCTAGCAAACAGATAAGACTATGGAAGAAGACAGTTTTATTCTCTGTGCCTGCCTTCAGAGGCATAAGACATAACCTCTCAACACCTAGATTAAAGGTCCTGTGAGAAAAAAGACATCAAGAAATTTGCCCACTCTAAGCAACCCTCTCAGGCAAAGAAAGGACATTTCAGAGCTCTCAGCTGTTGCCAAAATCCCAGTAACCTGAATGCTGCTTTTATCATTAGCACTCATCAAAGCCTCAGAGAAGATGGAAAGGATTTTGAAGTTCCTAATTTCATGAGGGAATGAAGGTAATATATTCACAGATCACTTGAGTGACTGAATAAAGAGAGCTGGCTGGGGAAAGTTGGGGATAAAAATGACATGAGTTTCATATGTTGTTTGTCCTTTAATAATAGTCAGAGAATAGCAGAAAAATGCCTTGCTGGTGGGGCCCACTTAGAGACCAGAGACATCCTGGGGAAAGGATTTGGAAAATCTAAGAAAAGTTCCTCTTGCTGAAGAACCAGCTGCAGTGTTAGTGTTACTGTGGCTGTGGATAACAGCAGAGAGGGAAAAATAAGAAGAAAAATTTCTGTGGAGTAGCCCACTGAATGCAGTCTGGTTTACAGACAGGAAGTGATGTGCTGAGATATGGTCCATCTCTGCCAAGTAATCTGCTCTGGGTGTGTTTGGTATTAGTGATGGCACAAGTGTCCAGGTTACAGATAATACCTGTACAGATGAGAGAATGGAGATAAAGCAAAGCACGTCAGTATTTAAACAATTATTGTTATATATGTGCACCACTTTCGCCCACCAAAAAGCCAGTCACCCCTCTTACTTGTCCCAGCAAACCTAAAATAAACATGGAGACAGAAAACCACAAACCATTATTCTTGAGCACTTTTGTTTTGGAAACATAAAAGCAGAAAGGTAAATGATACTCGGGGGCAGTAAACCTCACCCTTACAGCAAAATGAGAAGTTTAGATGCTATGAGGTTGAAAAAGGAGCTGTGTACATACCAACTGCAAGGCAGATATGTATTTAATTGTAAAGAACTGAGAGATAAGAAAAAAATTACCCT
The DNA here is from genome assembly GCF_012460135.2 of Molothrus ater. Taxonomy (NCBI): domain Eukaryota; kingdom Metazoa; phylum Chordata; class Aves; order Passeriformes; family Icteridae; genus Molothrus; species Molothrus ater. The sequence goes on from NC_050479.2 coordinate 35,710,619, forward strand.
CTAAATTTGATAAGGAAAATTAAGAGATTTTTTTGCTGCTCTGACTGCTTTGAAAAGAGAAAGCGCAATCTTAGATTTGGATTTAATTTTTACAAAGTCTTCTTTGGGTCCCAGAATTAATCAGGACAACTGGTTGTCCTATTAAGCTTCAGAAAGCAGGAAAACACAGGGCTGCTGACAGACAGTCAGGCACCTGCCGGTTAGTGTGGAGGAACTGAACCAGTGGGTGCTTTCTTGTCTCCTCCACTTTGAGTGTACTGTGACAGATGGCATTTGGAATTGATTGGCGTGTCTTGGAGGGTTTGCGCTAATTTAAATTATCCTTCAGATTTATCTTATAAAAAATTGAAGTAAATGCTGTGACTCGGTGAATCAAGTCACTGAGAAAGAAAGAAGAAAAATCACTTTGAAAAATTCAGAAAATCTAACTGCACAGAGTCTAAAGGGGTGAGTTAAAGTGTCATCTAAAGATCCGTGCAGTACAGCTTGGGACGAGTTCTGTAGCATTATCAGTTTGCAGATTTACAAGGTGACTGTATCAGAAGTCCTTCAGATGACTATCAAAGACAAATGGTCTATTTAGGCAAAACCTATATTCTGAAAAAAAAAAACCCGTGTAGTATACAGTATATAAAGATCTTTCTTCTTGATCAAAATTTCCCTGAAATGATTAATTTAAATAAACCACAGATGAGGGAGAGGATTGCATAGCATTCCCATCATCTATTTGTATTAAATCTTAATTTCTCCCGGGGTTAACATTTTGCACAACATTCTGCATTTGTATTTTACCATAAGCCAGTGTGGTTCATATTCAAACAGGTGCTGTAGATTTGCTCTTGCTGCTGGCTTATCAGAAAGGAAAGCCCACTGATCCAGGAGGTCACAAGAACATTTTAGAAGTCAAGGAGAAGGAATCAGGATGAAGCCTTATTACAGCTGGTAATTAGAAGCAGTGACAGCAGCAGAATGCTGCTTCATCGGCTCCTAAACTCAAGGACTACACTTGGGAGGATAAAATGTAAGTGCTTGTCGGGGAGATCAGCGAAGTTGCTCTATTCCTGCAGAGGTCTCACAATGCAGACCCAGCGCTGTCCCAGCAAGGGTCCTGGCAGCATCCCAGCCCTGCCACTGGCAGCCCTCCCCTGCTGTCAGCGCTGCAAGGCAGGTCACCGCCTCCTCTCCTCCTGCTCTCGGCTGCCAGCAGCAAAGGGACAATATTGCTCGGCCCAGCGCCAGTTGCCTGGTGTGACGGTGTTGGATCAGCTCCTCACCTGACATAAGCCAGGCAGAAGGAAAGTAGACAATGTTCTGAAAGGTGAGAAGAATCGAGAAGAAGGTGACAGCAACCTGGCGAAGTGTCCAAACTGGGAGAGGAGGGAGAGGGATTTAAATCTGGGAGGGTCACCTTGAGGCCGAGCGCCCACTTCTCACAGCACAGTGAGAGGTGGTTATTTGTCTTTTGTGAGGACTGTACTTGGCCCAGAGAAAGGAAGAGAGAGATTGATTTTTAAAATATACAATTTTTTTGGTCATTAAGCATTTTATAAAGCAAATATTATGCCTTTAAAGTAGATTTCATGTTCACAGGAAAGCAAAGTTGATGATTTTATCAGCATTCTGCTATAATATCTCTGCTGCAAACATTCTCCTAAAGCCATGGAGATGATCCTGAACTGAACTTTCTACTCAACACTTTCATCTTTTAGGATCCTCTTGACAGACAGACTGCCAGTTGTCAGAGTGTCTGTCAACTGTGAAAGCTAGCAGCATATGCTGAGACAAGCTGGTAAGGGCAGGGTAAGAGAGATGACTTCTCTGTTTATAAAACAGGAGCTCAGTAAAGTGACTACAGCAACTCTCAGGAGGAGCAGATGCAGCTGAAGGTATGAAAACAAAGCAGTCTGAAGTACTGCAGGGAAATTCATTTAACGCACAAAGCAAATTGTCCTAATTCATCTTTAGAACTAAATAGTGCTCTGTTTTCTGTCTGATGATTCACTGTTATTACGCACATTATTGTTTACAACTAATGATTACATAGCCTATCACTCTGTCAGGTTTCTGCAGTGCAGATCGTATTATCAATGCTTAATGGGTGTTACTGCTCAGAAGAGGGATTTACACTTTTAGTGTTTGCAGCCTGGTATGTCAGAAAGAAAAGCAAAGCAGCCTCGATATTACCAAAGAGACCTGTGCATCTAATGAACAACCTAATGCTCTTCAGAACAGGAAATTTCAAGATTTGAAACACTGTCAGAACCCTTCAAGACTTTCTCTATTGTTGTTTGTGTGCACCCTTTTTCCACACATGGATCTCTTCAACAGATGGTTTTATTTTAATTCTCTTTTTGAAACTGGGGAAGATCAAAAGAAGTAAGACACATGGCCTGCTGTCTCCACTAATCTCCTTTGGCAAACAGGTTATCATCTCTATTTTTTGCAATATGCGGAATATCTTGTGCTCTAGGATTAATTTAGGCACCATCCAGACGGACCTATGGCCTTGAGCCATTCAGGACACAGAGTCCTAATACCCTCTCCTTGTAGTCACTCCCCAGTTTTGTTTGCCCTTGGGCTGAAGCATTCAGACCTGCCTCTGAAAGTAGAAAAATGTAGGAGTGATCCCAGAAGTGATATAGAATCACAAACTGAACTGATTTGGGTTGGAAGGGACCTGAAAGACCATCTAGCTCAAAGCCCCCTGCCTTGGGCAGGAGCACCTTCCACTAGATCATCCATGCTAAAAGCCCCATCCAACCTGGCCTTGAACTCTTCCAGGGATGGGGAACCCATAGCTTCTCTGGGCAAGCTGTTCTAGTGCCTTGCCATCCTCACAGTGAAGAATTTCTTCCTTATATCTAATTTAGATCTACTTCCTTTCATTTTAAACCTATTCTCCCTTGCTTTATCTCTACCTGCCCTTGTAAAAGTGCACTCCCAGTTCTCTTGCAGCCCTCTTAGATATTGGAAGGCTGCTATAAGGTCTCCTTGGAGCCTTTTGCTCTCCAGGATGAGCAACTCCAACTCTCCTAGCTTGTTTTGAGAGGAGAGGTGCTCCAGAGGGCTGGAGTACCTATAATACAAATACAAAGGTTATGTGGAGCCAATCTGTGATAACATCTGCAGGCCATGAAGGGCATTGCTGCTGCAAAGAACATTAATATCTTGACCTAATGAGTAAATACATGCCAGGTGTCTCCACTTGTGCATTCAGGTTAGAACAAAAAGTTTATCATGCAGCGCTAGAAGTATGGCCCCAAACTCGTCTATCAGGCAGCTTGTACATCTTCATGACAAAGCTGTCATGGAGCCTTTGAAACACTGAAATGAGGCAATGCCTGCTTGGGTTATCGAAATTCCCCCAAGAAAAGGAAAATCCTGCCTCCTTTCCTGGAGCAGAAGCTCAGCAATCATTGTAACTCCTTATTAGCTGGAAGCATATAACCAGCAAAGGGTTACAGATCCAACAACAACAAAAGATAGTTTACAGCTATATGCTTGAAGAGGCTTATCAAGGCATGCTTAACAGAAAGTTTTCAAATCCACTGCATTTGGGAATTTATCATTAGACAGCAGTGTCAAATTTTAATGAGTGAAATTAGTTAATGCATGTACAGTGCTTTGAAGACATGAAATGTTATTTAAATTATGGGAAGTCAAATCAAGGTAAGCAATGCATGCTGAGAAATGGGGAAGGAAATATCTTTATGTAATGATACATTGGCTTCATGTCCAGTGAAATTCTATATACTCCTTGATCAGTAAAGAGTCCTCTATCACCTTTTGGTAGGAATAGTTTCATATTGCTGTTGTTAACCTTGGACTGAAAACCAAAGCATCAGCTTTTTTTTGTAGATTGCATAATTCCTGTTCCATTTTATCAAAAGAAAAAAGCTTCTTCTGCTTTTCTTTTGTAATTCATGTTTCACTAAGGGAACTTTGGCAAAATGATGTGACATTATGAAAAAGTTAGCTAGGATTGGAGGTGATTATTATCTCAGTTATAATACTGATTTCTGCAGCTTTTTTTTTTTAATTAGTCTGTTTAGGGAAACACATATTTGGAAATTAAATGATGCTTGGAATAAAAAATTGAATTTGCAGTTAAAGACCACTGATAAATCTTAAGAACAAAGTCGATAAAAGTAGATTTTTAAATAAAAATTTTAAAAAATATATATTTTTGGTTGAATTTTAATTTTTTGTTAAGTTTGGCAACACAAAAACCTGGTGAAAATTCTGGAAAATATGTTTTCATTTTATTCAATAAATTTAGCTTTTATATAGCATACGTATCTATATATTTTATCTATATAAAACTGATTGTGTTTAAAATCTTTTTCAGTATTTGTAATGGAAACTCTTAGTCATCATGGCTGTCCTGGTGTAGAACTCATGAAAATTCTTCTTCACATGGGAAGCTAAATTACAGAACTGCCAGAGCTCTTCCAGTCAACATTTCTGATTTTAAGATACTCAGTCTCTGACTTAAAATCATAAATAAGTACAAATGCATGCCAAATGTCAAGGCATCTGCACAGATATCCAAGAATGTTCCTTGGTGCTGCAGATAAGGTACTTTATCTATTGGTCTTGCTAAAAGTGCAATGCATAAATGCCCTCAAAGATAGAGGGAGATTTGTGCTCTGCCTCATGGAAAAAGCATATCTATATATTTTTTTAAATATATTTTTGACCTCTCAAGCACTTTCCTATAGACACAAGCATGAGCTTCACTAAAGGAAACACAGGCCTTTTGGCAGGTGGTTGTTTATTCTTCAATTATCTTGCTTTGACCTTTTGGTGTTCCTAGATATTGAAGCCAGAGGAGATCATGGTTACTTAGTGCTGTTATTATTATCTAAGCAGAGGAGAATGCATTGTGCACAAACCATAGCAACTAATGTACATTCATTGTAAGTCTGTAAATCTTTAAGCAGTGTGCTGCTATTGTGCTAGTGGAAGAGTCTATGTCTAAATTAAAGCTGGAAACATCCCCTTTATGTTTGTTTAGGTAAGATTAGAAGCAGATGTTACTTTTACCAGTCCCAGCAATTGTGGTGCTATGATCCTGGCCAAATGACCAAAGCAACTATCAATCTCCTCCTCAGCTGGACAGGGGAAAGAAAATATAATGAAAGGCTCATTGGTTGAGATAAGGACAGGTAGAGATGGAAGGATTCTTCCACAGGAGACAGTCCTCCACAAACGTTTCCAACATTAGTCCTTCCCATGTGCTGCAGTTCTTCATCATCTGCTCTAGTGTGGGCTCCTCCCATGGGATGTAGTCCTTCAGGAACAGGCTGCTCCAGTTGTGGATCCACCAGGGGCTTGCAAGCCCTGCTAGCACACCTGCTCCAACACGGTCTCCTCTCTCCATGGGCCACATATCCTGCAAGGAGCCCTCTTTACTGTGGACTTCCCATGGCATCACAGCCTCCTTTGGGCTTCCACCGGCTCCAGTGTGGGGTCCTCCATGGACCCTACAGATGAATCTCTGTTCCACAGGGGAACTTCCAGAGGCTACAGGGGCACAGCTGCCTCACCATGATCTTGAACATGGGCTCCAGGGGAATGTCTGCTACAGCACCTGGAGGAACTCCTTCCCTGCCTTCACTGACCCCGATGTCTGCAGACTTTTGTCTCTCACATATTCTCACTCCTCTCTCTGCTGCAGTTGCTGCTGGTTTTCAGCCCTTCTCAAGTACATTATTCCAGAGATACTACTACCATCACTGATGGGCTCAGCCTGGGCCAGTGGCAGGTTTGTCTTGGAACCAGCTGGTATTGGCTCCATCAGGTATGGGGGGACCTTCCAGTGGCTTCTTACAGAAGCCACCCTTTTAGCCCCCTCACTATCAAAACCTGGGAACAGAAATCCAACACAATACTCTCTAATAGTGGGAAAACTAGAAACACAAACTAATTGCGCAGGGACTACACGGGCCACACCTGTGCTGGAGAATGTATTGAGACAGTGGACAATACAGCAAAAAAAGCTATGCTCAAAGAGACTAGCAGGTGCTACTGTGCTGTGGCTTATACTCTATGATTTGCAGAAGTGCAGATCCTGCAGGGCAATTTGGAGTCCTGCTCAGGGCATCTGTAGGGAACAGAGAGAGTTTGGCAGTGGAAAATGCTCATTTACTAATGCCATTCAGAGTTTTGATGCCATTCAGTGCTTTAATGCCTAGTCAGTGTTGCAGGACAATGACTATTTTCTCTTGGACTTCACTCCAGATCATATGTTGATAACAGAGCAGAAATCAGTCCTTTTTACGGTGTTAGTCCTGGAAAGACTATGGTTGCAACTTTTTTTTGTTGTAGTCTAACAGAAAAACCACTGATCCAGCAGGCTGCCCATATGTTGCCTTTAAAATCCTCCTATAGCTTTACACACTGCCAGGCTAGGAGGAAGGGAAGAGATGGGAGGTGCATTCTACATATTTAGTTCTGTGTCCCCATGCTACTACTCAATTGTAACATGGGGACACAGAAAAGCAGTCAAAATGAGCCTAAGGATTTACAGCCAACACAGCCACCTCCCATCTGAAGGGAAAGAAGCCCTGGGAGCTCTTGTCATCAAGATTTATAATGCACTTTACATTGAAACACATATTAAACACAGTGCATTTATAGCTCTTCAGTTATGCTGAAGGGGTCCAGAATAGAGCTTGTTACATGACTTCAAAGATATTGGCAAAGTTGTCAAGGGAAGCCAGTTTAATATCTCGCTGCAGTAGATCTGCTTACACTGTGCACAAAAGCCACAGACATTACTTTTTTCTTATGTGAGCATCAAACCCATTCTTTTCAATATAGCAATATTGATCCTACCTTTGGGAATGGCTGGGCAAGCTGCATTAAGGGAGCTGCACTGTTTGGAAAAACTGATAACTTGTCTCTTAGGCTCATGCTGTTAAATGAGATGAATAAGAGGGGGATGCTAAAGAGGAGCTTACCAGCAAAAAGTTGACAGAAGCAGCACTATTTCCTGTCAGATTTTCATGTAAAAAATCAGAAAAACTGAAATATAACAGAATGAGACAGGTGTGGGTGTAAAATACACAGCAACATTTGAAAAGCACTGAAACCCTAATGAATACTAAAAAATATCAAGCTGCTCTTTCAGCAAGTGACAGTGGCTGATCCTTTCTGAACTGCTTCAGTTGCTGCATATGTTGTCCACCCTGTGCATTGCATGGTATGTGTGTTTGGTGGAGGATGAAGAAAACTAGTGTGTTGCTAAATCCTCCGTCGAGCTCCGTTCTTATGAAGGTAGAAAGTGAGTTTGGTTATTGAATGAATTGCATCTTCTGGATCAAACCCCCTTTGGCCCCCAAATAAAACCAATAACAAGATATCCAGTTGTTAGTTGCAAGGGAAAATCCACTATTGGATGTATCATCCAGGTTAGCAAGGAGCAGAGCACTGGGGATAGAGCTCAGCTAGGAGTCGCCTTCCAGTATGAGGGTGGCTCTAGTATTGTGAGCCAGCAGCTTCACCACTGAAATGCAGAAGACCCAATTCCCCATGTGTGATAACTAAGGAGTCCTTTTGGAAAGATGATGAGCAGGAAAGATGTGAGTGAGATGACAGGAAAAAATATTTATCTCCCAACTCTACATATAACCTGGTCCTCATGAAGCAAACCTGTTTAGCTACGAAAAAGTAGGACATATGATGAGTAGGACATATGACTTTCAGTGAACTTACTTATGATTCTTTTTACAACTAGCTGATCACTCTAGTGATCACACTCCAAGTCCCTACCTACTTGGAACATTACAATTAAATAGTACACTATAAATTTGACTGGGTAAAAAAAAAAAAAGGATGAGTATAAAAGAGTATAAAATACTATAGCCTATGAAATCTTAAAAACCTGAGTGAGATAAAGATTTGGTTTTGTAAGGAAGCACCCAAACTGTCTGCAAAACTTAAAGGAAATAAAATACCCTCAATCCATTACACCCTCAGACATTGGGCCATAATATAGGCATAGATAGCTCTTGTCTATTATCCCTAGAAATGTGTTTGGTCCAGAGTGGCTAGCTTTAATCCTGAATTTTTTTGACACTGAGATTAACACAGTTGGTTAGAGCATGCCAAGGTCATGGATTCCATCCCTATGTGGGCCATTCACTTAAGAGTGGGACCTGATGATCCTTGTGTGTCCCTTCCTCAGAATATTCTGTCACCATAATGGATTTTATTGAAAGTAGTGAAAAAAAATTTCTTCCCACCCTCAAGGACAGTTGGGGTGGGGTGCTACTACCAATATCTGCTGCATCAAGCTGGGTCATGCCAGCAGGTATTCTATAAATTTAATTTGGATCCCTGGTTTATGGCAAAGAACTGGTTCAAATATATTCTGATCATCTACAACTTCCCTAAATTAATCCATCAGAAAAGTATACAAAATGAAACTGCTCTGAAATTCAGAGATTTTATTTTTTAAAAAAGGTTTTGTGATAGTAAGGCTTGTAAGTTAAGTATCTGCATTAAAAATTTGAATAAATGATTCATGTAATTAACAGCATATTCAAATGCACATTCTAGCTTCTACAGAATGAAAGAAGAGAGGGAAAATGGGTATATACTAATATTAATTAAATAGCCAAGCAATGTTAATTAGGCAACTATATAATTAGGTTTGGGACAATGAGATTTCTTTTGCAATATTTGTTCATATATTCTTCCTTCAAATCCAAATCTATGTTAAGTACAAGACCTCAGCTTACCTGATGTATGTTTCAGGAAACCTGATAGGAAATTGTCAGAATTTCCAGTGTGACAGAAAAGCATATTCTCTGAGAATATGCTATGTAAATACCATAATACAATTTTCTTAACCTGTTGGCTTTTTGTAAAAAAAAAAGTCCTCTATTTCCCTAGAGAACTGTAGAATATCTGAAAGAACATGAGTGCCTGAATAATTAATTATATATTTGACATAAAACCATGAAGATTATTGCTTTCAATTTTGAATATATTAATATAATATAAGTTTTTGTCAATTATATTCAGAAGCTACAAAGAGTTTCCAAAGCATGAACAGTAATAATCAAATAAAGCTGGTGATGACTCCTTAACTGTTATACTATACCCCCATTCCCATGAAATTAGTTTTATAAGATAACTGCATAAAGACATTCAGAAATGTCAACAAGCCAGGGATTCAAATTGTTGAAATTAGTTTGCATTATTAAGTTGGTAACCTTTGCCTGTCTTGTGATTCTGTCTTTATCTTTGTACTTCATCAGTTCCTTTTATCTTCTCCTTTGCATTCACCATCTCTCGTTAGTAAATCTAACTGTAGAGAATAATAGATGCTTACATACAAGGCTGATAGTATTATTGCTGTAATGATCTTTAAAAGACAAAGGGAAGACAATAAAGAATGCAACAATTAATTCACTTAGCTCTTCAGAAGGATAGCACCTCTGTCCTGTTCTCATTTTGCTACCTATTCATCTCTACCTATAGTAAATTTTTCATGCTGTTGTCATGCCTAGAGAACTGGCAGAAACTATTTTCCTGGCATGCCTATTTTCTCAGTTGGGTTTTACTCTAAAATCAATGCATTTCTACTCTTTGCAGAGCTTTACTTTGTCTGAATCTTGCTTCTGTCTAGGAGCCAGGAAGCCTATTACTATTTCATGACTCAGGGAACAAATGACTTTCAGCATTCTTCCTCAAAAGCCATTTTTCTTTTAAAACTATCTCTTCTTTCTTGTACTTGGAAAAGTAAAAACTTCTCATCATGTTTTATTAGCATTTAAGGGAAGTCCTCTGAACTAGCCCAGAGTGCATGTAACCAGGAGCATCAAGGAAAGAGAGCAGGAAAGAAGTCACTTGCAATTAGAATCATAAAAACATAGAATACCCTGAGTTGGAACTCACAAGGATCTTTGAAATCCAGCTCCTGGTCCTGCACACAACAGTCCCAAGAATCACACATCATGTGCCTGAGAGTGTTGTCCAAATGCTTCTTGAGCTCTGCCAGGCATGGTGCTGTGACAATTTCTCTGGGGAGCCTCTTCCAGAGCCCAGACCCTGTGGGTGAAAAACTATTCCCTAATATGCAACCAAAACTCTCCCTGATGCAACTTCAGGTCATTCCCTCTGGTTTAGTCACTGGTTACCAGAGAGAAGAGATCACTGCCTGCCCTTTTTGTGCCCCTCTAGAAGAGGTTGCAGTCTGCAATGAGGTCTCCCCTCAGTCTCCTCTTCTCCAGGGTGAACAGACCAAGTGACTTCAGCCACTCCTCATGAAGCTTCTCCTCAAGGCCCCTCATCATCTTTGTTGCCTTCCTTTGGACCCTCTCTAAAGGCTTTATATCTTTATTTTGTTGTGGAACCCAAAACTGCCCCTAGCACCTGAGATGAGGCTGTCCCAGTGCAGAGCAGAGGGGACAATCCCCTCCTTTACCCAGCTGGCCATGCTGTGCCTGATATGCCCCAGGACAGGGTTGGCCCTCCTGGCTGCCAGGGCACTGCTGACTCCTGTACAACTTCATCAGAACCCTCAGGTCCCTTTCCACAGTGCTGCTCTCTGGCATGTCATTCCCCAGTCTGTTTGTACATCCAGGGTTGCCCATCCAGGTGCAGAATCTGGCATTTGTCTTTGTTAAACTTTGTACAGCTGGTGGTGATTTGTCAAATTTGTGAAGGCATATCTGCAGGGCCCTTCTGCAGGGCCCCTCTGCCTTCAAGGAAGTCAACAGCTCTTCCCAATTTATTATCATGGTCAAAATTAGTATTCCTTCCAGTCCTGTGTCCAGTCATTTCTGAAGATGCTGAAGAGAACTGTGCATAAAATGGAGTGCTGCAGAGCCCCACTAATGTGCACCTACCAGCCCAATACAATGTTATTTATTATAACCCTTTGCACCTGTCCCGTGAGCCAGTTGCTCACCCATCACATTAATCCAGCTAGTTGTTGTCTACTATAAGAGGCTTTACTGAAACCCAAAAAGATTACATCAGCTGGCTTCCCTTGTATATGGTCACTTTCATGGGTGCTCTTCCTGTATGTCTGAGCCATACTATATTTAGAGTGCATGCCATGGAAGTTTGGTGAGCTGGTCGGAGGGGTGAAGGATTTTGGTCTTCCACCATTCAAAGAAGTGCTTTAGCTGACTATACAGGTCATTCCTAATTGTCTTAGTATATGGAAATCAATGCAGGCTGTTAAGATTTTTCTTAAAATAGAAACACTTAAAAAAAGTAAAAACATGAATTAATGATCCCTAATATGAGATTTTGAAAATGACTGGTTTCTCAGTTTGTAATATGCCTGTGACAAGCAAATGATGAAAACCAGGAGAGGTTAAAGTAGTGTAACTGAAGAGTTAGAAGAGCTAAACCAGCAAGCATTTGTTATTAGTGGGTGCTCCCTTCTGTCTCACTGGGACACGCTGGTTTTGACCTTGTCTTCTGTCTATATATCTATATAACTTAGTCCTCACGTAGATCTATTACAAAGAAGGTCAGTTTAAGAGCAGATAAGAGGTAGGGCAAATTCTGGCTCCTAGATAGAGTACCTTCTGATCATAGCTACAAAATAGCTGCAAACTACCTGGCTTTCTGGCTCATGTCTTTCAGGAATATCCAGGATACCTGCTTGCCTTGCGGGAGATCAGTGCAAACAAATGCCTTTGCTGAGCTCCAAACCAGCTGTCTCATTTTCGTGCATAACTACAAAATGACACATTTGCTGAGGGAAGTGACTTGTTTGTCCAGAAGAGAATGGGACCCTTGTCAATACATGCTGGGACCATTCTTTCAGAGACAGCTTTGCAGCTGGAGAATTGCCCAACAGCAGTATGATGAAAAAGACCGATGCTGGCTCAGTCAATTAAACCAGAAGACAGCTCTTCATCTTAAACCAGCATGCATTCAAATAAGCTGAGCTTCTGCATACAGCTCAGCATAGCTGACTTCTATTTGGCAGGACTGCATGACATTCAGGTAGGAGGTTATCAGAGGCACAAAGGGACATTTCAGCTCCTGCCCAGTCTTCCCTGGGGCTTCCTCTCTCCTCGTCCCCATGGATCTGTGAGCTCCATTTCTGTTCAGCCCTAATTCCCTCCCTAAACTGTCTTGTAGGTGTTCCCTGTTCTCTGGTCCTACCTCCCAGCTGCACCTCAGACCTATAGACATCTTCCCTCCTGGATGGGATGGGCCTATTGGTTCTTACAGCTCTATCTGCCTGACAGATTTTGTACTCACATTGCTGCTTTCTCTTTAGTCCTGTTTCTGACCTGGTCTTGTTCAGCTCCTGACAGAAACACCCGCATGGGCCATGGATCAGGTTCATTGCTTGCCATTTCAGGGGCTGCCAAAGCGCTCTGTGACCAGAAGCTGGTCCTACCTTCAGAGAAAGAACAACACACTTTGGGCTATGCTTAGGGGTTTTTTGTACAAAAAAGGCTCTGCTTCATTGATACAGGGTCTGAATAAAAAAAGAATTTTTTTATCAGCCTTTTTAAAGCATGACTCAGTTGTCTGCCCAGCAGGGAAGGATTTTCTGTGGTTATGTGATGTGGCAGAATCCACAGAGCAGATTTGAACTTGCTGCCAACTGTCCAAGGTGGAGTTGACAATGCAGCTCTATGTGCTGTGCTGATGAACTATCCCTTTGTCAGCAGGTGGGCCATACTAGACTGTTACCTGGGTGGAGGTTACACAAAGCAAAAGAACGGCCCTTCCTTGACTTCAAAATGTAGAGAGCTGAAATCCAAGCTCAGCCTTTCTGAGTTTGGATCACCTTTCTGGTATGTTAGCCCAAGGAGTCAAAGGATTGTTACTCCACTCTCTTTGGTTGAAGTGTTGGCAGTCTCATTGTCAAATGTATCCATAGTCATTTGATGGAAAAAGGTTATATTTGGAGAAAGGTATTTATTTGTTTGATTTTATATAGCTATATAAAATACTAAAATCTTAAGTTACGGTCAGTGCATTGTTTGCAGGTATAGTAGCTAATTACCAAGTTACTCAGATATAATTATACATGTAATCTGAAAGGAAAACATTTGACATTTCTGTGGCTTGATTTGTACTTCACACATAAAGCAGACATATCTACCAAATTTAATGTTGCAAAATATTTGTGTTATAAGGAAGTATTTAATTTTTAATGAAGACTTTAAAAATTCCTCTATGGAAATAATGCATGAATATAACTGAAAGCCCTGCAAGATTTTAATCTCTAAATACTTGAATATAGTATAATACATATAGTAGGAGTGTTAGGGTAATTTCCTAGTACATCTTTTATAAGTCCTGTTTAGGGGAATATGCCCTGTTTGGCAAGTGAAAAGATGTGCTGGTGAGGGAGTCAACATGCATTTAGATTCAAACTCCTGCATTCAGTGCTCTCTCTTGCCCTGTGGGTGTTCAGAAGCTGTGCTTAGTGTGGCAGAAGGAAGGCAGAAGAATGAAAGTCATAAATCAGTTGGTAATTGTCATTAGTGCCTGTAACAATTTGGCTTTCTTATTAGCATTGGACATTATAGTCAGAAAAAAAGGAATTACTGTACAAATTCTACAAACTGTGTTTCTTGAAATTGTTCTAGTTTACTGTAACAAACTCCTAGAAAGGTTTTGCCTTGCGATAATTAGAAACCACGGCAGAACCTCTGCCCTATTAAGCCAGTTGACATTTGCTGTCAAGGAACTTAACATCACCCACACAGCTCACATTTTTCTCATATAAAATTGCAAAACCTTCAAGGTAGATTTTGTACAGTTTAAACTCTGCCTGCCAAATATTTGCTACTGTGCAACAGGGTAAAAGATGCTTGAAACCAGGGAGAATGAGCTACGGAGAACATGACCTGCTTAAGAATTTAAAATATTTTGGGAAATCTAGCCTTTTAATTTTATCTACATTTTTTAATTCTTTTTCTCTCAGATTCTAGGGAAATAAGTACACAAAGCCTAAGAGGGGATATTTCTGTTTGGTAAGGAGAAAATTGACTGGGGAACTCACATTTCAAGAGATGAAAAAGACCTTAGAAATGTTAATGAGAAATGTCTATGACTTTATCATAAGAGGTCAAAAACTGTGCCAAAATCATCTCTACAGTTTGAGGGAAGATGAGATATTGTAGCTTGATTTTACATTCTTGTTCTGAATTTGTTTCTTTTTAATGGATTACCAAATTTAGATTAGAATGGATAAGAGTGGTGTACTAAGTGGCAAAAGCCATTTAAAACCATTTAAAAGTAGGAGACTAGGACTGGCTATTTTTAGCAATCATTTTTATGGTTAACTTTTATTCAAACATGAAACAGACATGTCTTCTCTAACTGATTTACATTAAGAAACAAGATGGCTTCTGATATTTAAATTTCAAATTAAATAAAATCAGGGTTTTTTTTCAAATAAAATAAATTTCGGATAAACTGAAAGTAGCAATAAAAACCATTAATCTTAATATTTTCCCAAACTGACTGGGTTTAGAAATGAAAAATCCCTAACCTTATTGTATTCCTCAAGCAATTAATAGCTCCAGTAAAAATAATTTTTTATGTACAATTATGTAATCATAGAATACTTTGGATTGGAAGAGACCTTAAAGATCATCTAGTTATTAAAAAAAGATAAAATATCCTTACAATACTATTTTGTGATTTTTAAATATTATATAAAATCAGCATAACACACTGAAGAAAAACCAGAAGAGTTAAAAATTTACATGATCTTTAGTATGTATGGAGATCAGACTCTGATGCTGTTATTCAGTAGGACATCATTCACATTTCAACGCACTTCTTTTGGAAGGTGAAATATTCCAGATCTAAATAATTAAAAAAGCTTTGGGGTGAGTGCTAAAGTAACACTTATATTTATTTACGAATAGTGTATACTGTATACAAATTTGAGTAGATTGATATATGCCTGGTAGTCAGCACAGAAGTTGTGACTTATTGATGACATAATTCTAATTTCCTTTTAAAATCAAGTTCTTATGCCTTTTTGCAGTGACTGCTTACTGTAAAATACAATCCTACTCTCTGTTTAGAGAGCACTAAGTAAAAACTCATGCTGAGGTGAGTACCTAGCTCTTTTATTTAGCTCCTTTTTGCGCCTATCAGCTATTGGTTCATTTGTAGCAATCAAGTAGGTCTTTTACCAGAGCAGTCAGAAGGATTTTCTCCCCATTCTGGATTTAAGCCTGAGGATTATGAGACTCTCCTGGAAGCTTAGAGATATATGATTGCACTTTTCTCAGCTGAGTTGGACTTCCAAAGTTGTTTCCCATTTTTTTCATTGTCAAAGTGCTGTAAGTGTCAGGCTGCTAGGCAAAAGCCAAACCTTCATCTGTGTGCTTTTTTGGAAAGATTGCTACTGAGTTTTTGGAAGTGACCTTAAGAGACTCCACATGTTTGATCACCATGCAGCTCTTGAACCTAAATTCTGGAAGGAAGAAACTGAATTGAAATATTTATATGTGCTTGTGCATATACTTTATTGTCTCTTTTGATAGTGGAATTGTCCAGCTCTGGTGCTTGAAGTCATCATGACGGATTTAGATATATCCATTTTAAATGTTCATTCCCCAGATGGAACATGTTTGGGGACATGTAGATAAGAAAGTGATCAATAAACTGCAGTGCAGGTTTGTTATTCAGGGAGATTTCAATGGGCTGGAGAAATGGGCTGACAGGACTCATGATGTTCAGAAAGACAAATGCAAAGTCCTGCACCTGGGGGGGTATAAATCCATGCACAAGTGCAGGCTGGGGACTGACTGCCCAGAAATCAGCTTAGAAGAAAAGATCTGGGAGATAATGGTGGAAAACCAAGATGAACATTAGTAGGCAGCATGTCCTTTCACCAAAGGAAAACAACTGCATACAGTGCTGTGTGGGCAGGACTGAAGGAAGCGGTTTGGTGAGAGTGGTAGTTCCCTTTTCCCTTCTGTTTGGCTCTTGTTAGCTTCATCTGCAGTGCTGTGTCCAGTTTTGGGCTCCCCAGTGGAGCACCACTTAGATGACTGGCGTGTTTGAATGTATGTGATGTACAAGAAGAGGCTGAGAGAATGACATATTCTTCTTAGGATGACAAGGCAAAGAGATGTTGCTGCCTTCAGGTACTTAATAGCAGGGAATGCTCAAGAATAAAAGTTGCAACATATGAAATTTTGAACATTAGGAATAAATACACACACACACACACACACACACACACGCATACAAGCACACACATGTGTAGATATATATATATATTTGAATATTAGGAAAAAAAATCACAACAGGGTACTGAAACACTAAAAAGAGGTTGTGTAAGAGGTTATGAACTTTTTATCCATGAGGATATAAAAAATTCTCAAGGTCTTGGGAAGCCTGATCTGAGCTGAACAGTTGGACCAGACAGGTGATCTCCATCTCCCATCTTACTCTGTGTCTCTATGACTCAGCAAGCTCTCAAATTGTAGATTTATGTCTCCATAGTTCACATGTTAAAGTATACCTCATTTATCTGACTCATGATGTAAGAAATTAGATGCCTTGGCTCTTTTGAAAAAATTCCTGTGGCTCTTTGCATATTTAGGCTTCTAAGTACTTTAAGGCATATTTCCTGCCCTTTTTTCTCACAAAACTGATGTGTGATATTTCTGTTATCCTTTCTTTCTCAAAACAGTTTCCAGTAGGAAGCCTAATCCCCTCTGTATAGATGCAGAGTAGCCAAAGCCAAGCGGGACCTGTCTGTGAGAGTACACACAACCAAACATTGGGGTTATGAGATATAGAAAGCCTAACACTTCTGATTTGACTGGACAGGATCCAGTGTTGCACATGATTTAGGCAAAGACCACATTTCCTAGACCAGCACACTTGTTTCTAGCTGTTCTAGCATATGGAAAATCCTGGTTGTGATATGGAGATTAAATTGCTGAAGTACAGTCTTAATTTTCATGGCATTTCACTCTTCATAAAACCTGTTTTCTAAATGAAATTAAGCTCCTAGGAGAGTGTTTTAAAAAGGGTTGAGAGGGTTTAAAAATGATCCCTCTTTCATACATAAATTTACTTGTCTTCCCTAGCGTGGTGCAGGAGATCTAGAAGATAAGAATCTGATGCCTCAACAAAATCCCAGTCTGGGTAAGTTTCAAAGAGATAGTTCTCTGAATTTAAGGGCTATGAATATGCAATTACTGTCATGTCCCTGGAATATTTCCAAGCCTCTTGACAGAAAAAAGATGTGAAATGCAAGTGACAAAGTATAAGAGTATAGAGTATAGATGTGTATATCTTAGCTAGTCGCCCTTGGGGCCTCTTTACAATCAATGCAGAGAAACACACACTTTTAAGTCACTGTTCTTATCTCAGAGCCAACATTTAAAGTGGGAGAGGTGTGTGTGTCATTACCATCCAAAGTTATAAGACACAAATTATACTGAAGATGAAAACTCTCATTTTGAAAAACCTTTTTTGATCATATTTCCCCAAAGCTACCCAAGAGTAGAGAGATGTAAGGGCTACCCAGAAGTAAGCTTTCCTTTTGTACTCAGAATATATTAATGAGAATAAAAATGCTTTCATGACGTCTAATTTGCTCTGCAAAAGCTACTCACTTTAGAACATAAAAAAAGACAAAATGT